>NC_044031.1:757804962-758104962 GCF_901765095.1 Microcaecilia unicolor | reverse complement strand
TAAGCTCTTTGAGCAGGGACCGTCCTTCTATGTCTAAATTGTACAGCGCTGCGTAACCCTAGTAGCGCTTTAGAAATGCTAGTTAGTTAGTAGTTAGTTAGTACATACACAATAATTCATTTGTGGATTAAAAGGAAGCTGGTATGTACATATACTTGGAAAATTCATATATTTGATTTTTAAAATGTTATTAAGGAATATCACCCACAGTAGTACAAATTTGTAACCTTATCAACAAAATCTCAGACTAATCAGTGGTTTTCTCAACATTTACACATTTGACTCCATAGTGTTCTCAGAAAGTTTTGGCAGCCAGGTGGCATCAAGGACTACTGCCATGCAATTGCAAAAGGAAGCAGGTGTCTATTTTTACTGAAGCACTTGCTTCCTTTTGCCATTGCAGGGCAGAGTAGCTGGGTTGGGGCAGAGGAGTGCTTAAATTTCCAAAGATCTTTGGTCTGACACAGTATGGTAGTTCTTATGAGTTAAATGTAAACAGACTCTGAATCCACAAAATTCCATAAGTACATAAGTAAGTACATAAGTAATGCCACACTGGGAAAAGACCAAGGGTCCATTGAGCCCAGCATCCTGTCCACGACAGCGGCCAATCCAGGCCAAGGGCACCTGGCAAGCTTCCCAAACGTACAAACATTCTATACATGTTATTCCTGGAATTGTGGATTTTTCCCAAGTCCATTTAGTAGTAGTTTATGGACTTGTCCTTTAGGAAACCGTCTAACCCCTTGTTAAACTCTGCTAAGCTAACCGCCTTCACCATGTTCTCCGGCAACAAATTCCAGAGTTTAATTATGCGTTGGGTGAAGAAAAATTTTCTCCGATTTGTTTTAAATTTACTTCCCCTTCCAACCTCTTCCCAACAACGAGTAGGGCATTTCTCCTTGGAAGTAACCAAACAAAAAAATATTCTGATTCTCTTGTCATCTGAGCAACAGCAACATAAATCTCTCGACTACCGGGTACACTATGAAAAACAAAACCTGAAAAAAATTCCAACTCACCATACATGTAGCAAACCTGACATACAACAGTAGCACAAATTCCTAAGATTCAAATAGCAACAGCCCTACCTATGCAGAGGGAACACTACAAACATTACACTGGACCATAGAACACCAATACACCTACTACAGGTCAAACAGAACAAGTGGAATTTCTATAGATATCTACATAAACTACATACCAGCTCTCAGACCTCATGTGCAACTTTCATCTTCTAACTCCTCTTACTTTCTTACCTATCTATATGTTCCATCATTGCTTATACCCTACACTGTCAATTAAAATGTTCTGTTAAGTATTGTGTTGACATTGTAAGTAGTCTACTATGCCATATTTTGTATTGTTATTTGAATATTTTTACTGCTGTAATTGTCTATTGCTCATGTTTGATTTATTGTTACTGTAACCGCCTTGAGTGAATTCCTTCAAAAAGGCAGTAAATAAATCCTAATAAATAAATACCGCACCTCGGTCACAGGCAAATCACAGTGACAGACAAACCCTCATCAAAGAGAGATCACAAATTAAAAATAGAAATATGAAAACAAAAATTGAACTGGTAACCCCAAGAAGTCAAAACTCGGCACTCAACACTGGAAAAATAAAAACAAATTCATTTACTTTTTTATTGAACACAATACGAAGATATCCACGATGCACATTTCCCAAAACTAGCATATTCCCGTTCATAAATTCAGAATAAAAATACGTTTTTCCTACCTTTGTTGTCTGGGCATTTTATTTTTCCAATCATGTTGGTCCCAGAGAGTTTCTCTCTTCTGCTTTCCTGTCTGTCTTCTGTCAGTTTTCTCTATTTGTCCTTTCTCCTCACTCCTCCTGTCTTCTTCCATTCCCTCACATATATATCTGACCCATTTATCTTTCCCTTTTAGCTCTTTCCTCCCTTTCTTTTCAACCTTTCTGTCCATTCAAATTTCACCCTCTTTCTCTCCCTCCAGTTCTCAAATTCCTTCTTTTTACTTTTCACATACCTATCAACTTGCCATCTCCTTCTCTCAGTCTCTAGCTCTCCCATTTTCAATCTCAATCCTTCCCCGTTCTTCTTTTCCCTTCTGTCATCCCCCGTTACCACATTTTTACCCTCTGTACTCACCACCCTCCTCTCACTCATCTCCTTGACAGCCTCTTATGGCCTCTCCCACATGTTGTTGAGCATTTCCCCTCCCTCCACTTTGTATCTCAGTATCTCGTCTCTCTCTCCTTCTTTCACCCCCATACTCTTGTAGCCAAACATCTTCTTTCTTCCCCCCTCCCCAATATTTGTAGACTATCATCTCCCTTTTCATACCCTATTGCAACAGTGCAGCTTCTCTCCTTTCTGGCCAACAATGTAGCTTCTCCTTTTTTTTTTCTCTCTCCCCCCCCCCCCCCCCCCCCCCCATAATCAGCATCCCCTTCTCTATCCCTTTCTTCTACTTCCCCTCATAATCGGCATCTCCTTCTCTCTCCAGTCCATCTTCCTCTCTCCCATTCTTCTCCTCTCCCCCAATAGTGAGCATCTCCCCACTCTTTCCCACTTCATATCTAGAATCCCACTATCTCTTCCCTCCCCTTGTCCCCATTATGCCCTCCTCCCTGTCCTGCAATTCTCCTCCCCCCAACCAGTAGTCCAGTATTTCTCCTTGTCCTCCTCCCCCACCCCACTCATTGGTCCAGCTGTTCTCTTTCTCTCCCCCCCCCCACCCAGTACTAGTCCAGCTTTTCTCCTTCTTTCCCCCCACTCACCATTGGTCCAGCTATTACTCCTTTTTTACCCACCAACCAAGCCATCCAACAGTCCAGCTTTGCTCCTTCTTCCCCTGCCTTCCATTGGTCCAGCTTTTCTTCTTCTGCCCCCACCCCATCCACCATTGGTCCAGCTTTTCTCCTTCTCCCTCCCCTGCCTACCTACCCATTTACCCACAATTGGTCCAGCCTTATTCATTCTCCCCCCACCCATCATCAGTCCTGTATTTCTTACCCACACCCCCACCCCCTGCAATCAGGCTTCTCTCCCTTTTGCTTCTTCTGTAAAGTGCAATGGCATCCCACTCCCCTTACCTTTTGAAAGCTGTCTTCCTGTTTTAGAGGTTGCCGGCAGCGAGCGGCGATTCACAACGTGCTGCTTGTGCTGACATCGGACCCTTCCGTCTGACCTTCCCGCCTATGTGGAAACAGGAAGTTGTGTGAGACAGAAGGCTCCGATGTCAGCACGAGCAGTGTGCTGTGAATTACTGCCCGCTGCCGGCAACCTCTAAAACAGGAAGACAGCTTTGAAAAGGTAAGGGGATGGGGTGGGGAGAGGGAGGGAGGAATACCATCGAGCATTAGAGAGAGAGCAAAAAGGCAAGAAGACCGGTCGTGAGACGGGGAGGGGCAGTCATGGGTGGTGAGGTCACTTTCTGAACCCAAAGAAGTTCCGGAATGCTGTTCTGCTCATTTCCAGCACAAATTAAGCCCTGCTTTTTGGGATTCTAGCAGGTACTTGTGACCTGGATTGGCCACCGTTGGAAACAGGACACCGGGCTGGATGGACCCGTCACCCAGTATGGCAATTCTTATGTTCTTAATAGGGCAGATAAATGCAACCAACCAGACATCTCTCATTAACAGCCCCCCTGAAAGTGCTCCACCACTCAGTAAACTTGCTGTATGAAAAAAGACCACCTGTTTCCTTGCAACTGCTGTGTCTCATCTACCAGCCGCAATCCCTTTAAATTACAGCGATAATTTGGATTTTTAGCTCGTATTGCCACCCTGGCATGACCAAAATAGCTCTGGGGTAGAGGAAAGGCCGACCTCTTGTTCCTTAACTCTACGGTTCGTCAGCAGTGTTCCAGCTGCTGTCCGTATAGCTTTGTGGATAAATTTAGTCAAGTAAAAAAGGCTTCCCTCGTAGCTGTACGGATAGTGGCTGAATTTTGCCATTTGTGGAGACGGGCGATCACTTCTGTCCACCGCCACATGTCTTCAGCACTGCTTGCTCTCTGCATAGCAGAGCTGAATATACAGACTGAGTCTTCAGGACTCTTATATCCAGTGCGTGTTTTCTACAAAAAAAGGGGCCGGTACTCAAATGCCAGGCTACCCTTCAGGGGTGGGGTGACCACTGAGGGATCCACCCCACAATAGCCAGACCCCCTGCAACCAGTCACAGAATCTATGACAAGGCAGAATTGGTGTGTAGAGCCTGAGCTCTTTCATTAAAACTTGGGGTCCATGGGTCAATTTTTGCAGACCATGGAAAAGGTGCCGGTACTCAGTTCCCTCAAGTACCCCCTCAAAAAAAAAAACCCCTGCTTATATCTCATCTCTCTCCCCTAGGGCTGGTAACTTTATTTTCAACTCACTTTAACTATGCTTTTTGGCTATCTGGGGTTGTGACAGGAGGCTCCTGGGTCTTTATTGTTTTTTTGTGGGGGGGGGGGGGGGGTAGGGTTAGATTTCCAGATTGTACACAATATTCTAAATGAGGTCCCACCAAGTCTTGGGGCATCATCCCCTCCTTTTTCCTACTGGCCATTCCTTCTATGTACACTTAGCTTCTTCTGGCTTTTGCTGTCACCCTTTCTACCTGTTTGGCCACCTTTCTCCTTACTGAATCTAACAATTGCAATTCTGTTTATTGTGTAAGCCGCATTGTACCTGCTTCTGTGGGAAAGTGCGGGGTATAAATGTAATAATAAATAAATACATTTCCGGGTTCGTTAGAGTGAGCTTCGGTGTGGAGTGGGGCCATAAAAATAAAGGCCGCTCTCCTTTCTACGTTCTCCTGCATTCTGCTCACCTTATTTTCAGTTTAGTCATCCAATTCTCACCTTCATTTTTAGATTTGGGGAAGGGAGGAGAGGGGTGGAATGTTAGAGTTGAGGTGAACTTTGTGGTTTTACTTATCTTCATGTCATTCGATTTGTTTAAGTTTCTCTCACCTGATTTGTCTGGTTTATTGTACTTTGGGAGTAGGGATGGGGGGGGGGGGGGGGCTAGCATAGGGTTGTGCTTCTATAGCTACTTTATATTTCTGAATCCTATTTGGTTTTATTGTTTGATTACTGTCATTGGTTATTTTACAATAAAAAAGACTTCACCTACAGGATGGACCTGATATTGAAAGGATTAAACCCTGCTGAGCCAGCCGGTTGCCAATATTCAGCAGCTCTACCGCTCCTGAATATCTCTGCTATCCGATCATTCTCTAACTGGCTAGGGTTAGGGACGGTCTGTGGGCGGGGCTAGAACTTAAGAATAAAAGAATAGCCATTTTGGCTCAGACCAGTGATCCATCTAGCCCAGTATCCTGCTTCCAAGTACCTGGTAGAAACCCAGTTAGTGGCAATATTTGATCCGCTAACCGGCTAAGTAAACACACACATAAATTTAGGAAAGGAAAAATGCTTGTGCTGAGTTAACCAGGCACCCGTCTGAATATCGTCTGGAGATCGGTTAACTTCATATTTTGTCCCCCCAAAAGGAGGACACATGCCCCGCCCCCTGTCACACCCTACCCCTTTAACGCCCCGCCCCCTTTCACGCCCTCGCTCCGTCCCCCTGTCACATTTTCCTCTCCCCCCTGTCACACACCCCGTCACTCCCCCTCCCCATCACCCCCCTCCCCTTACCTTACTACTGCCCTGGTTGTCTAGTGACCTCTTCGGGGCAGAAAAGAGCCCCCTCTTTCCTGCCCGGAGTATTTCCCTGCATGCATCCTTCCTGTTTGTGATCTTGGCACCGATTCAAAATGGCCGCCGAGAGTTGAAGTCTTGCAAGGTCACTTCAACTCTCGGCGGCCAGGGCCATGCCAACACAGTAAGCGAGGTAAGCATGGCAGGAGAGCGCCATCCTCTGGGGGGCGCCCCGCCGCACCATGCTTACCTCGCCGTCTTCTCCCCAGATCCTTTTCCTTTTTTTTTTTGTTTAAATTTACCTCTGTCCGGCGGCAGCGTAGCGTTAGTGAGAAGGAGGTGGCGCTCCCCCGCCCCGACGTGTCAGTCTTCCCTTCGCTCAGTTCCGCCTTCTTCTGACATCAGAAATGACGTCAGAAGAAAGCGGGAACTGAGCGAAGGGAAGACTGACACGTCGGGGCGGGGGAGCGCCGCCTCCTCACTAACGGTACGCTGCTGCCGGACAGAGGTAAATTTAAACAAAAAGAAAAGGATCTGGGGAGAAGAGGGCGGGTAGTGTAGCGATTGTTTTCGGGGGGGGGGTAGTGTAGCGATCGTTTTCGGGGGGGGGCGGCGCGGGGCCAACTGCAGGGGGGCGCCGGAGACCCTAGGCATGGCCCTGTCGGCGGCCATTTTGAATCGGCACCGAGATAACGAACAGGAAGGATGCATGTAGTGCAGCGCTCCAGGCAGGAAAGATGGGGCTCTTTCCTGCCCCGAAGGCGGAAGAGGTCACTAGACCACCAGGGCAGTAGTAAGTAAGGGGAGGAGAGGCTAGCAATCTGCCCGTTTGTCCGGATTTCTGGACAAATGGGCAGGCTGGCGGGCGGGCCGTCCTATAGAAATCCGGACAAACGGGCAGATTGACAAAACCCACCCGGTTGCCCAGACATGTCCTTAAAAAGAGGACATGTCCGGGTAAATCCGGACATATGGTAACCCTACTTCTGGGTCAGTGGCCATACTCGGTGCCGGGAGCCACACATTCCTTGGCATTGAATATCTAGGGTTAGTTTAGCCTATAGATGTGAGTGGCTTTCAAGCCGCTTGCTGCTACGGTCTGAATATTACCCCCAGTATATTTAAATGGCACAACCCAATTATTTCCAGACTGGACGCTCCCTGACATTACAGTAACAGCACAGCCAGCCTGGGTAAGAACATATGTGTTTGCATGATCTACATTGGGAAGCCGAGCAGATGCAGGCTGATGTCACGGATAGGCTGCATATAGCCTCCCTGTGGTCTCGTTCTGCACAGTGTCTTCTATCAGGGTAGACAAAACGCCCTGTGTTTCACTTTTTTCTTAATTTGTATAAGGCTGAATTTACTTCTGTTTTCCCACCACTGTTCATAGCACTCCAGCAATGACAGTAATTATGAAATCTTTGACACTTCTTTGGCAGCTGAATCAGGATAAGTTGAATCGACTGCCTGGGGCAGATGGTTTTGGGATTGAATTGCTGCCAGAAGGAAGATACGGCACTGTGGCTGCTCTGTTTCCCTAGTTTTTCCTCCTGGCAGGTGGTGGATTTACACAGGGCTTTCAGTCTTGAGCACAATTTTCAAAGGCAATTTAGCAGGTAATGACCCAGTCTCTGGCTAGATTCCCCCTTACAGTGTTCCCTTCAGAATGACTAACCACAGGCATGGGCTTGCACAGTGCATATATTTTACCCAGATTTAGAAGAGATGTTCTCAAGGATGTGTTTAGGAAAGTGAGTGCTTACTTTGTATATAGGATACTAATGTACAGTGGCCCTGGACCTCCCTGCCGACGACCCTCTCAACCCCCCTCCCACTGCCAACCCTCCCCCGCTGCCGTCGCCGTCAACAGAAAGAAGCCTTGCAGATCAGCCAGCGGCCGCGTTGCCAGCTGATCTGCAAGGCTTCGTTCTGTTTCTGTGAGTCTGACGTCCTGCACGACATCAGACTCACAGAAACAGAACGAAG
The DNA here is from genome assembly GCF_901765095.1 of Microcaecilia unicolor. Classification (NCBI taxonomy): domain Eukaryota; kingdom Metazoa; phylum Chordata; class Amphibia; order Gymnophiona; family Siphonopidae; genus Microcaecilia; species Microcaecilia unicolor. Next base: position 758,097,325 of record NC_044031.1, on the reverse strand, counting down.
CCTTACGCCAGAAGAAGAGGACCTCGGCTGGCGGAGGCTGGGGTCCCCCGCCATCAAAGGTAGGCGACGGCGGAGGAGGGTTGGTAGCGGGAGGGGGGTCAAAGTTGGTGGTGGTGGTGGTGGTGGGGGGTCGGTGGTGCCGGGGGGGGGGCTAAAATGTGCCCCCGCACCTCGGGCTCTGGCCCCCCCTCCCGCCGAAGTCTGACTACACCCCTGCTAATGTAATAGTTGAAATACAAGCCTGAATGCCAGAGATGCATGCATAATTTATAGAATATCACATCGAACCAAAGGTTTACCTGCTGAACTCTGTTATATTGCTTTATGTACTTAAGGTTATAAAGTGTTACTCAAAGATCTCAGCATGGGTAACCTGCGACTCGTAAGTTCAAATGCCGCTTAAAAATATCCCATACCATCACTGGTCTTTACCATTTTAAATAGTGCATAATTTTTGCCTTTCTTATTTTTATGACTCTACATTCCTTAATCAATATTTCAAAAAGAGACGGTTATGTAAAGCAATACTTAGCTTCTAATCAATATTGTTGGCTACAGAGGGTTTTTCAATCCGACACCAGTAATTTATAGAATATGCACAAAATACTCACGGGTCCTTTTACTGAGCCGCGTAGGCGCCTATGCGCGCCCAATGCGTGCCAAATTGGAGTTACTGTCCGGTTACCGCGTGGCCCTTGTGGTAATTTGAATTTTGTCGCGCTACCGGGAAATATTTTTTATTTTCTGATGCACGGCAGCTACGCGCGTAGACCATTACCGCCCGGTTACCGCGTGAGACCTTACCGCTAGGTCAGTGGCTTGCGGTAAGGTCTCAGACCCAAAATGGATGTGCGACAATTTTCATTTTGCCGCACGTCCATTTTCGACAAAAATTTAAAAATGACATTTTTTTTGTTGGTGTGCTAAAAAATAATTCTGCGCGCACCCAAAACATGCGTCTGCACTACTGCAGGCCATTTTTCAGTGCACCTTAGTAAAACGACCCCTGTAAGTATTAGAGCATCCTATTGGGATTTATTAACCGCCTTTATAAGTTATGCCCTTGTGGGCATCCGACCCACCCTCCGCTCTGTACACCTACCTGTGAAATACGCACTATGTATCCCTTTTACTCTGACCTTAGCGACTGCTAACGTGGAATTTTCTTGTGCGTTAAGCCCAGATTTACCACGTCATAAAAGTTGGGCTTCTTTTTTTTTTTTTGCAGGTCGTGTGCTAATGTTCAGATTAGCACGGGGTACTTGCAACCCCCCCACCCCCAATACAAGAACAGTTACTGCCTCCTATGTACTCCTGTGTTGTCTCCATGGTGCGACTGCACCTCGAATATTGCGTTCAATTCTGGTTGCTGCATCTCAAAAAAGATATAGTGGAATTAGAAAAGGTGCAGAGAAGGGCAATGAAAACGATAAAGGTGATGGGACGACTTCCCTGTGAGGAAAGAGTGAAGTGGCTAGGGCTCTTCAGCTTGGAGAAAAGACGGATGAGGGGAGATAAGATAGAGGTCTATAAAATAATGAGTGGAGTGGATGGGTAGACATGAATCACTTGTTTAGTCTTTCCAAAAATACTAGGACTAGGGGGCATTCGATGAAGCTACAAAGTAGTAAATTTAAAATGAATCTGAGAAAATGTTTCTTCACTCAGTGTGTAATTAAACTCTGCAATTTGTTGCCAGAGAATGTGGTAAAGGTGGTTAGCTTAGCAGAGTTTTAAAAAGGTTTGGACGCTTCCTAAAGGAAAAGCCCATAGACCGTTAGACTTCGGGGAAAATACAACATTTCTGTGATAAGTACCTAATTACCTGTTATTATTTCTTGCCTATTGCTGTTTAATTGTTATTTCCTATCTTATTTTCAATTTGTATAATTGCTTTTATTGCACTGTAGCCTTACTACAGATTTATGTAAGCCACTTTGAGCCTGCAATCAGCGGGAAAATGTGGGATATAAATGTAATAATAAATAAATAAGCAGCATAAAATGTTTTGTTCTTTTCGGGGATCTTGCCAGGTATTTGTGACCTGGATTGGCCACTGTTGGAAACAGGATACTGGGCTTGATGGACCTTTGGTCTGTCCCAGTATGGGAATACTTATGTACTTATGTCTCCGTGCAAACACACTAGCTGGATTACGCTTCCATGCCCACAACATGCCCCCTGCAAAAATATTTTTAAAAAACAGCTAATACACAGGTTAGTGGATGCTAACAGGCAAAATACCGCAAAATGCTTTAACGCACTAATCGCGTTTTAGGGTTTAACGCCCTATAGGAAAAGGGGCCTCTATGTAAGATATGTGTGTTTTTATAGAATATCAATCAGGCAGAATTTTGGCATTTACATGTGTGTTGCGTTATTGTCGCACGCCTGTGGTTCCATGTCTGAATAATTAGGTCAGTGGCAACGGCAGCATCTACATCTGAAGAGTCCATCATTGAACCCACTGGTAACTGGGGATCATTTAACTGCCCCTCACCAAGATGAGAACATTTGGGTCTGGATTTTATATATGGCGCAAAAAAAAAATCAGCACCGAAAAAGTGCTATTCTGTAACCACGCTTAAAGTTATAGCAGGGGCGTAGCTAGGTGGGGCCACGGGGGCATGAGCCCACGCAGATTTATTCCTGGCCCCCCTGCTTTCACCCCCCCCCCCCCGCCGCCGACCCTCCCCCGCCACATTCAACCCCCTCCTCCCCCCGCCACCGTTAGGTACCTTTGCTGACGGGGGTCCCCAACCCCTGCCAACCAAAGTCCTCTTCAGCGCTGGTCTCCGGCGTGTTGCTGATCTGCATTCTGTTTCTGTGAGTCCTGACGTCCTGCACCCCGCCACAAAAGGTACCTGGTGGTGGCGGGGAAGATTTGGCGGCGGTGGGAGGGGAGTCAAAGGGGACAGGGTGGTGGCGGTGCTGGGGATGGGTCAAAAGTGGCTGTGAGGGAAGGTCAGCAGCGCCAGGAGGGGGCTAAAATGTGCCCCCTCACCTTAGGCTCTGGACCTCCCTCTCACCGAAGTCTGGCTACGCCCCTGGTTTATAGAAAACTGCTTATGCTCAGGAATCGCACCTAACCTTAGGAGTCATCATTTGCAGTAATTGAAACATGGTGCAACATTATTCTATAACAAAGCGTGTTACGCACATGACCCTTCCATTTCCTTACCCCCTTTTTCAGATCGTACGTAAATGCCAATTAAGTCTAACTAGTGCCACTAATTGCTCGTTAAAAAGCCAGTTATTGGCACTAATTAACTCATTATTCAATTAAATTTGCACATACAGTTTTCGGCAACTCTTACAGAATCAGGGGTTGTCCTGTAGCTGAACTGATCGTGTTCTCTTGCAGTTTCAATGCTGTGGTTTAGAGAAGCTGGTGTTAATACTGTATGCTTTGGTTTGAAAAGATTTATGCTTTGTTGAGTGGAAGGGAAAACGTGTCCTGTCAGAGGAGCAAGATTTCAGCGCTCTCACTGCACCTGTGTTCAAAGGCTGCCGTTTATTATCCTGAACCGTCAGTAGTGTGTACATACGATGTGCAATATAACATCCAGCAGTGGATGCAGACAGACCATTCAGAGAAATAAGCCTGGTCTCCTCCAGGGAAGTCCTATCCCTGTAGAACTGATGTCAGGGAAGTGCTCTGGAAGCCTTCTGTTCATAAGCGGGTGTGAGCTTCTGGCAAAGTTTCAGTGTCCGATAGACTACTCCGACTTCCATTCGGAGAACAGGAGGTTATACCAAAAGAAGGGTCATAAGTACATAAGTATTGCCACACTGGGAGAGACCAAAGGTCCATCAAGCCCAGCATCCTGTTTCCAACAGTGGCCAATCCAGGTCACAAATACCTGGCAAGATCCCAAAAAAGTTCAATACATTTTATGCTGCTTATCCCAGAAATAGCAGTGGATTTTCCAAAGTGAATTTAATAATGGTCTATTTAAGAAGCTGTCCAGACCTTTTTAAACCCTGCTAAGTTAACTGCCTTTACCACATTCTCTGGCAACGAATTCCAGAGTTTAATTACACGTTGAGTGAAGAAAGCTTTCCTCTGATTCGTATTAAATTTACTGCTTTGTAGCTTCATTGCATGCCCCCTAGTCCTAGTATTTTTGGAAAGAGTAAACAAACTCACGTCTACCCATTCCACTCCGCTGGCAGGCATGACCCGGCTGATCGCATGAGTGTTTCCTGGTGCTTGTTATGTTCCAAATAATTTTTGTGAAGGTTGACAAATTGATTGTTTTATTTTTAGCTTTGTATTACTTGAATAATATAGCGTGGCAAATAATCTTAAGATGTTCAGACTGATACTTCTTACACAGTGACCTATGACTAGAGCACTGGGCTGCAAACCAGAGAAAACGGGGATCAGCTCTTCCCCCTCCCAATGATGTTCCTATTGACCTTGGGTGAGTCCTTTTAGCTTCCACTGCCTCAGGTAAAACTTGGGGGCTTATTTAATATAAAATAAAAGTTCTGCATTGGTGTGCTACTTTACCACTCAAAAATTACTAAAGGGTTCACTAATTAATGCTTCTTCAGCACTGCAGACTAGGAAATCCCACATTACTTTTCTCTGTCTTACTGCAGCCCAGAGCTTCATTCATTCTCATCTTCAGCATCCCTGGAGAGTGGGCCCCAACTAAGGTTTGCTGGGGTCCAGTTTTAAAAAATCAAGGCTTTCTTCATCCATGGCCAAAATCCCTGGTGGGGTACCGGTGAGGGACCTTCCCCCCCCCTCCCCTTGACCTGATCAAAAAAGTATTTTGCACAGTGTAGGCCTAACCCTATCCTCTTTTGTCAACAATTTTTACACCTCCTCTCCAAAGCACCTCTTGAGCAACCTTTTTCCTGACCTAACTTAAAGTTAAATCACTTAATACCTGAATATTGTTGCAGTCCGTGTAGTTGGCTGGAATGCCTTTGCTCAACTTTGGCCCTCAATGGGCAGTATCAAGGCCGTCGGTCACAGTTTTCAGCAATTATAGTGCTGCTGAAAGTTGATGGACAGGAAGTTTTATACATCCAGCAGCTGCCCCTAAATATATAAAGGGAAGGTCCAAGAAAGCACAGAGGCAGACGGTCTGCGAAATCCAAGATGGAAAACAAACGGAGCAGATCGTAGGCAAACAAAACGTGATTTATTAATATAAACAGTAATCCTTTGCATTTTCAGAGATACGTGGCTGTCGGATTGACTCTAAGTCAGCATTCTACTTTGTGGCATCTCTGATCCAGCTGTTTTTTGAATCAAGATGATCTTCTCTATATTCATTACAGTATATTGAGCACATATCTATTATACTTGACAGCAAAGGATTACTGTGTAGCCCCTGAAGCAGCCCTGTTGGGCGAAACACGGCCTGTGTCGGGCTGTTTTTGTGTGTGTATACATATATTACAATTGTTTACCTAAATATATAAATCCCTTGAATATCTGGCCCAGATATTTCTTGCCCAGCGTTTCAGAGCTAATGCTGCTGTCATGAGGTTGACACAAAACAATTAGGTCGAGCCAGACAATGATGCACGAGGACTGACATGGCGACCACACTACTTTATTCAGTTTTCCTTTGAAAAGTCTTGCTTGGGTTGGTCTTGAAGTAGTGGCATAGGATTTCCAGGCTTGGATTTCCAGCACTCCTAGGAAGTGCTGATAACACAGAGACTGTTCTCTGTGTAAGAAGCAGAGTCAGCTCAGATTCTCCCCTGCCTTGGGCTCTGCTGATTCATGGATCTTCTGGCCAAGACACGGGCAGTCACTGTGAAATGCTCACTACTGACGTAGGCCTTGCCACAAATAATCTGGGAACCAAGTGGTTTTGTTTGTGTCATGAGTCTCAATTGAAAGCAGGCTCTGGAATGAGGGGGCATAAGATGAAGGTGAAAGGGGACAGATTGAGATGTAACCTGAGGAAATACTTCTTCACAGAAAGGGTAGCGAATTTGTGGTGGAGATGGTAGAGACAAAATCTGAATTCAAGAAATCTTGGGACAAGGACATAGGATCTCTTAAGGGAGAAGACGGGATAGTAGATGGTATTTTATTTATTTAGATTTTGCTCACACCTTTTTCAGTAGTAGCTCAAGGTGAGTTACATTCAGGTACTCTGGATATTTCTCTGTCCCAGGAGGTCTCACAATCTAAGTTTGTACCTGAGGCAATGGAGGGTGAAGTGACTTGCCCAAGATCACAAGGAGCAGCAGTGGGATTTGTACCGGCCATCTCTGGATTGAAAGACCGGTGCTCTACAGCAGACTGGGTAGGCCATATGGACTTTATCTGGCTACATTTTTCAACATAGAGCTGGGTGGCGCATGAGTGGGACTCACATTTATATACATAACTTATTGAATATTATAAGTTAGGCATGTATCCTCAGCATTTGGATGCGAACACATGCACAAGCTCTGTTGCTGGGTTAAGTACTTTTGCCTAAATTATAGGCATATATTTCACCTGTTATGGTAGTATTCTATAATGGAAAGTAGGTGCCAACTTTTTAAATAGAATATGCACTCCAGGTAGAAACATAGAACATGACAGCAGATAAAGGCCAAATGGCCCATCCAGTCTGTCCATCCTCAATAACCACCAACTCTTCTTTTCCGAAGGGATTCCATGTGCTTATCCCATTCTTTCTTAAATTCTGACACAGACCTTGTCTCCATGACCTCCACGCATCCACCACCCTTTTGCTGAAAGAGTACTTTCTTAGATTCCTTCTAAGTCTATTTCCTCTTAACGTCGTCCTATGCCCCCTCATTCCAGAGTTTTCCTTCATTTTATAAAGGCTCACCTTTATCATATCCCCTCTCTCCCGCCTCTCTTTCAGCGTATGCATGTTGAAATTCCTAAGCCTGTCCCTACATGTTTTTTTAAAATTTTTGTTACATTTGTACCCAGCGCTTTCCCACTCATGGCAGGCTCAATGCAGCTTACATATTATATACAGGTACTTATTTGTACCTGGGGCAATGGAGGGTTAAGTGACTTGCCCAGAGTCACAAGGAGCTGCCTGTGCCTGAAGTGGGAATTGAACTCAGTTCCTCAGTTCCCCAGGACCAGAGTCCACCACCCAAACTACTAGGCCACTCCTCCACTCCACATCTTTTATGACAGCGACTGCTTACTAATTTTGTAGCCACCCTCTGGACCGACTCCATCCTGTTTATATCTTTCTGTAGATGTGGTCTCCAGAATTGCATGCAGTACTCTAAACGGGGCCCCAAATGCATGGCCCTGCATTTTTTAGCATTAAATCTTAGCTGCCAATTATTGGACTGTTTTTCAAGCTTCACTAGATCCTTCTTCATACCATCCACACCCTCCGGAGTGTCCACTCTATTACAGAGTTTGGTATTATTGTCAAAGAGACAAACCTTACCAGATAGTCCTTCCGCAATATCACTCACAAAGATGTTAAAAAGAGCCAACCCGAGGACCGAACCCTTTGGTACACCACTGATAACAGCGCTTTCCTCAGAGCAAGCTCCATTTACCACTACCCTCTGTCTCCTTCCACTTAACCAGTTTGTAACCCAGTCAGTCACTTTAGGTCCCATACCGAAGGCACTCAGTTGATTTATCAGTCGCCTGTGTGCGGGACCGTGTCAAAGGCTTTGCTAAAATCCAAGTACACCACATCTAGCGCCCCTCCCACATCCAACTGTTTGGCCACCCAGTCAAAGAAATCAATCAGATTCGTCTGACACAACCTGCCTCTAGTGAAGCCATGCTGCCTTAGGTCCTGCAGTCCGTTTGATTTGAGAAATCTCATAATCTTCCGCTAAATGTAGGCACATGGTTGGAAACTAATCGTCTATTTTTAAGTCTTCCAAACGGAAAGCAGTTCACATCCCTTGTCCTCGTACCCCAACTCCTGCCTCACTCATGATCAAAATCTATCTCTTCCCTTTCTGGAAAGCATTTGAGTATTGGATTTTATTCTGGATTCAAAATTTACCCTGAAACCTCAGATAGATGCTACTTTAAGATCCTGGCTCTCCGTCAAGTTAAGTCTTATCGGGTCTCTCCTGAACACCAAAGGTCTTTGTACAGTGGTTATTTCTCTTCTTTAGAAGTGTTGGGACCAGGGCCGCCGAGAGCCGGAGCCGGGCCTGGGACAAGGCCGCCCCCGCCCCCCCCACCCGAGGTCGCCGCCCACCTGAGATTGCCGGGCCCCGCCCACCCAAGGTTGCCACCCACTTGAGATCACCAGGCCCCCCCCCCCCGCCGCCCACCCACCTGAGGTCGCCGGGCCCCCCTCCACCTGCTATCGGGCTGGGCCCTCCGAACTAACCTTAAGCCTCCTTTCACTTCGCAGCAAGCAGCGGCAGGGCAGACCTCTCCTCCTTCCTTCTGTGCCCCGCCCTCGCACACGTTACATCAGGCGAGGGCGGGACATGGAAGGAAGGAGTGGCCTGCCCTGCTGCTGCTTGCTGCGAAGTGAAAGGAGGCTTAAGGTTAGTTCTGGGAGTGACGGAGGGCGGGCCAGGCGGCGACAGAGGGCGGGCCAGGTGGCAGTGGCGCTGGGCCCCCCTGGAGGCCCGGGCCCTGGGACTTTTGTCCCCCCTGTCCCCCCTTCTCGGCGGCTCTGGTTGGGACTCTGTAATAGTCTTTCCTTGTGTCTTATTCATAAGGCTCTGAACAATGACTCCCTGCTGGCCGTTACTGCTTCTGTCCGAATTTATAGGCCTACATGGAGTTTACGATCAGCTGACAAGATGCTTTTAGATACTCCTTTGTTTAAAGACATTAGATTTGGATGTATTTTGTTCCTCTATTGTATATATAGAATGTACCACTGTGGAATGCTTTACCTTTGAATTAAGGAACATAGGATTTATTATACAGTTCAGAAAGCAACTGAAAGCCTTTTTATTCACCCAAAGAAATAAAATGGCGTCCCAAAAATCTACTGCTGTCAGAATAATCAATTCAACAGATAGTAGGCACAATGTTCACTTTCGTAATTGTTCTAATGAGGGAAAAGGTCTCATTTGTCATTGGAACTGCTAATATGTGGGAAAATGCGAGATACAAATGTTACAAATAAATAAATATTGATTTATCAACACCCAATAGATAGGTGAATTCCACTCGTCACTGCTGTAATCATTGACCAAAAACTCCCCGCCTACCTAAGTACAGTGGTGGAAATAAGTATTTGATCCCTTGCTGATTTTGTAAGTGTGCCCACTGACAAAGACATGAGCAGCCCATAATTGAAGGGTAGGTTATTGGTAACAGTGAGAGATAGCACATCACAAATTAAATCCGGAAAATCACATTGTGGAAAGTATATGAATTTATTTGCATTCTGCAGAGGGAAATAAGTATTTGATCCCCCACCAACCAGTAAGAGATCTGGCCCCTACAGACCAGGTAGATGCTCCAAATCAACTCGTTACCTGCATGACAGACAGCTGTCGGCAATGGTCACCTGTATGAAAGACACCTGTCCACAGACTCAGTGAATCAGTCAGACTCTAACCTCTACAAAATGGCCAAGAGCAAGGAGCTGTCTAAGGATGTCAGGGACAAGATCATACACCTGCACAAGGCTGGAATGGGCTACAAAACCATCAGTAAGACGCTGGGCGAGAAGGAGACAACTGTTGGTGCCATAGTAAGAAAATGGAAGAAGTACAAAATGACTGTCAATCGACAAAGATCTGGGGCTCCACGCAAAATCTCACCTCGTGGGGTATCCTTGATCATGAGGAAGGTTAGAAATCAGCCTACAACTACAAGGGGGGAACTTGTCAATGATCTCAAGGCAGCTGGGACCACTGTCACCACGAAAACCATTGGTAACACATTACGACATAACGGATTGCAATCCTGCAGTGCCCGCAAGGTCCCCCTGCTCCGGAAGGCACATGTGACGGCCCGTCTGAAGTTTGCCAGTGAACACCTGGATGATGCCGAGAGTGATTGGGAGAAGGTGCTGTGGTCAGATGAGACAAAAATTGAGCTCTTTGGCATGAACTCAACTCGCCGTGTTTGGAGGAAGAGAAATGCTGCCTATGACCCAAAGAACACCGTCCCCACTGTCAAGCATGGAGGTGGAAATGTTATGTTTTGGGGGTGTTTCTCTGCTAAGGGCACAGGACTACTTCACCGCATCAATGGGAGAATGGATGGGGCCATGTACCGTACAATTCTGAGTGACAACCTCCTTCCCTCCGCCAGGGCCTTAAAAATGGGTCGTGGCTGGGTCTTCCAGCACGACAATGACCCAAAACATACAGCCAAGGCAACAAAGGAGTGGCTCAGGAAGAAGCACATTAGGGTCATGGAGTGGCCTAGCCAGTCACCAGACCTTAATCCCATTGAAAACTTATGGAGGGAGCTGAAGCTGCGAGTTGCCAAGCGACAGCCCAGAACTCTTAATGATTTAGAGATGATCTGCAAAGAGGAGTGGACCAAAATTCCTCCTGACATGTGTGCAAACCTCATCATCAACTACAGAAGACGTCTGACCGCTGTGCTTGCCAACAAGGGTTTTGCCACCAAGTATTAGGTCTTGTTTGCCAGAGGGATTAAATACTTATTTCCCTCTGCAGAATGCAAATAAATTCATATACTTTCCACAATGTGATTTTCCGGATTTAATTTGTGATGTGCTATCTCTCACTGTTACCAATAACCTACCCTTCAATTATGGGCTGCTCATGTCTTTGTCAGTGGGCAAACTTACAAAATCAGCAAGGGATCAAATACTTATTTCCACCACTGTATATGCAATATATCTTTTTATGTGATTTTCTTTTTCTGTTATATCTGTCTTCACCGTTAAATCTTTTTTTCTTTCAAAACTCAAAAATCATAACGGAATGACTGGCATTTGGCACAAAGCTCACAAACTCAGTATCACTTATCTGAAAGTACTGTCGAGGTTCACTGCACAAATTAAAATATACTTTTTAAATAGGAGACTAGTTATTGCCTCCTTAGTATGTTCCATTTCATCCTCCCTCTTAAGGGGTAATTTGAAAAAGTATTATTCAGGTGTAAATTCTATTTAACACCCGTAAAAGGGCTTTAATAAAATGACCCCACAGGTTACCTTCCATAAATGATCATTGTCTGGTTCTTCCTGGCTCCAAATTTGCTCAGCTAGAAGCTACCAGACATCACACTTTTTACTTCACAACCCCTTTCTTTTAGAACACCCTCCCCCTAATCACCCGTGCTGAATTATCGTTTAAAAACTTCAAATCTGCTATAAAAACCTGCTTTTTTTTTCATTAAGCTTTTAATTCTACTTAAGATTCCACATCAGCTCACTTCGGCTGAATCCTTTGCTTTTCCAACACCTTTCCCCCATCTTCCCTACCTGTCTGTCCTCCCTTTCCTTCCCCCCCCCCCCCCCCACATTCCCCCCTTCCTATGTGATGTTCTCTGCTTCTTAGGATGTGTGTGCTGCTATTTCCTGGGGGGGGGGGGGGGGGGGTTAATTGAAGCTTGTTTCCTACTCTGACACCCACCAGACAGGACTTAACAAAGATCTGGGTTTTCTAGCCCATTATAAGCCATAAAATTCTTCTGCTTTGTTACCCTCTTATCACCATGCATATCTCCCTGTCCCTTACCTACCTGGCCCTCCCTGTCCCTCACCTAACCCACCCTCATCCTGTTAGACTGTCACCAAAATGCTTTGATGTTTCACTTATATATACAGTCATCTATCAACATTTGCTTGTTCCCGATCTGACGAAGAAGGGCTACCTTCGAAAGCTAATCAAAAATGTATTTAGTCCAATAAAAAAGGTATCCTTATTTTCTTTTCCATGCTTTATTTTATTCGATTTCTATTGATTTCCTACTCTGAAATTTGTCTGCAGCTTGTAAACAGCCTAGTTCTGCAAGTTAGCCCAGGCAGTTTAGTAAGCTCTAATAAACTATATTCAGGCACCGAACAGGGCTGTGTTTCCTGATCCCTGGGATCAGCAGTATCCAGGAATTCATTTTGCTAAACGTTTATCGGCTTTCATGGTGTCTTGTGTTGTGTAGTCAGGCTGAATCATCTGCTTCCAAGGAGGCTGTGTGGGGTCCAGTATTCACCACATACACTCCGTATGCAAGCATCAGCATTAAAAGGAGCAATTATCTCAGCAGCTTTAGAACCAGATTCTCTGAGCTCTGATGACTGCAGCAAAAAAAAAGGAAAATTAGAACTGCACAATTAATTAATTAATTTATTGTATTTGTATCCCACATTTTCCCACCTTTTTGCAGGCTCAATGTGGCTTACATATTACCGTTAACAGCGTTAGCCGATTCCGGTCTGAACAAATACAGTTGGGGGGAACTTAGAAAGGGAGAGGGGAGGAAGAGTCAGGTAATGTCCATTACGGTCTTTGGTTACATTGTGTCGCAGGTGTCCAGGTATTTTATCTTGGGTCGTTGGGGTATGCTCTTCTGAATAGTTCTGTCTTTAGTGATTTCCGGAAATTTAGGTGGTCGAGCGTAGTTTTTACTGCTTTTGGCAGTGCGTTCCACAGTTGTGCGCTTAAGTGTGAAAAACTGGATGCATAGGTGGATTTGTAGTTGAGCGTTTTATTGATTGGGTAGTGGAGATTTAGGTATGATCGTGCAGATTTTGTGGTATTTCTGGTTGGCAAGTCTATGAGGTCTGTCATGTATCCCGGTGCAGGGACGGGGTTCTGCAGTAACTGCAGGGATGGAGACGGGGACAGAGCTTGCAGGGACGGGGTGGGGATGAGGACAGAGCCCACGAGGATGAGGACAAACTTTGTCCCTGTGTCATTTTCTACTTTGAAGCTTGTTCATGAACTGGACTGTTATTTACGTTTGAGTGATGCAGACAATGACATTTTGATTTTTTTGGAAAAACAAGCAAACATGCTGGCCACAACTAGCAAAATTTGCATGGGGGGGATTCTGTACACCCTGCTAACAGCACATCTTCTAAAAAGACCACTTCTATTCCAGGAAGGTCTGTGGAAGACGGGAGAGCTAGACTGAATCCTGAGGTTGTTGATGACTTCTTATTCATCCACAGATTTAAAACATCATAAGAGTGCTTCATAGGACATAATTCTCCCCTCTAGGGCATACAGAATGGGTTGTATTTTGTACCCATGGAGATTTTAACAGGGTGGATTAGGATTCTTGGTGTAGTAGAAATCAACTATTGTTGGGGTTGGAAGGGTAGAGGGTGGTGCTGAGGAGGGTTATTATAGCTGCTCACTGTTATTATTGTTTTCTATTTGTAATTTATACACAACTAGTCGTTAAGCCCGTTAAAACGGGCGAGATTTGTAATTCTCCTCCATGTCTAGCAAACCTCCTCTCTCCCCTGCCCTCCCCTCCCCTGATCCATGTCCAACAACCCTGCTCTCTCCCGTGCCCTCCCTCCCATGTCCAGCAGCCCTCCTGTATCCCCTGGCCTCCCCCCCGTCCACCAACCATCCTCTCTCCCCTGCCCTCCCCCCATATCCAGCAACCCTCCTCTTTCCCTTGGCCTCCCCGCCCTGTCCACCAACCCTGCTCTCTCTCATGCCCTCCCCCCATGTCCAGCAACCCTCCTCTCTCCCCTGCCCTCCCCGCCATCGATCCATGTCCAGCAACCCTGCTCTCTCCCCTGCCCTCCCCCCATGTCCAGCAACCCTGCTCTCTCCCCTGCCCTCCCCCCATGTCCAGCAACCCTCCTCTCTCCCCTCCCCTCTCCCCTCCCCTCCATCGATCCATGTCCAGCAACCCTGCTCTCTCCCCCATGTCCTGCAGCCCTCCTGTCTCCCCTGGCCTCACCCCGTCCACTGACCCTCCTTTCTCCCCTGCGCTCCCCCCATATCCAGCAACCCTCCTCTTTCCCTTGGCCTCCCCCCCCACCCTGTTCTCTCTCCTGCCCTCCCCCCATATCCAGCAACCCTCCTCTCTGCCCTGCTCTCTCCCCATGTCCAGCAACCCTCCTCTCTCCCCCCTGCCCTCCCCCCATGTCCAGCTACCCTCCTCGCCGCCACTCCCTCCCCCCTCCATGCCGGGCCCCCTGCACTGACATGAGAGTGCCTCTCACCTCTGTGTGAAATCGCTGCAGGCAGCGGCAGATCGCTCTGCTGCTGCCTGCAGCGCTTCCACACGGAGGTGAGAGGTGCTGTCATGTCAGGGCAGGGGGCCCGATTTGGAGGGGGGAGAGTGCGGCGGCGATGTTCCTTTCCTTCGTCTCCAGGCTCGGCAGGCTGGTAGCGTCCGTTTCCCTCTCTGTTCCACCCTCTGACGTCATCACGTCTTGACGCGAGGGCGGGACAGAGAGGGAAGTCTCCACTGCGCATTTGTGGATGTTGGTCACTTGTCTTTTATATGTTTGATAGTTGCACAGCATATTGTTCCTATTTATACTTTAATAAAAAGATTTAAAAATAAAATCATAATGGTTTGAGGCTTCTGCAGATGAGGACAGAGCCCATGAGGATGAAGTGGGAACGAGGACAGGGCAGAGATAGAGACAGAATCCACAGGGACGGGGACCTTTCTCTACCCGAAACATCGGTGCTGACTCCTCAGATCTCTGCAGCTAACATGAGGGTTCATGTAATAAATGGTTTTCCATATGTAAAACCTTTTTTACATAGTTGGGCACTGATATACTATGGACCTTTGGAAGGCTAAGTGCTTTGAAAATATGCCTCCATGTATTCTGTTCAAATTATTGGTCCTTATATTTAAATCGCATAGAGTTGACCTACCTCGTTACCTCTCTTCCTTCACTATCCCGTATTCACCAGTTCACCTTCTCCATTCAATGAACCAGTGGCGTAGCCAGAAGGCAATTTTTGAGTGGGCCAACAGGTTGGATGGGTGGGCACTACAACTTTTTTTGAAAGAGAAAAAACAGCAACCTGATGCACCCATGCTCCGTCCCTACCATGCTCCCCATAACTTCAATGAGAGTAGCAGCGCAGGCTTCAGGCCAATTGAGAGCTAAGGGTAGTACAATAGACTGCACTCTTCAGCCCCATCGAGCCATGGTCCTCCAACACACACATGGTATTGAAGCCAAACACATTCTGCATCCAGAGAACCTCCTGGCCCTCCACCAACAATGGATACAGAGCACAGCAAGGACATGTCCCCATAAAACTCATCATACAAAGAAATTTAGGTTTCTAGTGTAATCTCAATAACAGACATATATTATAAATTAATTTTTAAAAAAATCTATAAAACAAAAGTCACTCAGAACCCACTTCAAATCTACCATGCCAACAGTAACTTCCAAAAACAAGGATCCTACCTATGAAAAGGAAGTGCCTTAAATATTATAGTAGAGCCCTAAAATACAAATACGTTTAACAGGAAAGCTGAACAAGCCAAATTACTACAGAATGCTACATGGAAACTTCATGCTAACAGAATACTTCAGTCACACACACAAGACACAAATGCCAAATACAGAATAAGTGACCACAAACTCTAGAAATAGAAATTAAACAGAAACCTCAAGAAACCAGACCTTGCATGTAGTACAACACCAGAGAAACATGAAAGAAAGGCATTTTTTCCTGTGCAAAATATAAAGACAGCACGGTGTAGGACGTTAGACTCACAGAAACAGAAGCCTGCATGGCTGCGTTGCTGATCTGCAAGGGCAGGATTCTACATGGAATGTTGCTAGTGGAGGAGTAGCCTAGTGGTTAGTGCAGTGGACCTTGATCCTGGGGAACTGAGTTCAATTCCTACTACAGCTGCTTGTGACTCTGGGCAAGTCACTTAACCCTCCATTGCCCCAGGTACAAAATATGTACCTGAATATATGTAAACCACTTTGAATGTAGTTGCAAAAACCTCAGAAAGGCAGTATATCAAGTCCCATTTCCCTTTCCCTTAGAGTGGCAGTTTATGAAATATACACTTCACCTGCTCCTGGCGCACCTGCTCGGACTTTCAACCTAGGCGATCTGTTACAAAATTACCCTCCACAAAAGTAGGTGTCTCTTTGGTTGAAGGTGATTATGCTCTTGCTATAGAGTTAACTACTTGAGATTTATGTTGAGCTTAACCACCCTTCATATGTTTCTTGTCAAGAGTTAATTAGCTTTTCTTTCATGGTCTCTTTTTTACCCCGAATCTCTTGCTCGTCTTTGTGGCTATCTTTTTATTTATGCTGTACATACATTTATTGAGTGAAAGAATATGTGATTATGTTCTCATATTATGAAGCAATAGTAATTAAGAATAGTTTACATGGTTGCAATAGGAAACAGATGGGAAAATACTCTGATACAAAGTTTTCATATCAGGGCTTTAAAGACAAAATAATTTGACAAGTGAATCGGAAACCTCTTCACTGTACAACATTTAGTATCTTATCCTTGGCCAATGGCCAACTCAGCAATAAGGTTCCAAACCATCTCTCTCTTTGTTCCGGGATTCTTCCATAGTGATGTTCTGCCTCCAGCCGAAATCTTGATTAACCAGGACAGCATCTTGTCTGCAATTTATGGGACCTTCCAAGCTCTGTTTCTGATGCATTCATGAGAGCTGTAAAGATCTTGACAGATTCATAAATTTGACCAGTTATACTTTTCTTTGCACCACTTAAAAGGAGCCATAGTCAGTAAACTCAATTCTGACATCCTAGGATCATCTACAAAGAAATTTAAAAGTGGGCAGTTTATAAGAGTTCATCAGCCTTTGCAGACGAGAAAGAAAAAATACAACATATATATATAGAGCAATGTTGACATTCATTCTGTAAGATGCAAACGTTGCTTTTCTCACTTTATATGTATATTCCACTAATACCATATTGTTCAAGGTACATCAGAAGCAGAAAGCCTGTGAGGGAATCCATGAGACCATTAGATCATGAGGGATCAAAAGGGGCACTCATGGAGGATAAAGCCATAAATTCAGAGCTTAAGAAATATATAAACATGATGGCAGATAAGGGCCAAAAGGCCTATCCAGTCTGCCCTTCCTCAGCAACCACTAACTCCTCCTTTTCCTAATGGATCCCGTGACATGCCTGTACCACACTTTCTTAAATTCCCACACAGTCCTAGTCTCCATGACCTCCACCGGGAGGCCATTCCACGCCTCCACCACCCTTTCTCTGAAAGAGTATTTCCTTAGATTCCTCCTAACCCATTTCCTCTTATCTTCATCCTTTGCCTTCTCATTGTAGAGTTTTTCTTCATTTAGGCTTACCCCCTGTACATTAACGCCACTAAGGTATTTAAACATCTCTATCATATCCCCTCTCTCTCCTCTCACCTCTCTTCCAGTGTATACATGTAGAGATTTATAAGCCTGTCCCTATACATTTTGTGGCAGAGACCTCTTAAAAATGTTGTAGCCGCCCTCTGGAATGACTCCATCCTGTTTATATCTTTCCGTAGGTGCGGTCTTCAGAATTGCACGCAGTATTCTAAATGGGGCCTCTACCAGAGACTTGTACAAGGGCATTATTACCTCCTTTTTCCTGCTGGTCATCCCTCTCCTTATGCACCCAAGCATCCTCTGGCTTTGACCGTCACCCTTTCTACTTGTTTGGCCACCTTAAGGTCATCAGACACAATCACCCCCAAGACCCGCTCTTCTTTTGTACACAGAAGCACACCACTGATAGCATCCTTTTCCTCAGAACAAGCTCCATTTACTAGTACCCTCAGTCTCCTCCCATTTTACCAGTTTTTACCCAGTCAGTCATTTTAGGTCCCATACCGAGGGCACTCAGTTTAGTTATCAGTCGCCTGTTCTGTACCTTGTTAAAGGGTTTGCTAACATCCAAGTACACCACATGTAGCGTCCCTCCCACATCCAACTGTTTGGTCACCCAGTCAAAGAAATCAATCAGATTCGTCTGACACAACCTGCCTCTAGTGAAGCCATGCTTCCTCAGGTCCTTCAATCTGTTCGATTGGAGAAACCTCATGATCCTCCTCTTTAGAAGCATTTCCATTAGTTTACTCACCACGAGGTCAGACTGACAGGTCTGTAATTCCCAATCTCCTCTTTGCTTCCGCTTTTGTGCAGAGGGACCACACCCGCCTTTCTCCAGTCCTCCGGGACCACTCCAGACTCTAGGGAAGCATTGAAGAGGACAGATAGCAGAGCCACCAGAACATCTCCGAGTTCCTTGAGTACCCTCGGATGTATCCCATCAGGCGCCTTCGCTTTGTCCACTTTTTGTTTAGTTAGCTCCTCAGCAACACAGTCTTCTGAGAATCGGTCCTGGTCTACCATACATCCATCCTCCTTAGCATATGTTTTCTGAGGTCCTACCCCGGCCTTTCTTTTGTGAACGCAGAACAGAAATAATTGTTAAGCAGTTCAGCTTTATCCTGATCAGCTTCTACATATTCCTCCCCCTCAGCTTTGACCCTCGCAGTGCTATTATGGCACTTCCTTCTGTCACTTACATATCTGAAAAACATCTTGTCCCCTAGTTTTACCGTATTGGCTATCTTTTCCTCCATTTGCCGCTTCACTTTCCTGACAGGTTTTCCAGCTTTTCTTGAATTCTTTGCTTGAATGAATTCTTTGCTTTGGTCTTTACGAAAGAAAATGCAAGAGATCTACCTGTCCCGGAAATGGTTTTCAAGGGTGGTGCAGAGGAACTGAAAGAAATCTCAATGAACTTGGAAGACATATTGAGTTTAAATCGACAAGTTAAAGAGTGATAAATCACCTGGACTGGATGGTATACACCCCAGGGTACTGAGAGAACTCAAACATGAAATTGGTGTTTGTTAGTGATCTGTAACCCGTTTGTTAGTGATCTGTAACCTGTTGTTAAAGTCGTCCGTAGTACCTGAAGATTGGAGGGTGGCCAGTGTAATGATGATCTTTAAAAAGGGAAAATTAAAAAGTCATTATTATTATTTATTGCATTTGTATCCCACATTTTCCCACCTATTTGCAGGCTCAATGTGGCTTACATAGTTTTATTAACATTGTCGTTCCAGGATATCAGATACATTTAGTAATGTGCAGAGATTAAGTAAAGGACGAAAGAAAGAAGGAAGGAAGAGAGTAATTAGGGTAGGTATAGAAGGTGGGCTTTCATAACTGAATGGGTTGGATGAGGTGGATTAGTGAGGTGGATAAGTGAGGTTGTAGGTTCTCATTGTAGACATTATTGAAGAAGTTTGTCTTCAGAGATTTGCGAAAGATAGTTGTTTCGTTGATTGTTTTCAGATCTGTAGGTAATGCATTCCATAGCTGCGTGCTCATGTAAGAGAAGGTTGTGGCATGCATCAACTTGTAACATAGTAACATAGTAGATGACGGAAGAAAAAGACCTGCACGGTCCACCCAATCTGCCCAACAAGATAAACTCACATGTGTTGTATTTTAGTCCTTTACAGCTGGGGAAGTGCAGGTTGAGAAATTTGCGGGATGATCTTGTGGAGTTTCTGGGGGTAGGTCCACAAGGTTTAGCATGTAGCTTGGGGCCTCTGCGTGAATGATTTTGTGTACAATCATGCAGATCTTGAACGCGATGCGTTCTTTAAGTGGGAGCCAGTGTAGTTTCTCTCTTAGGGGTTTTGTACTTTCATATTTCGTTTTTTCAAATATGAGTCTGGCGGCAGTATTCTGGGCTGTTTGGAGTTTTTTGATAGTCTGTTCTTTGCAGCCAGCGTACAGTGCGTTGCAGTAGTCCAGATGACTTATTACCATTGACTGTACCAGGGTACGGAAGATGTATCTCGGGAAGAAAGGTTTTACTCTTTTGAGTTTCCACATGGAGTAAAAAATCTTTTTCGTAGTGTTCTTCACGTGGGTATCAAGAGTGAGGTTTCGGTCGATGGTAACTCCAAGAATTTTCAAATTTTGTGAGACAGGAAGAGAACAGTATGGTGTAATTATGGTGGAGAAGGTTTTTGTGTTATGTTGTGAGGTGAGTACAATACATTGTGTCTTTTCTGCGTTAAGTTTTAGTTGGAATGCATCTGCCCAGGCGTGCATTGTTTGGAGGCTTTGGTTGATCTCGTTGGTGATTTCATTTAAGTCATATTTGAACGGGATGTAAATTGTGACGTCATCTGCGTATATGTAGGGGTTGAGATTTTGATTGGCTAGAAGTTTGGCTAACAGTATCATCATTAGGTTGAATAAGGTTGGTGAAAGGGGGGATCCTTTGGGGATTCCACATTCCGGTATCCATGGGGGTGATCTGTCCGCGTTCGTTGTGACTTGGTATGATCTTGTGGTCAGGAATCTTTTGAACCATTTGAGAAAGGTGCCTCCTACTCCGAAGTATTCTAGTATATGTAATAGTATTCTATGATCAACCATGTCAAAGGCACTGGACATGTCGAATTGTAGGAGGAGTATGTTGTTACCAGTTGCAATTGCTTGTTTGAATGAGTTCATTGCGGACACTAGAACAGTTTCGGTGCTGTGATTTGACCGAAATCCTGATTGAGACTCGTGCAGAATTGAGTGTTTATTTAAGTATTCAGTTAGTTGTTTCGTCACTATGCCCTCCATGAGTTTGGTTATAAGTGGAATAGATGCTACTGGGCAGTAGTTGGTTAGGTCCATTGTGCTTTTCTTGGCATCTTTCGGCAGCGGAGTAAGTAGGCTGTTTCCTTTATCCATGGGAAAGAGCCCATTTTGAAGCCTGTGATTTATGTGGTTTGTGAGGTCTGTTTTGAATTGTCTGGGTGCGGATCTTATTAGACTAGTAGGGCAAATGTCTAATTTGCATTGCGATTTGGCATATTTGCTGAGCCAATGTGAGATTTATGAGAGCGTGTCAAAGTTGGTCCATGATCGATCTGCTGGGCATTCCCTGGGTTTTGGGTCTAAACATTCAAGGATATTTGTGTAATCCGTTATATTGGTGGGTATCATGAGTTGGAGCTTTATGATTTTTTCATTGAAGTTATTTGCAAGGTTGGTTGCTGATGGGGTATCTGTGTTGTTGGAGGTGACCGTAGTAGTATTTAGGAGATTGTTTACGAGTGAAAAGAGTTTGTGTGTATCCTTGTAGTTTGGTCCTATTTTGGTTTTGTAATACATTCTTTTAGTTTGTCTGATAGTGTATTTGTATTTTCTTTGTAGTTGTTTCCAGTCTTTGAGTGTGTGTTCGTCTTTTTTCTTGCTCCATCTAATCTTCTGACCTGTGTTTTTAGTTCTTTCAATTCTTCATTGAACCATGGTATTGAGTTTTTCCTATGTGAGGTTCTGGTTTGTAGTGGCGCTCTATCGTCTAGTATTGTTCTGCATCTGTTATCCCATTCTTGGGGTGAGTCTGTAGGTGTTGTCCATTCTTCGGTGTAGAATTGTTGCCAGAATATTAGTGGGTCTATTTTACCTCTCGTGGTATAGGTTTGTTGTTTTTGTTTTTGTTGTGTCTTTTTTGTTCTCCAGTGGAGGGATGGGATAGCAAGCTATGTCCTTCTGTGGATTCGGAATTGGTTATTGGACAGAAAAGGGTATGATTAAATGGCCATTTTTCTCAATAGAGGAGGGTGAATAGTGGAGTGCTCAGGGATCTGTACTGGGACTAGTGCTATTTAACATTTATAAATGGTCTGGAAATCGGTATGACGAGTGAGGTTATTAAATTTTCAGGTGAGACGAAACTATTCAAAGTTGTCAAAACACATCCTATATAATAATTTGCACCTCCAACGTTCTACGTCTGGATGCCTGGGTTCGTAACAAAATTCCCATTGGTCCATCCTCGCATCTGAACGTGATGACGTCAGAGGGCAGATCAATGAGAGGGAAGGAAAACCAGCACCAGCCAGCCACAGAACGTTGGAGGTGAGGATACAATCGCGTGAGACTCGCCCCTTCCCTCCCTCCCTGTCCTCCGAGTTCCAGGCCCCCCTCTCCTCTGAGTTCCAGGCCCGTCCCCCTCCCTCCCTTCCCTTCGAGTTCCATGCCCCCCTCTCCTACGAGTTCCAGACCCCCACGCCTCCCTCCCTCTCTCCTCTCCGAGTAGCAGCCTGACTTGCATTGCCCGCCCTCTTCTCCCAGTCCTCCACCTGCCCCTCGCCTTCCTGCGTGCCGGCCTGAATTTAAAAGTTCTTACCTCGGGGTCCAGCGGCAGCAGTAAAAGGCGAGCAGGCACGGCGCTTCAGCCTGCCTTCCCTTCTGTCTCAGCTCTGCCTCTGGTCCGCCCTTCCGGAAACAGGAAATGAGGGTGGGACCAGAGGCAGAGCTGAGACAGAAGGGAAGGCAGGCTGAAGTACCGTGCCTGCTCGCCTTTTACTGCTGCCGCCGGACCCCCAGGTAAGAACTTTTCAGTTCAGGCCGGCACGCAGGAAGGCGAGGAGCAGGCGGAGGACTGGGAGAAGAGTGCAGGCAACGCAGGTCGGGCTTGCACTAGGAGGGGGGAGAGAGAGGGAGGGAGGTGTGGGGGTCTGGAACTCGTAGGAGAGGGGGCATAGAATTCGGAGGGGAGGGAGGCCTGGAACTCGGAGGGGATGAGAGGGAGAAAGGGAGGGGGCATGGAACTCGGAGGAGAGGGGAGCCTGGAACTCGGAGGAGAGGGAGGGAGGGGGGCCTGGAACTCGGATGAGAGGGGGGAGGGAGGGGGCCAAGCTGGAACTCGGAGGATAACCTTGCTAGTGCCCCTTTCATTTTTTATCAGAAACGAGCATGTTTTACTAGTGCTCAAATAATCAAAATATTTCTTAAACAACCTCATCTTAACTGGCGCCATTTGCAACTGCTTAGAAGGTCTATTAGCAAGACCAGCTGAAATGATACCAGAAGTCAGGTGATGCTGAGCTTGATAAAACAATCAGGAAGTCCATGACTAAAATATTCTCAATCCGTAACCTTATAAAATGTCCCTGGGAAATTGGTGATGGGTTTTTCTGTCCAGGTTTTGTGGTTGCGGGGATGGGACATTTGTATCAAGAATTTGTGATTGGGGGATAGGATTTTGTATTTGGGTTTTTTTGATGTGTTCAGATAGACTTCGTGCCTTCTGTCTCGCTGCACCCTACGCCTGGAATAAACTTCCTGAGCCCCTACG
Source organism: Microcaecilia unicolor (assembly GCF_901765095.1). Lineage (NCBI taxonomy): Eukaryota > Metazoa > Chordata > Amphibia > Gymnophiona > Siphonopidae > Microcaecilia > Microcaecilia unicolor. The sequence continues at coordinate 758,074,331 of NC_044031.1, read as the reverse complement.
TCTTGCCCCATCCTTGGCCACCTTTAAATCTAGACTGAAAGCCCACCTCTTTAACATTGCTTTTGACTCGTAACCACTCGCCTCCACCTACTCTCCTCTCCTCCTTCCTGTACACATTAATTGATGTGATTTGATTACTTTATTTTTTGTCTATTAGATTGTAAGTTCTTTGAGCAGGGACTGTCTTTCTTCTATGTTTGTGCAGCGCTGCGTACGCCTTGTAGCGCTATAGAAATGCTAAATAGTAATAGTAGTATTTATTAGTCGTCGCTGTGAAGCAGGGCCCAAGCAGAAGAATGGAGTGGATTGTGGTACAGAAGTCAGGCGATGCTGAGCTTTATCAGAAGCCAGAGTTGACCTTTTCACTCTTTAATTTACAATTATTTTATATCCCTAAAAGAACTCTCATATTTTAGTCATTACTTTTGTAAAGATTTGGCTCGGTGCCCTCATGACCTCTGCTCTTGGTTCAGACGGCATTGTAAATGATTATGACTGTTCTAGATCTGGAATTCTTTAAAGATCAAAAATGTCAATTTAATGGGGTCTTTTCATCACTTAAACAGATCATGGTTTCCTGCTTGATTTCCTGTCATAAATACTGTGTGCCTGTTTTCAAGATGGTTGTATGGTTATAATATTCTGTCGAACTAAAAGCGCTATGCTTGTCAGCCTTTCCTAGGGAAGAGCATTAGGGGTGTTTTCAGTGACATGATATAGTATAACAATGCGTCCTATCCCTCATTCCTCATTCTCCACCCATACTCCACTATTCAACTTTCCCAAAATCGATTCCCCAAGTTGGAAAGATTAATTTCCCCCTCTTGCTATTAGCTTGGGGAATGGACTGTTCTTATGCTTGTGAGTAACTGATATCTGTGCTTTGCCAGGCTCCAGAATGGGGCAACTTGAGCAGGCTGATTTCCCCCACCCCTGAAAATATCCAGCCATGATCAAACAGTTATTGCCCAATTCATTATCTGCTGCTGATCACCCCCTCCCCCTTAGTTCATTTGCATTGAACTGTAGGTCTCTTATCTCTTCAGGTGTATTAGTGCTACCAAACTCAGCATTAAGCCAATTGTAGTTACCAAGAGTTTCCTCCTTTCATTTGATTTCTATGCAAACCAGTGCAAAGGTATTAGATACCTAGCCAAATATTCAACCTTGTGTCGTCCCCCCCCCCCCCCCCCCCCCCCCACACTTTTGGTTCCCTTGACCTTTCTTGAGATTTTGATAATTAAATCGTAACCATGATCACTTGAACAAACCTGTCCCCTGTGAAAACTCGTAACTTGACAACATACTACTACTACTATTTAACATTTCTAAAGCGCTACTAGGGTTACGCAGCGCTGTACAGTTTAACATAGAAGGACAGTCCCTGCTCAAAGAGCTTACAATCTAAAGGACAAATGTACAGTCAATCAAATGGGGGCAGTCAAATTGGGGCAGTCTAGATTTCCTGAAAGGTATAAAGGGTAGGTGCCGAAAGCAACATTGAAGAGGTGGGCTTTGAGCAAGGATTTGAAGATGGGTAGGGAGGGGGCTTGGCGTAAGGGCTCAGGAAGTTTATTCCAAGCATAGGGTGAGGTGAGGCAGAATGGGCGGAGCCTGGAGTTGGCGGTGGTGGAGAAGGGTACTGAGAGGAGGGATTTGTCCTGTGAGCGTAGGTTTCGGGCGGGAACGTAAGGGGAGATGAGGGTAGAGAGGTAATGAGGGGCTGCAGACTGAGTGCATTTGTAGGTGAGAAGGAGACGCTTGAACTGTATGCGGTATCTGATCGGAAGCCAGTGAAGTGACCTGGGGAGAGGGGTGATATGAGTATATCGGTTCAGGCGGAATATAAGATGTGCATCATATTGAACATACTTGGACTTGGTTTGCCTGTGCACCTGAGCATATTGGGTAGTTAATACTTTCCAGTATATTTGATTGGCCACAACATCTCGTCCCAGTTGGTACCAAAGTACTGAACATCTTTTTTGAAGGTGCTATGCCAGGTCATCTTTGATCTTTCCCTCTTTCTCTTCCCACCTGTTGGTATCCTTTGCATTGTGATTTTTGGATGTTGATAATTATGCAACCTTAGAATATGTCCAGTTATCAGGGACCCTTTACTGAATTACAGTATCTTGGAGCCTCCAAGAGTCACTTCTTCTAAAGATCTCTTCATTGGTATTGTGGTCATAATAGATGACACCAAGGACTTTTCAGAGGCACTGCTGATGGAATACATTCAGTTTTTGTACTACCTTTGTAGTAATCCTATATAATAATTCTCACCTCCAACGTTCTAATCTTGCTGCCTGTGTCCGTGGCTCCTTCGGAGTTGCTGAGCTAGGCTCCGTAGTCAGGCTGACGTCACCATTGCAATTACGCTGTGAACTTCAGAACCCGCGAAAAAGGAAAACAAAACATTCCATGCCTCACAGCTGATCCATGTCCAGCGACTCTCCTCTCTCCCCTGCCCCACTTGCAGCCACCCATGTCCAGCGATCCTCCTCTCCCCCCCCCCACACCCCCTGCAGCCACCCATGTCCAACGACCCTGCTCTCTCACATGCCTCTCCTCCAGCCACCCAGGTTGTGTAGCAAATTCTTCAGGGCAGGCAGGAAAGATCCCCAGTCCTGCCTGCCTGCTGCTGGTGCTGACCCTCCCCCGCTGCCGGATCGCTGTTCAAAATGGCCGCCGACACAAGGGCGGCCTCCAAGACTACAGCAGAAGTCTTGCGAGTCACATTCTTCTAATCTTAATCAGAAATCTTATTCTATAACTTCTAGGTTATCTGAAATCTTCTTATTATCTAGAAAAACTTGAAGCTGATCTGGTTCAAAAAAGACATATTTTGTACCTGGAACAGAATTTTCAAAAAAAGGAGAATGTACCACTGAATATATCAGCTTTCTGACATCACCCAGCGAAGAACTTTAATTGTGTCTTTTGTATTTGAGCAAAATGTTAATTTGATTATGAAATTATACTTCAAAAATTTTGTGGACAAAGGATTTGGCTCTTCCATGACGTCACAAAATCAACACAAGATAGAAGAAAGAGATTCTTGGCTTTAAAAGAAGAAACAACAAAAAAAAATCGGGGCGACATCCCTTCCAACACTACTGTCACTGGACATAAGGGTGCCAAGACGGGTGAGGTTGTTCACATCTTCAACAGGTTACTAATTAATGATTATTTGTGTACTGGCTTAACCATCAACTTGGTCTTTGTCTTTTCATCACTGAATCTCATTCCACTCTTCCCAACAGACTTTTCCAAGATGGTGGTCAGTTATGGTACATTCTGCCTTCTTTCTTTCAGCAGTGCTATATCATCAGTAAAGTCCAAATTTGTGAGCTAGGAGTGGCCTAGTGGTTAGGGTGGTGGACTCTGGTCCTGGGGAACTGAGTTTGATTCCCACTTCAGGCACAGGCAGCTCCTTGTGACTCTGGGCAAGTCACTTAACCCTCCATTGCCCCATGTAAGCCGCATTGAGCCTGCCATGAGTGGGAAAGCGCAGGGTACAAATGTAACAAAAATAAAATAGATACTATTGTTGGTGATTCTACATTGAATGTTGCTACTATTGGAGATTCTACATGGAATGTTGCTGTTCCACTAGCAACATTCCATGTAGAAGGCTGCGCAGGCTTCTGTTTCTGTGAGACTCAGACTCACAGAAGCAGAAGCCTGTGTGGCCACATTGGTGATCTGCAAGGGCCGACTTCTATATGGAATGTTGCTAGTGGAATAGCAACATTCCATGTAGAATCTCAAATAGTAGCAACAGTGGAGGAGTGGCCTAGTGATTGGGGTGGTGGACTTTGGTCCTGGGGAACTGAGGAACTGAGTTCGATTCCCACTTCAGGCACAGGCAGCTCCTTGTGACTCTGGGCAAGTCACTTAACCCTCCATTGCCCCAGGTACAAATAAGTACCTGTATATGTAAGCTGCATAGAGCCTGCCATGAGTGTAATAAAAATAAATGCCAACATTTGGCCTGTTCAGTATATTTGGCATGACAAAGTCTAGAGCCATAAGAAGCAAAAGTGGTGAGAGTACACAGTCTTGTCGCACATCAGTAGTGATACTGACAAAGTCTAGTGCTTGTATTTGTCTTTACGTAGCAGCTATAGTTCAGATTATTATTCTTGAATAGGTCAATATATGTCAATATGTATAAAAAGTTGGAGAATATTGATCCACGAAAACATAGTTTCCACGTAATAGCCAAAATAGTGATCAATTCAAAATGTCATTTGGGGAATTTGTACCAACAGAGGAAAAAGCCTCGGTTGAATAGGTTACATATCTTTATAGGAGCCATGTCAAACACCTGACTCCATCCAGCTAGACTCTTATCAGGACGAGCAAGCAGTAATTGTGTGACCTAGAGTGAGTGATTATTGGACATCCCTTGAAGAAGCATGGGCGAAACATGTCCCCGTTGGGATAGTCCATATGAAAGATAAGTGCTCCTCTTTCCGCAGTTAGACAAATCACGAATCCAATGTGGTTTGGGGAATTTTGTAATGTTTGTGACAATTTAAAAATGTAGTATTTTTTTTCTCCTATAATTGGAAGTTGTTTCCCGCTCCAGTTTTTCAGTCTACCATTGAACCAATGATAAGTAGTCCCATAACATAGTACTACTACTACTACTTATCATTTCTATAGCGCTATTAGACGTACGCAGCGCTGTACACTTGAACATGAAGAGACCGTCTCTGCTCAAAAGAGCTTACAATCTAATTAGGACAGACAAACAGGACAAATAAGAGATAAGGACAAAGTGTAGCAAGATTCCGGAATCCCACTGTAGCAACATTCTGTGCGGAATCCCAAAGAGCAGCAAGATTCCAGAATCCCAAAGACTACTACTTATCATTTCTATAGCGCTACTAGACGTATGCAGCGCTGTACACTTGGACATGAAGAGACAGTCCCTGCTCAAAAGAGCTTACAATCTAATTAGGACAGACAAACAGGACAAATAAGAGATAAGGACAAAGAGTAACAAGATTCTGGAACCCCAAAGAGTAGCAACATTCTGCACAGAATCCCAAAGAGTAGCAAGATTCCGGAATCCCAAAGACTACTACTACTACTTAGCATTTCTATAGCACTACTAGATGTACGCAACGCTGTACACTTGAACATGAAGAGACAGTCCCTGCTCCACAGAGCTTACAATCTAATTAGTAACATAGTAAATGACGGCAAATAAAGACCTGTAGGTTGTATGTTGTAAAAGTCTATGACTTGTCCTGGGGCAGTTGAGTTTCACATATTTTAACTTTAAATTACTCAGTTGTAATGCTGTTTTCTCAGTTTTAGGTGCAAAGCATTATTTAGTTTTGGGGATTTTCCATTTGCTCTTTCCACATTTTAGTGTGTGTGTGAGTTCCAGTTAACAGCCACTTATTCAATTAAGTTGCTCATACAACTACGCCAAGGTGTGATCTCTATATATGGTGCCCAAAAAATCTGCACTTAAAAAAGCGCTGTTCTATAAAACCATGCTTAAAGTTAGGCTGGGAATTGTGCCTAACTTTAGTCAGAGCCATTTGCACCAACTGAAATGGGCGCAAGCGTACGCGCCTAAATTAGGTACATATCCCCCTCAGTCTATAACAACACGCGTAAATGTTAGGAATGCTTCCATTCCACTCATGACCCTTCCATTTCCACACACCCTTTTTGAATTCATTTGTAAAAATTTAGGCATGGATCGCGTACCTAAACGTATGCAGATATATTTCAATTAAATCTAATTAATGCCAATAATGGTCGTATTGGTGCTAATTAGCTCATTATTGAATTAAATTGTGCATGCAGATTTTAACGACTTCTATAGAATTTAGGGATAAGCATAAATTTTATAGAATTAGGTGAATAGAGTGTAATCAGTCCAAGAGCAGCGTCCAGAAACAGAACATGTGGTTTGAAATACCAGAGGCAAAACAGAGTGAGGCTAGCAAAGAAAGACCCCTAGGAAGGATCAAAGCAGGCAAGCTGATACTTTAAGGATAGAGGATACGTGGAGGGGCATAATCGAACGAAAACGTCTATCTCCATGGGCGTTTATCTCCAAGAACGGGTCCGTGAAGGGGTGGACCAAACCGTATTTTTGAAAAAAATAGACGTCCATGTTTTATTCAACAATTTGTGAGCTGGGCGTTTTTGTTATTTAGCGATAATGGAAAATGAAAGCGCCCAGCTCAAAAACGAATAAATCCAAGGCATTTGTTCGTGGGAGGGGCCAGGATTCGTAGTGCACTGGTCCCCCTCACATGCCAGGACACCAACCGGGCACCCTAGGGGGCACTTTTACAAAAACAAAAAAAAAAAGGTAAAAGAGCTCCCAGGTGCATAGCACCCTTCCCTTGTGTGTTGAGTCCCCCAAATCCCCCTCAAAACCACTGCCCACAAGTCTACACCATTACTATAGCCCTAAGGGGTGAAGGGGGGCACCTACATGTGGGTACAGTGGGTTTGGGGGGTTGGACGACTAATAAGCATTAAGCAGCACAATTGTAACAGGTGGGGGGGGATGGGCCTGGGTCCACCTGCCTGAAGTCCACTGCACCCCCTAACAACTGCTCCAGGGACCTGCATACTGCTGCCAGGGAGGTGGGTATGACATTTGAGGGTGAAAATAAAAAGTTGTGAAACATCATTTTTTGTGGTGGGAGGGGGTTAGTGACCACTGGGGGAGTCAGGGGAGGTCATCCCCGATTCCCTCTGGTGATAATCTGGTCATTTAGGGCACTTTTTGGGGCCTTATTTGTGAAAAAACAGGGTCCAGGAAAAGTGCCCTAAATTCTAGCTACAAACGCATACTTTTTTTCCATTATCGGCGAAAGGCGCCCATCTCTTTTCGGGTGATAACCATGCCCCAGTCCCGCCTTCACCACGCCTCCGACATGCCCCCGTCAACTTTGTACGCTTCCGCGATGGAGTGCAGTTGAAAACGTCCAAGTTCGGCTTTCGATTATACCGCGTTATTCGTTTTTGTGAGATAAACGTCCATCTCCCGATTTAGGTCGGAACTTGGGCGTTTTTCTCGTTCGATTATAAGCAGGATAGTTACCTTTCACTTTTTCCTTTGGTATTATCTCTGTGTCTGATTTCTCTAGCTTCCATTTTGTGCACCAGGCAGGTGATCTTATCAGTTTTCCCATGTGAGTATTGGATCACCCAATTACAGTGGACTTAGCTGATTTACTTATTGTTCTTATGGTGCATCTTTGCTTTCCTTTATGTCTTATTTTATTGTTAATGATTCAGCTTTGCAGTACAAGATTTATCCTTGGTTTAATATTGGGGTCATACCAGTATACTACTTCCAACAATGGCCAATCCAGGTCACAAAAGTATCTGACAGAAACCCAAATATTTTATTTAGATTTTGCTCACACCTTTTTCAGTAGTATCTGGTACTCTGGATATCTCTCTGTCCCAGGAGGTCTCACAATCTAAGTTTGTACCTGAGGCAATGGAGGGTTAAGTGACTTGCCCAAAATCACAAGGAGCAGCAGCAGCGCGATTTGAACTGGCCACCTCTGGATGCTAAGACCAATGCTCTAGCCACTAGGCCACTCCTCCACTCCATAGAAGCAACATTTCATACTACCAATCCCAAGGCAAGCAGTGGCTTCCCCCACACCTGTCTCAATAACAGACTATGGACTTTTCCTCCAGGATCTTATCCATACCTTTTTTAAACCTAGATATGATAACGGCTGTTACCACATCCTCTGGCAGCGAGTTCCAGAACTTAACTATTCGCTGAGTGAAAAATATTTCCTCCTATTTGTTTTAAAAGTATCTCTATGTAATTTCATTGAGTGTCCCTAGTCTTCATACTTTTTTGAAGAATAAAAAAATCGATTCACTTCTGCTTGTTCTACTACTACTACTACTACTATTTAGAATTTCTATAGCACTACAAGGTGTAAGCAAGGCGCTGCACAAACATAGAAGAAAGACAGTCCCTGCTCAAAGAGCTTACAATCTAATAGACAAAAATAAAGCAAGCAAATCAATTAATGTGTAGAGGAAAGAGGAGAGGAGGGTAGGTGGAGGCGAGTGGTTACAAGTCAAAAGCAACGTTAAAGAGGTGGGCTTTCAGTTCTCCTCCTCTTTATCATTCACGTGTCCAGGTTTGATCCATGTGTGGTTCCTGGAATAATCTTATATAATAAAACTCACCCTCAACGTTCTGAAGACACTGACGTCATTTCCGTCACTTCCTTCAAGACGGGTTCGAAGGCTTCGTGGTGATGAAGCCACCGAAATCGCCCTTACGTCAAACGTGATGACGTCGAGGGCGGAGCAATGGCGTCACACACCGAGGGCGGAGCAATGGCGTCAGAACGCTGCCGCACGTCTTATATTCCGCCAGAACCGATATACTCATATCACCCCTCTCCTCAAATCACTTCATTGGCTTTCGATCAGATATCGCATACAATTCAAGCTCCTCCTCCTTACCTACAAATGCACTCAGTCTGTGGCTCCTCACTACCTCTCCACCCTCATCTCCCCCTATGTTCCCGCCCATAACCTCCGCTCACAGGACAAAGCCCTTCTCTCTGTACCCTTCTCCACCACTGCCAACTCCAGGCTCCGCTCATTCTGCCTTGCCTCACCCTATGCCTGGAACAATCTTCCTTTACCCATACGCCATGCCCTTCCCTACCCATCTTCAAATCTCTGCTTAAAACTCACCTCTTCAATGCTGCCTTCGGCGCCTAACCGCTTGAGAAATATAGAATGCCCCAATCTATCCACCCTATTAGATTAACTGTTCACTTGTCCTCTAGATTGTTCACTTGTCTTTAGATTGTTCTCTTGTCTTTTGATTGTAAGGTCTTTGAGCAGGGACTGTCCTTCTATGTTTAAATTGTACAGCGCTGCGTAACCCTAGTAGCGCTTTAGAAATGTTAGTTAGTAGTAGGTGGTAGGTAGGGAGGGAGGGAGGGAGAATGGGGGGTGTTGGGGAGGAAAACCTTGCTAGCGCCCGTTTCATTTGCTCCAGAAACAAGCCTCTTTTACTAGTGCTTTATATTTCCCACTGTACTTGTACACTTGTCACTTGTTTTTCCTGGTTTCAAGTTTATTAAGGGGTTTACTACTCCGTCCGTCACAAATATATCTAGGTGGGTTTCATTCTAAAAAGAGACAGAGGAAACTGAAAAAGGGGGGCAGAACTGCAATATTAATAGGACAGCACTACTCACGATTTTGTAGATCTAAGTCATATCTCCCCTCATCCCTCCCTTTTCCAAGCTGAAGAGCCCTAACCTCCTTAGCCTTTCCTCCTGTGGGATGAGTTCCATCCCTTTTATCATTTTGGTCGCTCTTCTTTGAACCTTTTCTAATTCCGCTATATCTTTTTTGAGATACAGCGACCAGAACTGAACGCAAAACTCAAGGTGAAGTTGCACCATGGAGCGATACAGAGGCATTATAGTATTTTCAGTCTTATTCACCGTCCCTTTCCTAATAATTCCTAGCATCCTGTTTGCTTTTTTGGCAAACGAAAATGTCAGTAAAAACCTGAAATTTTGTGGGGGGGTTTTGTGTGTGCACTCTTTCCGAAAGAGAGGGCATGCACTCTTAACAATGTTTCTTGTGTAATGAAAAAATGCCAACCCCCTCTCCCGCCCCCCCCCCCCCCCCCCCCCCCCCCCCCCCCCCCCCGAACAAAATGAGCATTCCTGGAAACAATGTGGAAAATGACACATTATGAAAATTTTCGAGTTGCTCACCCCTTCCCTACACTATCAACAGTCTCTTTCGCCATATCTATCTTGTTCTGTAGTCTCTTGTATTGTCTGTCTGTCTCTCTTTCTCTAGTGTCATTCTTGTTCTGCAGCCTCTCTTATTCCCTCAGCGAGGAGAAACGTGATTTTGGAATGTAGATATTAGCACATGGAAATTGAATAACATCCAGACGATACCCCGCTTCCTGTATTTTGGCTCATATTGTAATTGAGGGGGCCGCAGTGTTGCATTAGAAAGGTCGAGTGTATTTAACAATGTTGTTAGTGGGACGAGGGGAAGGGATTGGACGTAGCCAAATTGGCAAAGCAGCTGACTGATTTTTAACAGTTCACAGCCAAGGAAGTGGGCCTGCGAGATGTCAGGCAGTGCTGAACACACAGCAGAAATAGAATGAGTAGGAGCGGGTTATTTATTTGCTGCTCAGCTCTTATCCCCAGGAGCATTATTTTCCGAAGCCAAACATTGCGAGCAAGGAATGCAGTGTCTTTTAATTGCTTTAAAAGAAATATTTTCTTTTAACGAGCCTATCAACTGTTTCTGTTTATCATGGCTTTGTATTTTGAAGCATCAAAGTTAAAGCAGAGGAAGTCTGGCCCGACCATTGGGGAATGCTACTTAGTTCATGAAAAGTACTACTACTACTACTTATCATTTCTAAAGCGCTACTAGACGTACGCAGCGCTGTACACCTGAACATGAAGAGACAGTCCCTGCTCCACAGAGCTTACAATCTAATTAGGACAGACAAACAGGACAAATAAGAGAGAAGGACAAAGAGTAGCAAGATTCCGGAATCCCAAAGAGTAGCAACATTCTGTGTAGAATCCTCAAGAGTAGCAAGATTCCGGAATCCCAAAGACTACTACTACTTATCATTTCTAAAGCGCTACTAGACGTACGCAGCGCTGTACACTTGAACATGAAGAGACAGTCCCTGCTCCACAGAGCTTACAATCTAATTAGGACAGAAAAACAGGACAAATAAGGGAATTACTAAGGTGGGAATGATAAAATAAGGGTTCTGAACAAGTGAATAAGGGTTAGGAGTTAAAAGCAGCATCAAAAAGGTGGGCTTTTTAGCTTAGATTTGAAGATGGCCAGAGATGGAGCTTGACGTACAGGCTCAGGAAGTCTATTCCAGGCATATGGTGCAGCAAGATAAAAGGAACAGAGTCTGGAGTTAGCAGTGGAGGAGAAGGATGCAGATAAGAGAGATTTACCCTTTGAACGGAGTTCCCGGGGAGGAATGTAGGGAGAGATGAGAGTGGAGAGGTACTGAGGAGCTGCAGAGTGAATGCACTTATAGGTCAATAAGAGGAGTTTGACCTGTATGCGGAAACGAATAGGAAGCCAGTGAAGTGATTTGAGGAGAGGGCTAATATGAGCCTGCATAGTGCTGCAAATTCTATATAGGGTGACTAGAATTGCACTTGCACATCTAGACATATTCTGACTTGCAAGTTGCAATTCCAGTGGTTAATGAAAATTGGATGTTAACACGAAATTATCGACACTGGTTGGGATTCACATGCTTAGCGTATTCTATAAGGGAATGTATGTACATCGTACCTTGCAGATCTCAAAAGTGAGTGTAGCCATGGGAGCAGTGGTGTGCGGGTAAAGTTTTAACAACAGGCTCTCTCCCCGGTCCACCTCGGCGCCCCGCATCCACCACTGCGCCCCCCCAAAATTGCAGAGCTGGCTATAGCTGGGGGGGGGGGGGGGGCAATGCATTACTCTCACCAGGAAAAAAAAAATTAAATGATCCCAGGTTCCAATCTAATTCATGTTTAATATGGGATAAAATGCCATAAATAAGTAAATAAATATAAACTTTTAATGTTCAGCACCTGATTCTCAAAGTGGACATATTCCAAACACTATAATGAAAATAAAATTATTTTTTTCTACCTTTGTTGTCTGGTGACTTTGTTTCTCTGATCATGCTGGCCCAGTATCTGATTCTGCTGCTCTCTATCTGTTCCCTTGACTCTGTTTCCAGGGCTTCCTTTCCAGTTATTTCTTTTCTTTCCTTCTTTCTTCTTCATATCTGGTCCTCCGCAGACTTGACTGTACAGTGGATCCAGCTTCTACCTATTTTCTCCATCCATGTGCAGTTTCTCTCCTCACTTCCTTTTCCCTCATCTAATCTCCTTCCTCTATCTTCCCTCCATGTCTAGCATTTCTTCTCTCTCCCTTCCCTCCCCTCCATCCATGTCCAGAATTTCTCTTGCCCTCCCCTCCATCCATGTCCTGAAACTCTCTTCTCTCCCCTGCCCTCCTTTACCCATCCATGCCCAGCAATTCTCTCCCCTGCCCCCCTCTGCCCAGCAATTCTTTTCCCTGCCTCCCTCTGCCCATCCATGCCCAGCAATTCTCTCCCCTGCCCCCCTCTGCCCATCCATGCCCAGCAAGTCTTCTCCCTCCCCTGCCTTCCCGCTCCCATCCATGTCTAGCGATGTCCTTCACCCCCACCCTCCCCTGCCACTCCCATCGTCAGTTTCAATTACCTCCCTTGAAGCCCTGCATTATTTAAGGCCCTGCTGCCCATCTCCAGCTGCCTTCCCTGCCTGCTTCTGAGGCGTTCACGCCCTTAGTCCCGCCGCGGAAAAAGGAAATGACATCAGAATGACGTCAGAAGGCAGGACTAAGGGCGCGAACGCCTCAGAAACAGGCAGGGAAGGCAGTTGGAGACGGGCAGCAGGGCTTTAAATAAGGCGGCGCTTCGAGGAAGGTAATTGAAAGTGACAGATGGGAGCGGCAGGGGAGGGTGGGGGCGAAGGACATCGCTAGACATGGATGGGAGCGGGAGGGGAGGTAAGCATGGTGCCCTCCTGCCATGCTTACCTCGTGCAATGGAGCCGGTGCGAGCCGGCTCCAGCACACCACTGCATGGGAGGAACATGGGCGGGAATAACCCATTCCAAGCCTAAATTTAGGTTTGGGTATTTATACTAGGTTTTCATTGGCGTAATTTGCTGCGCCTAGATTTTAGTCACGTGCATGGCTTTGTGCATATTCTATAAACTGCGCCTACCTTTAGGCGAGGCTTATAGAATAGGCCTAAGTTTGTTTTCAATTGGTGCTGATTTTTTTTTTTTAGGCGACGTGTATAGAATCTAGCCCATTTTGGGGAAATTATTGGTTAAGTGTTTTGAGATTCATTTTTCAATTTGTATAATTCTTTGATCGGTGTCTTTATAAACTAAGCTTAAAGTGGGTCCTGTTTTGGACACCTTCCTGCTTATTTTCGAAGGAGTAGGGCGCCCATCTTCCAACACAAATCGGGAGATGGCTGGCCTTCTCCTAAAGCTGGCTAAATCGGTATAATCGAAAGCCGATTTTGGCCGGCTTCAACTGCTTTCTGTCGCAGTGCCGGCCAAAGTTCAAGGGGGCGTGTCGGCATTGTACTGAAGGCGGGACGGGGGCATAGTTAAGAGATAGCCGGCCTCGGCCCATAATGGAAAAAAGAAAGCCGGCCCTGACGAGCATTTGGCCAACTTTACTTAGTCCCTTTTTGTTCATGACCAAGCCACAAAACTGTGCCCTAAATGACCAGATGACCACTGGAGGGAATCGGGGATGACCTCCCCTTACTCCCCCAGTGGTCACCAATCCCCTCCCACCCAAAAAAATAAAAATAAAAAACATTTTTTGCCAGCCTCGAATGTCATACCCAGCTCCATCACAGCACTATGCAGGTCCCTGGAACAGTTTTTATTGGGTTCTGCAGTGCACTTCAGGCAGGCGGACCCAGGCCCATCCCCCCCCTACCTGTTACACTTGTGGTAGTAAATGGGAGCCGTCCAAAACCCACCCAAAACCCATAGTACCCACATCTAGGTGCCCCCCGTTACCCTTTAAGGGCTATGGTAGTGGTGTACAGTTGTGGAGAGTGGGATTTGGGGGGGTTTGGGGAGCTCAGCACACAAAGTAAGGGAGCTATGCACCTGGGAGCAATTTCTGAAGTCAACTGCAGCGCCCCCTAGGGTGCCCGGTTGGTGTCCTGGCATGTGAGGGGGAACAGTGCACTACAAATGCTGGCTCCTCCCAAAGCCAAATGGCTTGGATTTGGCTGGGTTTGAGATGGCCGCCATTAGTTTTCATTATCGGCGAAAACCAATGTCGGCCATCTCTAAGGCCGACCCAAATGTTGAGATATGGCCGTCCCCGACCGTATTATTGAAAACGAACGATGGCCGGCCATCTTGCTCGATAATACAGTTGGGGACGCCTCTTTACGGGGCCGGCCTTAAAGATGGCCGCCCTTATAGATGGCTGGCTCCTTTTATTATGCCCCTCCTTGTAACAGAAATGTCTGCACGCTTTTCACTCAGCAAACTGAGGGCTTTTCAAAGTGAAAATATGCATCTATGTTTAGTAAAGGTAATGGCCTATAATTAGCAACATCAAGGGGGTCCCTACCAGGTTTCAGTAATAACGGCCTCACTCATGCGCCCTTGAGTGGAGCCCTACTCAAGCATAGCATGATGACGTTTGAGTCAAATGCGGTATTAGAAGGTGTTGGAATGCTTTATAGAATTCGACTGTGATCCATCCATTCCAGGGGTTTTCCCATTCTGTAACCCTTTAAGATCCATAGCTCTTAAAGGGTTACAGAATGTGAAACTAGGATTACCTTAATCTGTTGGAATTGGATTAGAGATTCAAGTGTTTGTATTGTTAAATAATTTCTGGTTTTAAAAGGGGGAAAATGAAATCAGATGTATTATTTCCACTAATATTGGACAATAAGTATGTTTCCAACGAAATTAATTGACTATACACCGTCTTGGGTTTGAAGAAGCCAACCAGACGATCAATGTGGAATAATGATTCAGATAAATAATAACTGGGGATAATCAGGTTAATACCACGTTTTCTTTGTTTACTGTTGTTTAATTGCTCTCTTTGTCTTGTTTCACTCTCCCTATTTATTTTGTGGTCTAAGAAAGAGAAAGATTGTATATAATCCATTTATGTAGTTCAGATTGTTTTCCTCTAATATTGTATTAATGTACAGTCATCTCTGTATTACTGTTTGCAAGTGACCCTTTTAAAATGAAAAATTATAAATAAATGATTAAGATCCATAGCTCTTTCAGACCCCGTGATCAGGCCATTTAGGAATTGACGGTTAAAGTCCTGCAAAGTGGGGCCTCATAAGGTGCTTGAGAATCGTTCACAAGCATCAAGGGAGGAAGGGCTTTCAGATAAACTGTGTAGGTACCTCCTCCTGCTTGGTATATATGTTCCCATTCCTGTGCCTTATAGCCAATATGCATTCTCTGTTCTTCTTCCCCTTAAAGTAGGTTGCTAAGAGCTTACCCACCCACCTGGAACTCTCATAATATGTTGAGTTCTGAATAAAACGTTTTCCTCGCGCTCTAGTACTCAGCGCACTATTATATGTGTATCAAAGCTTTAACAGGGTATTTAAAGCATCACTATCCCAACGCTTTACCAAATTATTCTCAAGAGTGCGGATTTATTTATTTATTTGTTGCATTTGTATCCCACATTTTCCCACCTATTTGCAGGCTTAATGTGGCTTACAATGTATCGATTGGATAGATAATAGATTGGAAGATAACAATTAGTGTTACATAGAGAACCTGAATAACATAGTAGAAATTAAATAAGCAGATATAAGAAAAAAAAGTTCTAATTATAGGTAAGGTGGAGATGTGTTACATTTACACTTTCTGATCTTTGTGGTATGCCTGGTTGAAGAGGTGGGTCTTCAGAGATTTACGAAAGTTAGTTAGTTCATGAATAAGTTAGTTAGCTTCTTCATGAATATATTACAAAACTGAAAGTGGACCAAACTACAAGGACACACATAAACTCTTCCAACTCGTGAATAAACTACTAGATATTACACCTCACAACCGACAGTAAAGATACACCAGGAGCAGATAATCTCGCGAGATACTTCAAAGAGAAAATCGTACAATTGCGACTTTAAATACCTGTCAGTACCACCGACTATGCTGAACTCCTTGATTGTCTAGATCCAGACCCTGGAGTATTCCCAGCAGACAGAGCCTGGACCAACTTCGAGACATTATCGGAGGAAATCATCTCCCAAACGCTCAAAAGATTTGCCAGATCTCATTGCAAATTAGATATATGCCCAAACAGCCTTACAATTTATGACAGACCTAACGAACCACTTGAACTATATGTTACAAAATGGACTCTTCCCAAAGGAGAAAGGAAACATTCTACTTACCCCCATACCCAAAGATGCAAAGAAAAGTGCTAGTGAACTAATCAACTACAGGCCAGTAGCATCCATCCCCTTAATAACCAAACTAGCGGAAGGGATGGTGACCAAACAACTCACAAACTGCTTAAACAAATTCTCAATACTACACGACTCCCAGTCAGGATTTCGATCTAACCACAGTACTGAAACAATACTAGTTACTCTCATGACTAAATTCAAACAAATGATTGCAACTGGCAAGAACATACTACTTCTACAATTTGACATGTCTAGCGCCTTTGACATGGTTGATCATGGAATACTACTACATATCCTCGAGTACTTCGGAATTGGAGGCAACGTTCTCAATTGGTTCAAGGGGTTCCTAACCACATGATCATACCAAGTGACATCTAATTCGACTACATCAGCCACCTGGATACCTGAATGCGAAGTTCCACAAGGATCCCCCCTCTCACCGACTCTATTCAACTTAATAATGATACCCTTGGCCAAACTACTATCAAACCAAAATCTCAACCCATACATATACACAGACGACGTAACGATCTACTTCCCATTTAAACAAGATCTAACGGAATTTCCAATGACATCAACCAAAGTCTACATATCATGCATACATGGGCGGATGCATTTCAGCTGAAACTCAATGCAGAAAAAACCCAATGCCTAATACTCACCTCTCAACATAACACAAACAAATTCACCACCATTAACACACCAAAACTGAATCTCCCAATCTCGGGCACCCTAAAAATTCTTGGAGTTACCATTGATCGACGCCTAACACTTGAGAACCATGTGAAAAATATAACCAAGAAGATGTTCCACTCAATGTGGAAATTAAAAAGAGTAAGACCTTTCTTCCCAAGGACCGTCTTCCACAACCTGGTACAATCAATGGTCCTCAGTCATCTAGACTACTGCAACGCACTCTACGCTGGTTGCAAAGAGCAAATAATCTAGAAACTTCAAACAGCCCAGAACACTGCAGCTAGACTCATATTCAGCAAAACAAAATTCGAAAGTGCTAAACCCCTACGAGAAAAGCTACACTGGCTCCCACTTAAAGAACGCATCACGTTCAAAATATGCTCCCTAGTTCACAAACTCATTCACGGAGATGCCCCAGCCTACATGTCAGGCCTGATAGACTTACCACCCAGGAATGCTAAAAAATCATCCCGCACATTCCTTAATCTTCACTTCCCCAACTGTAAAGGTGTAAAATACAAACTAACGCATGCGTCAATCTTTTCATACCTGAGCACACAATTCTGGAATGCGCTGCCACGCAACTTAAAAATGATTTATGAACTAGCTAACTTCCGCAAACTGCTGAAGACACATCTCTTTAACAAGGTATACCATAATGATCAGCAAATGTGAACTCTCCACACACATCCAGAATTGTCTTATAATATCTGCTTGTTATACTACTATCATGTTTTATCATTATAATGTTACCCAAGATTCTTCTGTAATACTAAATGTCTATTTTCTAATATATTTCCACCATTCATGATGTATTGTAAGCCACATTGAGCCTGCAAAGAGGTGGGAAAATGTGGTATACAAATGCAATACATAAATAAATAGTTTTTAAGTTGAGCGGTAATACGTTCCATAATTGTGTGCTCAGGTAAGAAAAGTTTGACGAATGCGTTAGTTTGTATTTTAGACCTTTACAACTGGGGAAGTGAAGATTAAGGAATGTGCGGGATGATCTTTTAGCGTTCTTGGGTGGTAAGTCTACCAGGTCTGACATGTAGGCTGGGGCATCTCCGTGAATGATTTTATGTCTTCAACACCTCTTTCTCCCTACATTTCTTATTAAGAAATACCGTGCAGTGCAATATCTCACCACAGTGTGTCGTGTTCAAGGCATCCCAGCGGGCGACTTGAGAAACGGGCATTCTCATTAAAGGCATAGTATTTAGCAGAGCATTGTTGAACCTCCATGTGGGTTTCGTTTGTTCCTGGTAATCAACTGAAATGGTTGAAGATATCCCAGCATTATCAGAAAGGACATGCCTGAGAGCCTGTCTCGACGGGCCCAGTTAAATGCAGACAGGGCCTGTTCGGGACGGCTCGGTCAGAAGTGTGGGTTAAGGGGGGGGGTAAATCTTTGTGTCCGGCAGGCTCAGGGCAGAGGCTATTGGGGGGCCCTTTTACTAAGCCACGTAGGCGCTTATGCGCGTCCTATGTGCATCAATTTTGAACTTCCGCCCGGCTACCACATTGCTCGGGCAGTAATTTAATTTTTTCGTGCATCCACTACATGCACTGGAAAAGTTTCCGGCACGCAGCACTAACTAGGCGGTAATCAGCATTGTAAGCGCGCTGACGATTATCACCCAGTTAACGCATGCGACCTTACCGCTAAGTCAGTGGGGGGCAGTAAGGTCTGAAGCCCAAAATGGACATGCGACAATTTTCATTTTTACGCAGGTCCATTTTTGTCCAAAAATAGGCCTTTTTTGCAGATGCGCTGAAAAATAGACCTGCATGCATCCACGCCAGCACAGGCCATTTTTTTGGCGCACCTTAGTAAGAGGACCCCTGGATTAGTTAAAGAATGCATGCCTGCCCACGAGCCTGTCCAATTCAGGGATTGGTGGGAGGGTGGCTGGAGGCGGGAGATGTTTTAAGTTATAAATGATGGCCCCCCCTCTGAGGCTCAGGGCATTTCCTGATCCTCGGAGGCGGCTTTCCAGCCCTCCTTCCCAGTCATTTGTGTTTGGTGGGGCGGGGAATGACTTTTGTGCTGGAGCTTTGTTTTTTAGGTGGAGTGTGTTGGGGTTGTCGCAGTGGCAAAAGACCAGAGCTACAAGAGTAATGGTTCATAGGGGATGAGCCAGATCATTAAACGGGGGTCGGGTGACCCTGACTAAATATGTGGAGGTCCACACAGGCTAGGGCTTATGCTGTCAAGGCTGAGCCAGAAGAGGAAGAGTTGTGGCGACCACAAGATGTGGAATTTGCTTCTTTGCTGTCATGGCAAGTAGCAGTTGTGGGGGGGGGGGGGGGGGGTTGTTAATGTTATGCCTTTGACAGCTGTAGCTCGGGAGGGGGGAGTAGCTCATTTACTGATGTGAAATGTTTGAAAGTTGTTAATAAATTAAGCTCCAGCCAATGGTTATCCCATAATTGTTTGTATGTGAATTTTACTGATTGATGGGGTTAGAGCGGAAGAAATTAATTTGGGAGTGGGGGGGAGGGGTGGGGTGCGAGCCTGGCAGAACTGGTCCCAGATCCAAGTGTTAATATTTATACCTGCACTACAGCAGGTAGTAAACCTCTTAGAAGTTAAAAAGTAATCTGTCCTTGAGAAAGATTTATATACCTGAGAGAAGTAAGTGAATTCTTGTCCTTGCAAGTTCTGTAACCTCCAAACATCCTCAAGCCCTCCCGCAGACCTAAAATCCCGAACAGACTTGTTTGCCCCAAAAGTGCACACTCTCGGGTCCCTATCTAAGATAGGATCTATTTCCTGGTTAGTTACCTGCTATAATCATAGATGTTGACCCAGTAGCTAAAATATGGGATTCCAGTTTATGAAAAAAAATCGTTTACCATCTACCGTGGGTGCGTATATATTTAATAGTATTAAATTCAACCCTACAGTCATGACCTCTAGTTGAACCCACCTACCATCCCCATCTGATTTCTGAGCATTCTCTACAACATTGACTCCATGCTTGACCAGTATATCTACTCCCCCCTTTTTTTTAATTGCCGGTGCATATTAGCACTTGTTCACCCAACCCCCTCATGATTTGTCTAATTCATTATATCATCCGTGGTCTTATGAAGGGTAACTTAGCACCTCTGGATGAGTCAGACTGTTTACATTCAGTGAGTAAATTATGTCAGTCATAGCATTCAACTAACATGTACATTTATAGATCAGTATCCCCCGGGAACAAAACAACAGGATTATTACTGTAGACCAGAAATTGCCAATATCCATTCCCCATGCAACCCTTCAGATCAAACACCATAACATTGCACATCCACTCGGACACTGATACCCCTTTACAGATATAACCAATACTTCCCTTGCAAAACACATTCCCCCTTCCCTCACTGTAACTTTCAATCCCAGTTCCCCCCTCCCACGTACCTTCCCTGGCCAGCTCCACAATATCAGAGAGACAGTTCAATAATCATTCCCCCCTCCCCAACACACACACTGCAACACAGATCTATCAATATCAGTGCTCTTACTAAACCTTGTTAATATGTTAACCCCACCGATCCAATGTAAATGCCTGATCCCTGCAACACAACCAAACTAAAGTGCGTAATAGACAAAACTCAACTCCTCCGATGTACGTTTCCCCAATGTGGCCATGCCACATGAACTTTATCTTACCATAACATCACTTTGTATTTGTTCTCACAGGAGTCTACAAACACCTCTCCGGTACTATGAAAGCCACATTGAGCCTACAAATAGGTGGGAAAATGTGGGATACAAATGTAAAAATAATAAATAAATAAAATTATCACCAGAAATGTACGTTAAGTGTGGCAGAAGTGTGAATAGCATAGAGGGGAATAATTGAACGGCGCCGGCGAAATCGATGGTCGGCTATCTTCGGGCCGGCACTGTAAGTGGGCGGAGCCAAGCGTATTTTCGAAATACGTTTGGCGCCGGCCAAATAGCTCACCGAGTTTAGAATAGGATCGCTGGGTTTAGATGAGATGGCTGGCTCCGATTTTCAGCCATAATGGAAACCGGACCCGGCCATCTCAAACCCGGCAAAATGCAAGGCATTTGGCCGTGGGAGGAGCCAGCATTTGTAGTGCATTGGCCCCCTTGACATGCCAGGACACCAACCGGGCACCCTAGGGGGAACTTAAAAAATCTTTAAAAAAAAACAAAATTAGCTTCCAGGTGCATAGCACCCTTCCCTTGTGTGCTGAGCCCCCCCAAAACCCACTGCCCACAAGTCTACACCATTACCATAGCCCTAAGGGGTGAAGGGGGGCACCTTCAGGTTAGTCCTTTGGCTCCTGTTATCAGCATTGTCCAGGGCACACTGTGGCTCCTCAGTCTGACGCTGTTGTGCATTCCAGCCGTGGGCTGAGTCCTCTAGGCCTGAAACACGTTGTTCCATTTCTGAAGTGCGCTCGTTGCAAATAGTGACCTGGGATGAAAGTTTAGTCATTTCCTGTTACAATGCTGTATAATACTTGCGCTATCCTGTATCATTCCTTTAATAGTCGCCAGCTCCGTCATCACTGGTTCCAGCAGCTCCTGAAACTCCCGAGGAGACGCCATCTTGAGGGGGTAAGGGAGGGAGATCCTGTTTTCGGCTTTTTTCCACTACTTTGAATATCAAAGGCTGTTTCAATTTTATTTATTTATTTATGCATTCTTATATCCCCCTATTTTCCAAAAACTGTTTTCGGTTCAAAGTGGCTCACAATTTTATATTTAGATGAAGTTACAGTAGTGTTTATCAGAAAGTATTGTAGAGCATCTGTAGTTTATGTGTTTAGTTATAGAATTTTGTTGAAAAGGTAGGTTTTCAGGTCTTTTCTGACCTGGAGGTAGTTAGTGATGCCTCTTATGGCTTTGGGTATGGCAGTGACGTAGCCAAGGGTGGGCCTGAATGGGCCCAGGCCACCCACTTTGGCTGAGGCCCACCCAGTAGCAGCACACTTATGATGTGGCTGGCGGAGATTCTCAAGCCCCACCAGCCGAAACCTCCCAACAACTGTCCCTCCTGCATACCTTGTAAATAGCTGATGTTCCCCTGCAGCGAGCAGCGACTGATAAATGCTGTGGGGTCAACATAAGCAGTGTGTATTAGTTGCTGCTCACTGCTGGTAAAAATCTGCTATTTAAAAGGTATGCCATGGGGGGGGGGGATGTTTGAGAGACCATATGGTATGCAGGCGAGAGAGGGAGAGACCAATTCACTTGTGGGACAAAACAGAGTTCTGCCCACCCATCTTGGGCCCAGGCCCACCCAAAATTGGGTGTCTGGCTACGCTCCTGGTATGGCATTTGGAGCCCAGGTAGCTAAATCCGGCTGTGTAGATTTTATTTTTTTGTTACATTTGTACCCCGCGCTTTCCCACTCATGGCAGGCTCAATGCGGCAGGCAGTGGAGGGTTAAGTGACTTGCCCAGAGTCACAAGGAGCTGCCTGTGCCGGGAATCAAACTCAGTTCCTCAGTTCCCCAGGACCAAAGTCCACCACCCTAACCACTAGGCCACTGTTTCTTCTGTTGGATAAGTGGAGAAGTAGGTAGCCTCTGGTTTCTGGGCTTGTTTTTCTTGGGGCTAATTCGATTAGGTCTAGCATATATTCGGGGGACATTCCAAATAGTATTTTTTAGATGAGGGTGCTTATTTTGAAGCGTAGTCTTGCCTTGATTTGCCAGCCAGTGTAATATTGCGAGTAGTGGGGCCTGCTTTCTCATATTTCAGTTTTTTAAATATCAGCCTTGCTGCCGTATTTTGGACAGTTTGCAATGATTTTGTTGTGTTATCTTTGCATCCTGCATATGCTCTCTTAAGTATATATAAACTTCCAGCCGAAGTTGGCCTATTAATATAAGTGCAGT
The DNA here is from genome assembly GCF_901765095.1 of Microcaecilia unicolor. NCBI lineage: Eukaryota > Metazoa > Chordata > Amphibia > Gymnophiona > Siphonopidae > Microcaecilia > Microcaecilia unicolor. Next base: position 758,051,726 of record NC_044031.1, on the reverse strand, counting down.
TGGTACTACACAGCAATGGGAAGACATGCACAGATTTCAAGCCACCACCCCCCCCCCCCTTTATTCAAGATATTTGATAAACCACCTTTCATAGGTCCATCAAAGCAGTTTACTACTTAGAATATATTAATCCAGAGCAAGTAAATAACATCAATAAAATAACGAAGACAAGGATGAGACACAGGAGAGAGGAGATAGTATAATACAGCATTAGTATCTGAAAATTGCACTACGTTTGAGAGAGAGAGAGTTTTGTTTAGAGCTTAAACATGCCTTGTTGTGCCTTGTTCAAACTCCTCTTATTGGCCTATAAGTGCATTCACTCTGCAGCTCCTCAGTACCTCTCCACTCTCATCTCTCCCTACATTCCTCCCCGGGAACTCTGTTCACTGGGTAAATCTCTCTTATCTGCACCCTTCTCCTCCACCGCTAACTCCAGACTCTGTTCCTTTTATCTTGCTGCACCATATGCCTGGAATAGACTTCCTGAGCCGGTACGTCAAGCTCCATCTCTGGCCGTCTTCAAATCTAAGCTAAAAGCCCACCTTTTTGATGCTGCTTTTAACTCCTAACCCTTATTCACTTTGTTCAGATCCCTTATTTTATCATCCTCACTTTAATATTCCCTTATCTCTTGTTTGTCCTGTTTGTCTGTCCTAATTAGATTGTAAGCTCTGTCGAGCAGGGACTGTCTCTTCATGTTCAAGTGTACAGTGCTGTGTACATCTAGTAGCGCTATGGAAATGATAAGTAGTAGTAGTAGTAGTCTTTGGGATTCCGGAATCTTGCTACTCTTTGGGATTCTGCACAGAATGTTGCTACTGTTTGGGATTCCGGAATCTTGCTAATCTTTGTCCTTATCCCTTATTTGTCCTGTTTGTCTGTCCTAATTAGATTGTAAGCTCTGTCAAGCAGGGACTGTCTCTTCATGTTCAAGTGTACAGCGCTGCGTACGTCTGGTAGCGCTATTGAAATGATAAGTAGTAGTCGTAGTGGGATATGAAGGTGAGCTCGCAGGGGAAAAGCAGGTGCAGGTCTCTGCAGGGTTTTTTTTTTTTTTTTATATTTTCAAGGGAAAAGTCTGTGCATTTTCCCCCTTCGAGACCTGTGACGGAGTCCTGCCGGTTAAAGTACCCACAGAGCTGGCAACCCCCTGTGTCGTTTTCAAAATTGCTCCTTGCATTACATAAAGTAAATTACTGTCCATGAACAACCCATTGCAAGTACACACCAAGGGGGCCAGTTTCTGTTCCTGGCCGTGGAGGTTTCATCTGACATAGTTATCTGTAGAATCTTTGACTCCAGATGGCTATTTAAATACTGACTCTTGTGGTTCGGATGCATTGTTCTGAATGGAATGACTGTTTGGTAAATTTTTCTAAGCATCTGCTTGGACTTACAAAGCTATATTTTAGGAGGATTGTCAGAGAAAGCTTGTCATTGAGGGCTCATGTCTTGAAAATCAGAAGCTTGCAAATTACAGTTGTATCTCTTGGTTGATGGGCCTGAATGTGACCTGTGTAAGTGGCAGTGTCTTCATATGGTGAAGGGAGGACAATGTCCTCAGTGAGAGGAGGAAGGGAACCTCAGATTTAGGATCATGCACCATTCCCAAGGTCTGCCTCTGAAATTCATGTTGTTAAAAGGGAGGTAGCGTGGTTTCTGAAGATCCATATTTCTCAAGGATTCATGTGTTATAGTTTTGGAGGATTACTTTGGGTCCAAGACCAACCTGACAGGAACCCCTCCAGGCAGGCATCGTTGGTCCCTAACTTCTTGGTGCCAGGCGCTTTCACCAAGGGAAGAAGAGTGTTAGCGGGTAGGATTTCACTTCTTTGCCCAACAGGTGGGACTGTGAACGGAGCTGGCTGGCAGTATTTACAAGTTTAATTGACATAAACTATTTCTTCATGGGGAGATACCAACAGTGTTATTTTTTTTTCTTTTTTTATTTGAATTTTATCACCTAATACAAAGAATCACAGCAAGAATACAGAAAAAAATAGAGGAAAACTTCTAAAAATATAACAAATCTAGCCCACATCAAGGGGAGATACAAATTAGAAAACTCCGTTACAGAAAGAAGAAAAAACTAAACAGAAAATTTTCTATAGGCCTGGTAACAAAACTTATCCCTAAGTTAAACCTTCCTAATAAACATCCTGAGAAACACAAGATACTAGAAAGAAAATTTTCTGAATGTGCAGGATCCATAAAAAAGGTAAGAATGATTCTTATATGTAACCAGGCAGTTACATGGAAATTTGAAGAAGAATGAGCCCCCATAGCCAAGACTTGAGTCTTTAGAAGGATTTATGATGCATCTAAGTCATAGGCACCGACTCCATGGGTGCTGTGGGTGCTTGAGCACCCCCAATATTTCACCCACTGGAAGTTCCCTTCGTCCCTCCTCCCTCCCTCCCTTCGAGTTCCAGGCCCCCTCCAACCGAATTTTAAAAGTCATCATCTTACCTCGTCGGGGTTACGGCGGCAGCAGCGGTGAAAAGCGTGCAGGCTCGGCGCTTAGTTCAGTCTTCTCTTCTCTCTCTCTCAGCTCTGGTCCTGCCCTCGCGGTGAAAAGCGTGCAGGCTTGGCGCTTAGTTCAGTCTTCCCTTCTCTCTCTCTCTCTCTCTCTCAGCTCAGGGCGGGACCAGAGCTGAGAGAGAAGGGAAGACTGAGCACCGAGCCTGCACGCTTTTCACCGCCGTAACCCCGACAAGGTAAGATGATGACTTTTAAAATTCAGAGAGCGTGGGTCTGGAACTCAAAGGGAGGGAGGGAGGAGGGGGGCCTTGGAACTCGGAGGGATCCTGGAATTCGGAGGGAGGGGGGGCGACCCTGGAACTCGGAGGGGGCAGGGGGGATGACCCTGGAACTTGGAGGGGGACCCTGGAACTCGGAGGAAGGGGGACCATGGAACTCGAAGGGAGGGGGGACTGGAACTGGGAGGGAGGGAGGGAGTGAGGGACTGGAACTCAGAGGGAGGAGGGGCCTGAAACTCGGAGGGAAGGGGAAGGGGAATGAGAGAGGGGGGATAGGGAAGGGGGAGGGGACGAGGGAGGGGGGACAGGGGAGGGGGAGGGGGAATGCACCACCTGTAAAAAAAAAAAATTTTTCAGCAGCCCCCAATCATTTTGAAAAGTTAGCTCCTATGATCTGAGTAGCCTTGGCCACAGAAAGGAACACTTTTTTTCTTCAAGTAAGTCTTCAAAATCATCAGTTTCTTTTCAGCACAACACAACATAATCAATAGAGTATCATTTAGCCCTTTTTACAATATTTTCCTGTGAAGATTCTAAAAATGATCAAACTCCCCTCCCTGATTGGTCTGTTTTATTCCCCTTGGCAAATAAAAGACATTCTTAACATCATTAAAATAAATAGTCATTTGTAAAACTTCTTTACTATACATTTTAAACAATTCAATAGGGGATAGATAATGAGTATCAGGGAATACAAGCAAAGGCAAATTATTATTTATTTGGATTTTGCTCACACCTTTTTTTTCAGGAGTAACTCTATTTGCTGTATTTGCATTTTCTAAGTTCTCAATTTGGAGATGTCCTCAAACTGTGCTTCGACACTGCAGCAAAAGCTGGTTGGCATGAGTTAATATTAGAATTGACTTTCTCCAAACACTTTTCCACCTCAACCAACCTAGAATCATGTTCAGATATGGTTTCTACAACCTCCTTTGTAAATTTACTAAATTGTAAAAGATTATCCTTTAGACTTATAGCCATCATTATGAACGCATCAGAGCCAGGTCACAAGTACCTGGCAGAAACCCAAATCGTGGCAACATTCCATGTAGAACCCCAAAGAATTCTGGAATCCTAAAGAGTGACAAGATTCCATGCAGAAACTCAAATAGTAGCAACATTCCATGTAGAACCCCAAAGAGTAGCAAGATTCTGGAATTCTTAAGAGTAACAAAATTCCATGTAGAACCCATAAAGTAACAAGATTCCATTCAGAATCTCAGAGTATCAACATTCCATGCTACCAATCCCGGGGCAAGCAATTGCTTCCCCATATCTGTCTCAATATGCACTTTCCCTCCAGGAATTTGTCCAAACCTTTTTTAAACCCAGATATGCTAACCGCTGTTACCACCTCAGGCAAAGAGTTCCAGAGCTTAACTGTTCGTTGAGTGAAAAAATATTTCCTCCTATTTGTTTTAAATGTATTTCCATGTAACTTCCTCGAGTGTCCCCTAGTCTTTGTAACAGTCAGGGGAGTTATACGTGTGGGCGGAGCATGGGCGTGTCACCAAGCAATGCACGTAACCTGTAGAATTCTATCAGTGGCACTCATTGCATGGCACACTGAGGCTCAGCCATCAACATGGTATACGTAGGGTGCCAGTGTAGCTTTGCACTAATACTCTATAATGCCTTAGGCGTGCCCTTCAGCCATTATAGAATTAGTGCTAAAACAAATGGCTCCCTAAGGGGGGGGAGGGGTAACCTGCACGGAATGGCAGGTGCAAGACTGGATTGACCATTGTGGTCTTTATGGGGTCTTTTTTACTAAGTTGCACTGAAAAATGGCCTATGGTAGTGTAAGTGCATGTTTTGGGTGCACACATATCCATTTTTCAGCGCACCTGCAAAAAATGCCTTTTTAAATTGGGTCTGAGAACTTTCCACCAGCTAATGGACAGTCTCTTGGTTTAACCGTGCAGTAATTGCCTAAGAGAGTCAAGTCGGAGTTAGTGCCTGATCTTCGCCACACGCCATAAAATAAAATATATTTTCTGATGCGTATAGCAGACACGCGTAAAAAGTGAAATTCCTGCATAGGCCACACAGTAGCCAGGCAGTAACTCCGAACTGGCGCACGTATGCGCCTACGTGCATTAGGTAAAACATAGTAACATAGTAGATGAAGGCAGAGAAAGACCTGTACGGTCCATCCAATCTGCCCAACAATATGTTCTGCTTTATGTGTATACCTGACTTTGATTTGTATCAGCCATTTTCAGGATACAGACCGTAGAAGTCTGCCCAGCACTAGCCCCGCCTCCCACCATCGGCTCTGCCACCCAATCTCCGCTAAGCTTCTGTGGACCCATTGCTTCTGAATAGGATTCCTTTATGTTTATCCCACGCATTAAAAGGCCCCTATGTGCTGTCATATCCTTTTTACTTTACTTATTCCCATATAAGTTCAATTCGACTTACAATACAATGTCAAGCAAGTATGAGGAAAGACTAAAGTGGCTGGGGCTCTTCAGTTTGGAGAAAAGACGGCTGAGAGGAGATATGATAGAGGTCTATAAAATAATGAGTGGCGTGGAACGGGTAGACGTGAGACATGAGATGAAGCTACAAAGTACTACCTACCGCCCCATTACTCTCCTGCCCTTCCTCTCCAAGATACTTGAACGCGCCGTTCACAGCCGTTGCCTTGATTTTCTCTCCTCTCATGCCATCCTCGATCCGCTTCAATCCGGCTTTCACCCACTTCACTCGACAGAAACGGCACTCTCTAAAGTCTGTAATGACCTGCTCCTTGCCAAATCCAAAGGTCACTACTCCATCCTCATCCTCCTCAACCTATCCGCCGCTTTCGACACTGTCAATCATAATTTACTTCTTGACACACTGTCCTCATTTGGGTTCCAGGGCTCCGTCCTCTCCTGGTTCTCCTCCTATCTCTCCAAACGTACCTTCAGAGTATATTCTCATGGATCTTCCTCCACCCCCATCCCGCTCTCCGTTGGTGTTCCTCAAGGATCTGTCCTTGGACCCCTTCTTTTCTCAATCTACACCTCTTCCCTGGGCTTGCTGATCTCATCTCATGGCTTCCAATACCATCTTTATGCTGATGATACCCAGCTTTACCTCTCCACACCAGACATCACGGTGGAAACCCAGGCCAAAGTATCGGCCTGCCTATCAGACATCGCTGCCTGATGTCCAACCATCATCTGAAGCTGAACATGGCAAAGACTGAGCTCATTGTCTTTCCACCCAAACCCTCTTATCCTCTTCCTCCACTCTCCTCCACTCTCCATTTCTGTTGACAACATCCTCATCCTCCCCGTTTCATCAGCCTGCAACCTCGGAGTCATCTTCGACTCCTCCCTCTCCTCTGCCCATATCCAGCAGACAGCCAAGACCTGTCGCTTCTTTCTCTATAATATTAGCAAAATTCGCCCTTTTCTCTCTGAACAGACCACCCGAACCCTCATCCACTCGCTTGTTACCTCGCGCCTTGACTATTGCAACCTACTACTCACTGGCCTCCCACTTAACCATCTATTCCCCCTTCAATCCGTCCAGAATTCTGTCGCGTGTCTTATCTTCTGCATGGACCGATATACTCACATCACCCCTCTCCTCAAGTCACTTGACTGGCTCCCGATCAGATACCGTATACAGTTCAAGCTTCTCCTACTAACCTACAAATGCACTCAATCTGCAGCCCCTCATTACCTCTCTACCCTCATTTCCCCGTACGTTCCTACCCATAACCTCCACTCACAGGACAAATCCCTCCTATCAGTACCCTTCTCCACCACCGCCAACTCCAGACTCTGCCCCTTCTGCCTCGCCTCACCCTATGCTTGGAATAAACTTCCCGAGCCCATACGCCATGCGCCCTCCCTGCCCATCTTCAAATCCTTACTCAAAGCCCACCTCTTCTCTGTAGCTTTCGGCACATAACCACTTACCTCTATCCAGGAAACCTACACGGCCCCATTTGATTGACTACATACTTGTCCTTTAAATTGTAAGCTCTTTTGAGCAGGGACTGTCCTTCCTCGTTTAAAATTGTACAGCGCTGCGTAACCCTAGTAGCGCTTTAGAAATGTTAAGTAGTAGTAGCTACAAAGTAGTAAATTTAAAACAAATCAGAGAAAATGTTTCTTCACTCAACGTGTAATTAAACTCCGGAATTCGTTGCCAGAAAATGTGGTAAAGGCAGTTAGCTTAGTAGAGCTTTAAAAAGGTTTGGACAGCTTCCTAAAGGAAAAGTCCATAGACCATTACTAAATTGGACTTGGGGGAAATATTTCAGGGATAAGCAGCATAAAATGTTTTGTACTTTTTTGGGGATCTTGCTAGGTATTTGTGACCTGGATTGGCCACTGTTGGAAACAGGATGCTGGGCTTGATGGACTTTTGGTCTGTCCCAGTATGGCAATACTTATGTACTTTTGACAGATAACAAAAAAAACCCCATCAAAATACTACTACTACTTAACATTTCTAAAGCGCTACTAGGGTTACGCAGCGCTGTACAATGTAACATAGAGGGACAGTCCCTGCTCAAAGAGCTTACAATCTAATAGACAAGTGAACGGTCAGTCCGATAGGGGCAGTCAAATTGGGGCAGTCTGGATTCACTGAACGGTAAGGGTTAGGTGCCGAACGCAGCATTGAAGAGGTGGGTTTTAAGTAAAGACTTGAAGATGGGCAGGGAGGGGGCTTGGCGTAAGGGCTCAGGAAGGTTGTTCCAAGCATAGGGTGAGGCGAGGCAGAATGAGCGGAGCCTGGAGTTGGCGGTGGTGGAGAAGGGTACTGAGAGGAGGGATTTGTCCTGTGAATGGAAGAACATAAGGGGAGATGAGGGTAGAAAGGTAGTGAGGGGCAGCAGACTGAGTGCATTTGTAGGTAAGAAGGAGAAGCTTGAATTGAATGCGGTATCTGATCGGAAGCCAGTGAAGTGACCTGAGGAGAGGGGTGATATGAGTATATCGGTTCTGGCGGAATATGAGACGTGCAGCAGAGTTCTGAACAGATTGAAGGGGGGATAGATGGCTAAGTGGGAGGCCGGTGAGGAGTAAAATAGAATAAAAAGAAGCAATAATATACAGCTGCTGTTTAAACCTCACCTAATGCAAATTTTCTAAACAAGTAACATTTTAAAGATTTCCAAAATAAAACATAAGAAGACATAGACCTAATGCAAGTTAGCAGATCGTTCCAATATTTTGTTGACAAATATGCCGGTAGTAAAATTATGCAGTTTTAAATCTGATGCCTTTAGATGAGGGAAAATCCAAATCCCAATAAGTTCCCTTTTATTCTTCTACTTCTCATTTTTGGCAATAAAATCCACTGATTTATGTAACCAGGCATGTTTCCATTTATAAACAAATAAATCATTACGCAGATTTTAAAAATCCCTCTCGCTTGAACAGGAAGCCAATGCAAACTCATCTATGGTGGAGTCGCTGTCTCATGTTTAGAATTTGATAAAATCAGTCTTGTCGCTAGGTTACTATGGTACACAAAACAGACCCAAAACAATCCAAAGTAATTGGCAATATATCAAAATCAAAACAAAGGGCCAGTGTATAACACCATCCCAAAACAATGTGTATAAAGGACACATTTTATATATTACTTTTCGATACCTAATACAATCAGTGGCCCTAAGCCATGCAGATTATTGCAACGGAATCTACGCGGGCTGCAAAGAACAACTCATAAAAAAACTCCAGACCGCCCAAAATACAGCAGCCAGGCTGATATTCAGCAAAATACGCTTCGAAAGTGCCAAACCCCTCCGAGAAACGTTGCATTGGCTCCCAATCAAAGAACGGATCATCTTCAAAATCTGCACCTTAAGTCCACAAAATCATATACGGCATAGTCCCAGAATAAATGACAGACCTCATAGACTTACCAATAAGAAACAAAGTCAGATCGTCAAGATCTTATCTAAACCTACACTACCCAAATTGCAAAGGACTGAAATACAAAACAATTTACGCATCCGGCTTCTCCTACATAAGCGCACAACTATAGAATGGGCTGTGAAAACAATCCACGACCACTTTTGAAGTTCAGAAAATCACTAAAAACCAACCTCTTCAAAAAGGCCTACCCCAACGACACCACGTAACCCTCTTCACGTAACTACCAACACAGCATGACTATGATCAAACAGGACAACACGCAATCTTCATCCATTCCGACCCTCCACTTATACCTCATACGATCACTATACAACTTTGTATTTGTTATCCACCGACTGGGCAAACGCCTTTGACGGTACTATGTAAGCCACATTGAGCCTGCAAATAGGTGGGAAATGTGGGGTACAAATACAATGAATAAATATTAAAAATGTTATTGAAAAATAGGAGAGCCCTCAGAATTGTCTCACACTACGCAGCTAACTGAGAGCGTCTTTTACTAAGGCGCGCTCACGTTTTTAGCGCGCACTAAAATTGTGGGCACGTTAAATGTTAGAGACGCCCATAGGAATGCATTGGCGTCTCTAACATTTAGCACGCCCACAATTTTAGCGCGCGCTAAAAACGTGAGTGCGCCTTAGTAAAAGACCCTCTGAGTCCAGCAGTCATTGCGCAGGTGGACATTTTTTCTCTTTCGTTGGGCAAACTCCCATAAACCAATGTGCTCAATCCTTATGCAAATTAGTCGACCAAATTCAGAAATGACTTTAAATACTGAAATACTTGTCCTCTGCAGATCAATTGTCCTTTTCACTGACTATTCTATACATTATTAAATATCACAAAAGTACTTATCTGGAGTCCAATGAGATGCTAAGCATCTTCTTCGCTTTAAATAGTGGACTTATGTTGCCCAAAGGGAAAGGGAAATGGAACTTGATATACCGCCTTTCTGAGTTTTTTTTCAACTACATTCAAAGTGGTTTACATATATTCAGGTACTTATTTTGTACCAGAAAGTCCACCATTGTCTGTGAAGAGGACACAATTGATTTGCAGAGCACGAGTATATCGGTATTTAAAGTCATTTCTGAATTTTGTATACTAATTTGCATAAGCTGTTCAGATACAGCCAAGATTCTGTACCATACGCACATAGCTGACTGGGTAAAGTTAGGACTGTTATTTAAGCGGTCCATGCCCGATTAGTTATGTGAGTACCAGAACTGAATATCACCAGTGCCCCCATAACTCCTGGCTCTGCCTCTGGATCACCACAGTGGTGCGAGCAGATATTCAGTGGTACATAAGTGTTGCCACACTGAGACAGACCGAAGATCCATCAAGCCCAGCATCCTGTTTCTAACAGTGGCCAACACAGGTTACAAATACCTGGCAAGATCCCCAAAAAGTTCAATACATGTTATACTGCTTATCCTAGAAATAAGCAGTGGATTTTCCCCAAGTCCATTTTAATAATGGTCTATGGACTTTTCCTTTAGGAAGCCATCCAAACCTTTTTTAAACCCCGTTAAGCTAACTGCTTTTACTACATTCTCTGACAACAAATTCCAGAGTATAATTACACGTTGATTGTAGAAAACATTTCTCCAATTCATTTTAAATTTACTACTTTGTAGCTTCATTGCATACTCCCTGTTCCTTGTATTTTTGGAAAGAGTAAACAAGCGATTCACGTCTACCTGTTCCACTCCACCTTCTGGTTAAGTGCAACTGAATGTCCCCTCCTGACCCGCTCAATGCAATTTATATGGGCAAGAACCTATCCTGCCTAGCTAAATCGTTTGGATACATAACTAAAGTCCAAGCAGTAGAAGCAGCTACGGTGGGGGGGGGGGGGGGGGGGGGGGGGGGGAGAAGAGAGGGAGAGTAACATTCACTACCGGCTTATTTCTTTTCTCACAGGCTTTCAAACTGTTTTAAGTATGTTTCACAAGGACCCAGTCGTTTTGCAGTCTGAGACTGGGTTGATCTCCTGAGGAAGGGTAAATCAGCAAGGTAGTGTACAAACAGGTCCATCGGTGTCTGCTTTGCCTTTCTTTGGAGACTTTTTATCAGCTATATTGGTACTGAGGAACTGCGTTATGACCAGTGGCTGCACTAAAATGTAGCAACCGAATGACTATAAGTTCTTCACTGTTCATTTTAATTGTTTTTCAATATTTCCTTCCCTTCAGAAAAACAGATCATACATTAACTATCAGCCGTTTCTGGTGGACCCTGTATGATTGCTGCGGGTGGAAAACTGGTATTTTCTTAATAGCCAGAGCTGCCAAGTCTCCCACATTGAGCTGGAGACCCCCGCTTCAGAGGGCAATTCCTGTGCAAAATGAGGAAAGTCCCGGAGAACACAGGAGACTCAGGACTGGTCATTCACTTTTTTTTTTTTTTTTTAACCACATAAATTCAACAAAGTCATCACTTAAAATAAGAACCCTACATACAGTAATAAACAGATGTAAAAGCAGTGTACATAAAAATGTGGCCAGTACATGACAAAAATCACCCTTCTCCCCAGCTAATACCAAATCCCCAACTCTGAGATAGTGATTCACTTTTTTTCTCTCCCTGCACTCAAGTACAAGCAGATTTGATCACCCACAAGATGCCACAGGCAGGAGATCTGGAGGTCTTCGGGCCACGATGCTGGAATAGAAGTGCTGTGGAAGGGATGGACAGAATGGGGTGGGGAAAGAGCTGGGTTCCGAGGCGGGCTCAGAATCTTCTACTTAAAAGTTTGCCCCTCTGGCATCTCTGAATAACAAAAATGGCAAATGACCAACCTTGAGGAACATCAGTAGAACTTTTCATTTTGATGCAGGATATTCCCACTGTCTTTTTCCAGGAGGGATAAAGTTTCAAGTTTAATATTAGTTGCTATATCGCCCTTATAGGGTTCTTTAGAGCAGTTAACATAAAATAAAATCAATTATAACAGCAAAGGAAATACATGGTTTTATAGGAAAGAAAGAGTTAACAGAGGTCCAAAGCAGTCATGACCTGTTGCGGCTAATTGGTGGATGCGAAGTCAGCAGAATCAAGGGTTAAAAGCATCTTTTCATAGTAACATAGTAAATGACGGCAGATAAAGACCTGTACGGTCCATCCAGTCTGCCCAACAAGATAAACTCATTTTACATGGTGTGTGATACTTTATATGTTATAAGGGCTCCTCGCTCTGAATCGCCTAGGTTTAATAGAAAGAATGCCAGTGGTCAGGGCCGCCGAGAGACTGGGCCGCCCCCGCTGCCCCCCCCCTGAGGTCGCTGCCGCTCACCCCATCTGTCCGCCACCGGGCTGGGCCCCCTGCATTGAAATCACAGCGCCTCTCATCTCCATGTGAAAGCGCTGCAGGCAGCAGGGCAGCATATCGCCTCCCTTCGGCCCTCCACTCCTTGTGTCCCGCCCTCGCGGAAGTTACGTCAGACGAGGGCGGGACACAGAGAGGGAAGTGTTAATAATTAGCGTGTTCCCATTAATTACTCTGACCTCGAGCTCCATAATCAGAAGGACACACTATCGGAATTTCAGAAGGAGGGCCGAAGGGAGGCGATCTGCTGCCCTGCTGCCTGCAGCGCTTTCACACGGAGGTGAGAGGCGCTGTGATTTCAATGCAGGGGGCCCGGCCCGGTGGCAGACGGTCGACGACGGAGGGCGGGTGGGACTGCGGCGCCGGGCCCCCCTTGGAGGCCCGGGCCCAGAGAAGTTTGTCCCCCCTGCCGCCCCTCTCGGCAGCTATGCCAGTGGTCCATATTTCACATGTTTTGTCCACCCTGGAACTTAGAGGTGCTTTGTCTAAAGTGTGTTAAGTGGTTGGGGCTAGATTTTGTAAATGACCCCCAAAGATAGGTGCTGAAATGATGTGCGCAGAGGCGTAGCTATGTGAGTCGCCAGGGGAGCGGCCGCTCCGCCAAAATGGACTTCTGACGGCACCGGTGCCTGTTTTTCATGCGATCTGTTGTGTTTAAAATATGTGCCGGCACCATTGGCAGGTCCGCTCTCTGCTCCCCCCGCACCTTCAACCCTGCTCCATTTTGTTCATTACCTGGTGCTCTAACCTCTAGTCTAGTCCTCCACACACAGAAAAATAGATTTTTATTTGTTGTAGTCTTTAACAATTCCTTCAGCAATTAAACACTACAGTTTGTTTGTCACGTCTGCCATCATACATGTAAAGCCAGCTTTGGTGAAACTTGTTATCAGTCTGGCATGCATTTATCAGCCTCCTTTCAGGCACTTAAATCCCAAATCACATCTTTCTGTCAGGCACTTACTGTACCTACATGGAGGATCCTTTGCATCTCAGCAGACTGCAGCTTTGGTACCATTAACGATCTTAAATGTCTGTAATGAGAGCGCTGGAACCTCGACTGGAGGGGGAACTGCAGGTTTGGATTAGCTCCTGCCTTCTGGGAACTGATGTTTTGTGTCAAAATTTGGCTTGTTTACTAGTGTTTAAATTCTGCTGGCTCAGCAGTGAGCTGTTTAAACAAAAAAAAAATGAAAGGCATTTTCAAGTCAGCATTACTGGTACTGAGTGTAGCTTCCCAGAATTAATTACTCCCTAACTATTCTATGTAATTAAAGAACTTTAGTCTCCTGTGGGGTTTCTTTGTCCTTACCCAGCAACTCTGTATTTAGTGAAAATCTTGATAGCTTTTGAAAACAGATAGACACATGGAGGGATAAATTTGTGAAAGGGTTCTCCAAGTGTTTCTAAAATTGACCGCCTGCTTTTTCAGTAGAAACTCAAAGTACTACAATCTCAGGCTGTACCTGAGGCACTTATGGGTTAGAAACTTGGTAAAATCCCCGTAACACAACCAGTGGTGTGCTGATAAATGTTTAACAACAGGCTCTCTCCCCGGTCCCCCTCTGCGTCCCCCCCCCCCCCAAATTGCAGAGCTGGCTATAGCCGGGGAGAGAGCCTGGGGGGGGGGTCAATGCATTACTCCAGGAAAAAAAATTAAATGATCCCAGGTTCCAATCTAATTCATGTTTAATGTGCGATAAAATGCCATAAATAAGTAAATAAATATAAACTTTTAATGTTGAGCACCTGATTCTCAAAGTGAACATATTCCAAACACTATAATGAAAATGAAATGATTTTTTTCTACCTTTGTTGTCTGGTGACTGTTTTTCTGATCATGCTGGCCCAGTATCCGATTCTGCTGCTATCTGTCCTCTTAAATCCATTTCCAGGGCTTCCTTTCCATTTATTTCTTTCCTTTCCTCCTTTCTTCTTCATTTCTGGTCCTCAGCTTCTTCCTATTTTCTTCATCCATGTGCAGTTTTTCTCCTCTCTTCATTTTCCCTCATCTCATCTCCTTCCTCACACTTCCCTCCCCTCCATCCATGTCCAGCATTTCTTCTCTCTCCCCTCCTCTCCCCTGCCCTCCATCCACCCATGTCCAGCGACCCTTCTCGCCCCCTGCCCTCCATGCACCCATGTCCAGCGACCCTTCTCTCCCCCTGCCCTGCATGCACCCATACCCAGCGACCCTCCTCTCCCCTGCCCTGCATGCACCCATACCCAGTGAGCCTCCTCTCCCCTGCCCTGCCCTCCATTCACCCATACCCAGCGACCCTCCTCTCCCCTGCCCTGCATGCACCCATACCCAGTGACCCTCCTTTCCCCTGCCCTCCATCCACCCATGTCCAGCAGTGACCCTCCTCTCCCCTGCCCTGCATGCACCCATACCCAGCGACCCTTCTCTCCCCTCCATCCACCCATGCCCAGCGACTCCCTTCTTTCCCCTGCCACCCCCTCCCGAGTTGTTCAGCGAATTCTCCTCCCTCCCTCCCTCCGGATCCGGTCTCTTACCGACTCCTTGTCCTTCGAATTCTTCGGGGCAGGCAGTCTTGCCTGCCCGCTGCCAGCGCTGACTCTCCCCCGCTGCCGGTTCGCGCTTTAAAAATGGCCGCTGAGACTTCCAGAGGCGGCCTTGCGAGACTTCTGCTGAAGTCTCGGCGGCCATTTTGAAGCGCGATCCGGCAGCGGGGGAGAGTCAGCACTGGCAGCGGGCAGGCAAGACTGCCTGCCCCAAAGAATACAAAGGACAAGGAGTCGGTGAGGGACCAGATCTGGAGGGAGGGAGGAGGGGAGGGAGGAGAGCCAGTGCCGGCTCGCGATTTTTAACAACCGGCTCGCAAGTTGGAAGAACATTTTTCAACCGGTTCTTGCGAGCCGGTGCGAGCCGGCTCCAGCACACCACTGAACACAACCCTTGTGAGGTCTAGTACAGTAATTACTCCTACACACACAATATTTTATTTGCGGATAAAAAGAAAACTGGTATGTACATATGGTTGGAAAGTTCATATATTTAATTTAAAAAATGTTCAGAAGAAGTGGATCCTTAGAAGCTTAGCGGAGATTGGGTGGCAGAGCCAGTGGTGGGAGGCAGGGCTAGTTGGTTGGGAGATGGGGCTAGTGGTTGGGAGGCCAGTCTAGTGCTGGGCAGACTTCTACGGTCTGTGCCCTGAAAATGGCAGATACAAATCAAGATCAGATATACACATAAAGTAGCACGTATGAGTTTATCTTGTTGGGCAGACTGGATGGACCGTCATCTACTATGTTACGTTACAATCATTGTTCCATGTCCCTAAGAAACAGGAGAGGTTTACAAAATCCTGAGTGGTGTAGAATGAGTAGAAGTAAACCGATTTTTTACTCGTTCCAAAAGTACAAAGACTAGGGGGCACTCAAGGAAGTTACGTGGAAATAATTTTAAAACAAATAGGAGGAATTATTTTTTCGCAGCAGTTAGCATATCTGGAGTTAAAAAAGTTTTGGACAAGTTCCTAGAGGAAAAGTCCATAGTCTGCTATTGAGACAGACATGGAGGAGCAACTGCTTGCCCTGGGATTCGTAACATGAAACGTTGCCACAATTTGGGTTTCTGCCAAGTACTTGTGACCTAGCTTGGCCACTGTGGGAAACAGGATACTGGGTTAGATAGACCATTGGTCTGACCCAGTATGACTGCTCTTATGTCCTTATGTTCTCTGCAGTGACTTGTCCTATAGACGTGATTAACTGTACTTACATGACTTCAGCCAGTGTCACTCTGCAAACTGTTCTGTTGTTCATCACTTTAACCAAGCCCTTTAACTGAGATTGAACAGTTCAGCTGACCAGACTTTTCTGTGCCTGCTTTCCCCAGGAATAGGTTACCTCAGTGGAGTATGCAGTACCAAGAGGAAGTGCGTTCTCGCGGAGGACAACGGCCTCAATCTCGCCTTCACCATTGCACACGAGCTTGGCCACAAGTAAGATGTAATGCCACCTCCGTTTGAGCGTAAGGAGGGCAGGTTTCAAAATGATTTCTTTAGGCCATGATCTGTGGAAATGTGGTTCAGGATTATGCACATAGGAGTTAATTCTCTAAAGAGATGCCGACACGTAGCATCAAAAATGCACATAAATGAGCAGAATAGCGGTATATGTTGATGGATGTGTGCTCACGCTTGTCTGAACAGCAGTATTCCAGCTATGTGCTGTTCTACTGCATGGCGCTTAAAAGCAATGGCTTGTAGTTTGAAGGTGGGCGGGGTATGTTTTTAGCAATCCAAGTGCAAGCATTTGCACCAGCTCTGTGTGCTAAGTGTAAATTTGTAAGTGAAAGTTTATAGAATTAGGGGGTAAAGTGATTTATGTGCTCATTTGTAATGATAGTGAAAACACAGAGCGACTCGTTTCACACCTAAGTTAATGCCGTGATTCGCCTGCCTCCTCACCGGTCCTTATTAGTGTACAGTTGTGTTCATGTCAAAATTAAATTTCTCAAAATGTTTATTTTTTTTTATTTATAACTGCATTTATATCTCAGCATTATCCAGAGAAGTCCGGTTCTATGTGGCTCACAAAGATGGAGGGTTTGGAGGTTTATTTATCTATTTATTTATTAGGATTTATGTACCGCCTTTTTGAAGGAGTTCACTCAAGGTGGTGTACAGTAAGAATAGATCAAACATGAGCAATAGGCAATTACAACAGTAAAAATATTTGAAAACAATACAAAGTATGGCATAGTGTACTACTTACAATGTCAACACAATACATAATAGAAACATTATAATTGGTAGTGAGGGGTAAGGCAAAGTTGTAACATATAGATGGGTAAGAAAGTAGGAAGAATTAGAAAGTAAAGTGACTGATTTGGAGAAAGTTGCATATGGAGGAGTGGATAAACATGTCCCGCTGCAGTATGTGCAGCCCGAGTCACTCCTTGTGTGTGTGAGTGAGACTAACAAAGTTACTTCTTCCATTAGAGGCCTGGTTGAACAGCCAAGCTTTCACCTGCTTCCTGAAGTGTGGGGGCTACTCCAGAGAAGGCTCCTTTGTGGGTATCACATCGTGTAATGTCTTTTGGAGAGGGTGTAGTTAGTGAAAGTCCTTGGCGGTGTGTGGAGGATCATCCTATTCTTCAGGTGCTCGGGGCCATTTCCTTTCAGGGCCTTGAAGATCAGACCTAGAGTTTTAAATTTAGCCCTGAATTGTAGTGATAGCCAATTAAGTTTTTGTAAGAATTGTGTGATGTAGTCATGTCGCTTGCAACCTACGAGTCTTGCTGCAGCATTCAGAATCAATTGAAGCTGGTGCAGGCCCTTTGTAGTCAGACCATTGTATAGTGCATTGCAGTAATCCAGTCTTGATATTATCATGGCATGCACAACTGGGATAAGATTTACTTTCTCGATGTAAGGAGAGAAACAGCATAGCTGTTGCAAATAGTAGAAGCAGCTCTTGAAGGTTGCTTTGATTTGGGGAATCAGAGTAAGTGTTGAATCTAGCTGTATTCCAAGGTTCCTGACTTGTGATTTGAGGGGGAGTTCATACTTCCCAAAAGGGATTTTGATGTCAGGTGTGTATCCACTTGTGTTATGGACCTCGGTTTTACTTGGGTTCAGGCAAAGTTTGTTGTGTTTAGCCCATTCTTGAATTGATATTAGACGAGTGATCAGTTTGTTCAAGGCTGTAGGTAAGTCAGGCTCAGTGGGTATGAGTATCTGCACATCATCTGCATAGATGTAGAACTGAGTGTCCATTGACCAAATCAGCTCAGCTAGTGGCTTGAGGTAGATATTGAACAGAATAGGTGAAAGTATCGATCCTTGTGGTACCCCGCAGGACAGTGTCCATGGTGGTGATAAGTTGTTACCAAACATTATGGATTGTTGCCTGTCTGATAGATAGGATCTGAACCAGGCAAGTACTGTTCCATTGATACCTGTTGTCGTGCTAGCAAGATATCATGATCCTCGGTGTCAAAAGCTGCTGAGAAATCTAGCAGTACTAACATCGAGGCGAATCCCTTGTCTTGGTTTCTGTGAAGATCATCTAGCAGGGATACGAGGACCGTTTCTGTACCATAACCAGGTCTGAATCCAGATTGACATGGATCTAGCCAGTTACTCTTTTCTAGCCATTCATTAAGTTGAACACAGACTGTTTGTTCTATGAGTTTCCCAAGAAACGGGATGTTGGATACTGGCCTGTAAACTTTCAAGTTTCTCCTGGTCAAGGTTGTTTTTCTTCAGCAGAGGGGGAACCACTGCTCTTTTTAATGTTGTTGGTAGTTGCCCATTAGAAAGAGAGGTGTTCACAATTTTTGTGGCGCCTTCTATAAGGCCCATACTTGCCTGCTGCACTATCTTTGATGGGCAGGGATCGAGGGAGCAGGTAGTTGGTCGAAGGTCTCTTAGGATTTTGTCAAGGGTCTCCTCTGTCATTGGGTTAAAAGTGTTCCATCTGTCTCTGTTTGGAGGGGGCGAGTTTGTGCACCCCTGGTTGACTGGTTAGGCACTGGTTGGGATTGCCTGTAAATCCTGGTGGAGACTTTTAATTGTGTTGGCAAAGTATGCAGCAAAATCAGAGTATGACAATTCTATGCATAAGTAGTTATAGTTAGTTCTAAGTTTGTAGAGTTAGCGGGTTTGATTAGGTTTTATTACAGATAAAATTGACAATTAGTGAATAAAAGTATATACAAAAGAGGGATGCATAATAGAAGACCTTGTCAGAAGATAACAATGATTGGATGAATGTTTCAATACAAATAACGTATCTTAAATAAGGAACCACTGCTTACATGGACCATGTTTCGCCGTATGCTGCTTCAGGGAGCGGTCCAAGCAGCACATGGCGAAACAATGGTCCATATTGGTAGTGGTTCCTAATAACACTGAATTTAATGTTTAAATATAAGGACCGGTGAGGAGGCAGGCCTATCACGTCATTAGCTTTGCCTGTGTGAAACAAGTCACCAGTGAGGCCCATAGGAGCTGTGTATTTTCACTATCATTATGAATGAAGGGTGTTGGACATTGTTTGCATGACTTGATACAGAGGCCTCCTCCCTATTATTGAATCTTTACGTTGGCTCGAATGAGACTTAAATTAAGGAATAGCATTGAGCACTCTGCTGGCACATAGGCGCATAAGTGAACATTCATATGCGTAATAGAGAGGCTGCATGGGAACGGGGTTAGTGGGAATCCTGCGGTTCCCGTGGGAGTCCGGCAGAAATCCCCTCCAGGTGCATGGGACTCCTGCGGGGATGGAGGCAGGTCCTGTGGAGATCTCATGGGGATGGAGACAGGTCCTGCGGGTTTCCCATGGAAGTGTAGTGCCGGGCCAGCCTACCTATCATGCGTGGGATAAACATAAAGGAATCCTGTTCAGAAGAAATGGATCCTCAGGAGCTTAGCCGAGATTGGGTGGCAGAGCTGGTGGTGGTAGGCCGGGCTGGTGGTTGGGAGGCGGGGATAGTGCTGGGCAGATTTATACGGTCTGTGCCAGAGCCAGTGGTGGGAGGCGGGACTGGAGGTTGGGAGGGGGGGATAGTGCTGGGCAGACATACGGTCTGTGCCAGAGCCGGTGGTGGGAGGTGGGGATAGTGCTGGGCAGACTTATACGGTCTGTGCCGGTGGTGGGAGGTGGGGCTGGTGGTTGGGAGGCGGGGATAGTGCTGGGCAGACGTATACGGTCTGTACCAGAGCTGGTGGTGGGAGGCGGGGCTGGTGGTGGGAGGTGGGGATAGTGCTGGGCAGACTTATACGGTCTGTGCCCTGAAGAGGACAGTTACAAATCAAGGTAAGATATACACAAAAGCTAGCACATATGAGTTTGTCTTGTTGGGCAGACTGGATGGACCGTGCAGGTCTTTTTCTGCCATCATCTACTATCCTTTCTTTGTGCCATGTCAATTATAATAGCACTGAAGCATTGAAATCCCCATAAGCACTGAGAGGGGAAGTTATCAACGTGGGCTGCTGTTTAAGTTCAGTCATTCTATCACAAGTTGGGTTATTTTAGCACAGGGGACAGGCGGGGATAGGATAGATTCCAGCGGGGGTGGGTAGGGACGGGTGAAATTTCTGTCCCCGTGTAAGACTCTAATGTGTAATTCTAGTGTTTGATAAATTTAAACACGCAAATGGCTCCTAACTTTTAAACACCCTCTTATAGAATGATGGGGTTGATGCAAAATGGTGCTTATGATGTCATGAAAAATTGTGAACTTTAAGGTACAAGGATTTCCAGAGAGACACGAAGGAGAAGGAAATTGTCCGGGTGCCCTGCAGTTGGATACCTAATTCTGTCTTAGGTTTCCATCTATGCTAAGGCCGGCAGTGAGAAGTGATCCGTCAGGACCAGCCTCATCTTTCCTTTCTTTGCTTCTTTTCATCCCAGTCGTTTGCCAAATCTCAACCCTCCTCAGCTCTCACATCACTTTCTTTAGAGCTTCGGGGAAGGTGGTCACTGGGGCTAACCTTTCCAAAAACTGTTTGGCTAATGACTACTACTACTACTACTAAATACCATTTCTAAAGCGCTACTAGGGTTACGCAGCGCTGTACAATTTAAACATAGGACAGTCCCTGCTCAAGGAGCTTACAATCTAAAAGTCAAGAGAACAATCTAAAGACAAGTGAACAATCTAGATGACGAGTGAACAGTTAATCTGATAGGGTGGATAGGTTGGGGCATTCTATATATCTCGAGCGGTTAGGCGCCGAAGGCAGCATTGAAGAGATAAGCAGCGATTTGAAGATGGGTAGGGAGGGGGCATGGCGTATGGGTAAAGGAAGATTGTTCCAGGCATAGGGTGAGGCAAGGCAGAATGAGCGGAGCCTGGAGTTGGCAGTGGTGGAGAAGGGTACTGAGAGAAGGGCTTTGTCCTGTGAGCGGAGGTTACGGGCGGGAACATAGGGGGAGATGAGGGTGGAGAGGTAGTGAGGAACCGCAGACTGAGTGCATTTGTAGGTAAGGAGGAGGAGCTTGAATTATATGCGGTATCTGATCGGAAGCCAATGAAGTGATTTGAGGAGAGGGGGTGATATGAGTATATCGGTTTTGGCGGAATATAAGACGTGCTGCAGCGTTCTGAACTGATTGAAGGGGGGGGATAGGTGGCTGAGTGGGAGGCCGGTGAGGAGTAAGTTGCAGTAATCAAGGCGAGAGGTAATGAGAGCGTGGACGAGAGTTCTGGTGGTGTGCTCAGAGAGGAAAGGGCGAATTTTGCTGATGTTGAGGAGGAAGAAGCGACAGGACTTGGCAGTCTGTTGGATATGCGCAGAGATGGAGAGGGAGGAGTCGAAGATGACTCCGAGGTTGCGGGCAGATGGGACGGGGAGGATGAGGGTGTTATCAACAGAGATAGAGAGTGGAGGAAGAGGAGAAGTGGGTTTAGGAGGAAAGACGAGGAGCTCGGTCTTGGACATGTTCAGCTTCAGGTGGCGGTTGGACATCCATGCCGCAATGTCGGATAAACAGGCCGATACCTTGGCCTGGGTCTCCGCGGTGATGTCATGTGTGGAGAGGTATAGCTGGGTGTCATCAGCATAGAGATGATACTGAAAACCATGAGACGAGATCAGCGAGCCCAGGGAAGAGGTGTAGATTGAGAAGAGAAGGGGTCCAAGGACAGAGCCCTGGGGAACTCCAACAGATAGTGGGTTGGGAGTGGAGGAACATCCATGGGAGTGTACCCTGAAGGTGCGGTGGGAGAGATAAGCGGAGAACCAGGAGAGGACAGGGCCTTGGAACCCAAAAGAGGACAGCGTGGCAAGAAGTAAATCATGGTTGACAGTGTCAAACGCGGCGGAAAGATCGAGGAGGATGAGGATGGAGTAGTGACCTCTGGATTTGGCCAGGAGCAGGTCATTGCAAACTTTAGAGAGTGCTGTTTCTGTCGAGTGCAGAGGGCGAAAACCGGATTGAAGTGGATCGAGGATGGCATGAAAGGAGAGAAAATCAAGGCAGCGGCTGTGAACGGCGCGCTCAAGTATTTTGGAAAGGAAGGGTAAAAGAGAGATGGGGCGGTAGTTGGAGGGGCAGGTAGGGTCAAGTGAAGGTTTTTTGAGGAGAGGTGTGACAACGGCGTGCTTGAAGGTGTCGGGGACAGTTGCAGTGGAGAGAGAGAGGTTGAGGATGCGACAGATGGCGGGGGTGACAGTATGGGAGATGGTGTTGAGTAGGTTGGTGGGGATGGGATCAGAGGAACAGGTGGTGCATTTCGAGGAGGAAAGAAGGCGGGAAGTTTCATCCTCGGTGATCTCAGGAAAAGAGGAGAAAGAGACCTGGGTAGGTTGGTTGAGGGAGAGGGTTAAAGGGTGAAGAGGAGGTGGTGGCTTGGCCGTGAACTCAAGGTTGATCTTTTGCACTTTGTCGCGGAAATAGTCAGCCAGTGATTGAGGAGAGAGAGAAGGGGGATTAGGAGCGGGGGGCACTTTTAGGAGGGCGTTAAGGGTGGTGAAGAGACGACGAGGGCTGGAGCTGAGAGAATTGGTCAATTGGGTGTAATAGTCCTGTTTTGCACGGAATAGGGAGGAGTGGAGGGAGGATAGCATGAATTTGTAGTGGAGGAAGTCTGAAAGGGTACGAGATTTCCTCCAGAGGCGCTCGGCGGATCGGGTGCAGGAGCGAAGGTAACGGATGCAAGGAGTCAGCCAGGGCTGGGGATTGGTGCGCTTTGTGGGACGGGAGATGGATGGCGCGAGGGTGTCCAAAGCAGAGGAGAGAGCGGTATTGTAAGCGGAGACCGCTTTGTCGACTGTTTCGGAGGACATGATGGATGGGAGGAGATTAGAGATAGTAGATGATAAGGTGGAGGGGTCAATAGCCTGGAGGTTCCTGGAGGTGGTGGTTAAAGTTGGACGGGGTGGAGGGGGGGGGGGGGTGAAGAAGTATGAATGTGATCAGGTGATGGCCGGAGAGAGGAAGAGCTGAGACGTGGAAATTGGAGGGTGAGCCGGAGGAGGAGAGGACAAGGTCAAGACAATGGCCGTCACGGTGAGTAGGGGTGGTGGAGCACAGCTGGAGGTTGAAGGAGGATGTTAGGGTGAGGAACTTAGAAGCATGGGGGTCGGATAGGTCATCAGCATGTATGTTAAAGTCTCTGAGAATGAGGGACGGAGATGAGGGGTCAAGAAAGACAGAGAGCCAAGCATCAAAGTCGGTAAGGAAGGAAGGGAAGGATTTATCAGGGGGGCGGTAAATGACTGCCACTCTGAGTGGTAGCGGGTAGAAAAGCCGGATGGAATGGGCTTCAAAGGATGAGAAGCAGTGAGAATGCGGTAGGTGGAGGGGTTGGAAACTACAGGAGGGTGAGAGTAGTAGCCCAACGCCTCCGCCGCGGCCAATTGGGCGGGGCGTGTGGGAGAAGAGATAGCCTCCATGGCAGAGGGCTGCAACTGAGGCAGAGTCTTCCGGGGAGATCCAGGATTCGGTTAGGGCGAGCAGTTGAAGGGAGCGAGAGATAAAGAGATCATGGGTGAGAGACAGTTTGTTGCAGACTGAGTGGGCATTCCACAAGGCGCATGAGAAGGGGAGGGAGGAGGGGGGAAGGAGGGGAATAGAGACGAGATTGGAGACATCCCGGGATCGTTCACAAGGATAGGACGGGAACAGGTGAGGGGGACCTGGATTAGGAGTAAGAGAACAGTTTTTAAACTGTCAGAGACTCTGCATATGCTTTACCTGGATGCTCTGCACAAATTTTCACCTCCTATTCATGTTATTAAATGTATAACTCGCCTATATTGTCATCTGTAGGTGAGGTTCATTTTTCAAAGCAAATGTGCACCTGAACTTGTACTGTGGTATCTGCTTTTGGAGCGTGTGTTTTTACTGTTACTACTATATGGTATTTTAATAGCTGTAACTAGGTGTAGACAGCACTGTACAGATATATAAAAGACAGTCCCTGCCCCAGACAGGATAAGTAATTTTTAAGTAATCCCTTAACTATTACAGGAGGTCAAGGTGGCCTTATCTACATGTTTCTTAAAGGATTGGCCTTACAGTGGGTACCCTTCCTTTGGAATGTGGCAGTCGGCTTCTGGACAGCGTAGAAGGTTTTATGGCTGCTATTACCTCTGTGTTCGGGGAGAAGGATGGAGGAATCATGACCAGACTTCCACTGGGAGGAGGCCTACCCCAGGAAGCAGGGCTGTGGAGTCAGTACACCAACGATTTGACGCTGACGCCTCTATTTTTTCTGCTTTCCGGCTCTGACTCTAACTTCTACTGGTATTAGGCTTAAAAGTTTTTGTTCTGGATCTAAAATACTGGTACTATATAACTTATCAGGTCCAGGATAAAGATAGATAGATAGATACAGTGCTTTTTTGGTACTGGTACGCCCCGGTATGGCATACCGGTACCTTTTTTCCCCCAGGCGAGACCTGCACCCTTCCTCTCACTCCCCTACTTACTACTACGTCGGACTCGGCAGTACGAATGGTGTTGGCAGCAATTGAGAGAGGCTGGCAGCGTCGGAGCTTCCCTCTGTGAGTCCCGCCTACGTTTCAACTTCCTCTTTCCGCTTAGGCGGGACTCGCAGAGGGAAGGTCCAACGCTGGCAGGCTCTCTCAGTCACTGCACCGTTCACGCTGCTGAGTCCGACGCTGGCAGCCTTTCTATCGCTTCGCTGGCAGGCAGTGGAGAAGGAGGACGGGCTGGGAGGAGGATGTGGTGGGGGAAGAAGAATCGCTGGACATAGGAGAGGGGAGGGCAGGGGAGAGAGGAGAATCGCTGGACATTGATGGGAGGGGAGGACAGGGGAGAGAGGAGAATCACTGGACATCATGGGAGGGGAGGGCAGGGAAGAGAGAAATGCTGGACATCGAGGGGAGGGGAGGGGAAGGCAGGGGAGAGAGGAGAATTGCTGGACATCATAGGAGGGGAGAGCAGGGAAGATAGAATTGCTGGACATCGATGGGATGGGAGGGCAGGGAAGAGAGAATTGCTGGACATCGATGGGATGGGAGGGCAGGGAAGAGAGAATTGCTGGACATCGATGGGAGGGGAAGGCAGGGATGAGAGAATCCATGGACATGGATGGGAGGGGAGGTCAGGGAAGAGAGATTCATTGGACATGGATGAGAGGGGAGGGAAGGGGAGAGAGGAGAATCTCTGGACATGGATGGCAGGGAAGGACGAGACAAAGGAGAATCGCTGGACATGGGAGGGGAGGGCAGGGAAGAGAGGAGACATGCTGGACATGGATGGAGGGGAGGGAAGAGAGGAGATGCACATGGATGGAAGGGCAGGGAAGAGAGGAGAAATGCTGGAAATGGATGGAGAGGAGAGCAGGAGATAGAGGAGAATTGCTGGACATGGATGGATGGAGGGGTTGGCAGGGAGAGAGGAGAAATGCTGGACTTGGATGGAGGAGAGAGGAGAGAGAATTATTGCTTTATATGATTAGAGGGGAGGGAAGAGAGGAGAAATGCTGGACATGGATGGAGAGAGGAAAAGTGCTGGACATGGATGGAGGGGAGGAAAGAAAAAAGAAGAAGATGCACATGGATGGAGATGAGGGAAAGGGAAGAGAGGAGAAAATAGGCAAAAGCTGGATCCACGTTATACCTCCTCCAGTCAATTCTATGGAGGAGGACCCAGCTTTTACTTATGGATGTAGGGCAAGAAATGAAGAAGAAAGGAGGAAAGTAAAGAAATAAATGGAAAGGAAACCCTGGAAACGGTGTTAAGAGAACAGATAGAGAGCAGCAGAATCACAGACTGGGACTAATATGGAAAGAAAAACAGTCACCAGACAACAAAGGTAGAAAAAAATCATTTTATTTTCATTTTAGTGTTCGTAATATGTCCAATTTGAGAATTTACATCTGCTGTCTTATTTTGCACTGGGTATACTGGAGCTGTAACAGCTTACAGAAATTATTTATAATGAAAAAAAATCACGTTATTTTTTCTCCTATACTAGTATAATATTTTCAATGATGTCTGTTTTATTTTATTGATGTCTGTTTATATGCGCCATGGCTGGTATAAGGGATGTTACTATCATAGGGGTAGAGCCATATGTGGTGACCCCACTCATAATGAGTACTGGCACCTTTTTTCTACAAAAAAAAACACTGGATAGATAGATAGTATAAAATGATACATTTAGCATATATTGTAATGTTGTAAGTTTTTCTGTTGAAGCTGGAGTTGAGTCAGTACATTTTTACCGATTCCGACTCCCAACAAAAATTGCTTCTGACTCCACAATTCAGACTCCCAACTCCTCATCCCTGCCAAGAAAAGCCAGGTTTGGCCTCAGTAACTTTTGCCCTCGTGACTGCAGCTTCAGTGACTCTTAGCACCTGTAACTCCATCTCTGTCGACAAATGCTTTAGTGAAGCATGACGCGGTAAGCCTGGCTCCAGCAAGGTCCATAGCAAGGAGAGGATGGAGCCAACAGACAACGTGCATGGATTTCATTTTGAACTTTCCATGTGTTATGGAGTTCATCCCTGCTACAAACAGATGCAAAGTCCACGACCAGCTCTTTCATTTTCAAAGGGAAATAGGGTGTGTGTGTGGGTGGGGGGGTGTAGGGTTTTTTTTTGTTAAAAAGAGGGCACAGATTTTCAGAGTTGTTCCCCTAAAAATACAATACGACTGTAAAGCAAAAAACTCCTTCAAATGAAGGAAAACGATTCAAGTTGGATGGTTTAAATGGGGGAGGGGTTGATTAGGCTAAAAAGAAAAAATGAATACAAGCTAAGACTGAGACGTGAACCATGAGAAAGACCTCGGTTTCTGTGGGCAATCCACGGATGTCCACAAGAACATAGTAACATAGTAAATGACGGCAGATAAAGACCTGTACGGTCCATCCAGTCTGCCCAACCAGGTAAACTCATTTTACATGGTATGTGATACTTTATATGTATACCCAAGTTTGATTTGTCCTTGCCTTTCTCAGGGCACAGACCGTAGAAGTCTGCCCAGCACTGTTCTTGTACTAGAAGTTCTGAAGATTCTGGAATCCTGATTAGTAGCAACATTCCATGTAGAACCCCAAAAAGTAACATAGTAACATAGTAAATGACAGCAGATAAAGA
Organism: Microcaecilia unicolor; assembly: GCF_901765095.1. NCBI lineage: Eukaryota > Metazoa > Chordata > Amphibia > Gymnophiona > Siphonopidae > Microcaecilia > Microcaecilia unicolor. The sequence continues at coordinate 758,024,677 of NC_044031.1, read as the reverse complement.
CCTGAATGGTCCATCCAGTCTGCCCAACAAGATAAACTCATTTTACATGGTATGTGATACTTTATACCTGAGTTTGATTTGTCCTTGCCATTCTTAGGGCACAGACCGTAGAAGTCTGCCCAGTATTATTATTATTATTAATTACATTTGTACCCCACGCTTTCCCACACATAGCAGGCTCAATGCGGCTTACATAGTAAATAGAATTACAAAGTTTTGAAGGAGAATGTTACAGTTGTAGTAAACATAGTAGTAGTGGGGTTTTGAGGATATGTAAATTGAGCATGGAGAGGTAAACAAAGATAGGATGAGCAAAAGGAGAAGAGATTGGGAGGGGTAAGGAGTAGGAAAGATGGAGAGGAAGAGATTGAGGAATGAACATAAGGAGGTTGTGAGACATGGGCAAAGGTATAATAATCGTCGGGGCAGTTTAAAAAGTTAAGTTGGGTCATAAGGGTAAGCAGTACTGTTCTTGTACTAAGTTCTGAAGCCCCTTAAAATTTACACTGAGCCCATCCCTATCTATTCAGTCACGATCAACGCATAGACCATAGAAGTCTGCCCAGCACTGGTTTTGCTTCCCAATTACCGGCATCACCACCCAATATCCGCTAAGATTCCGTGGATCCATTCCTTCTAAACAGGATTCCTTTGTGTTTATCCCACGCATGTTTGAATTCCATTACCATTTTCATCTCCACCACCTCCCGCGGGAGGGCATTCCACATATCCACCACCCTCTCCGTGAAAAAATACTTCCTGACATTAGTCCTGAGTCTGCCCCCCTTCAACCTCAATTCATATCCTCTAGTTCTACCGCCTTCTCGTCTCCGGAAAAAGTGAGTGGAGCTATCCATAAATGGATTCACTATGTGTGTGTTAACAGCAGACTTTTAAGGTGATGAGTCTGTACGGTTTACAAATTTACATAAGTACATAACTGTTGCCACACTGGGACAGACCAAAGATCCATCAAGCCCAGCATCCTGTTTCCAACAGTGGCCAATCCAGGTCACAAATACCTGGCAAGATCCCAAAAATTTGTGCTATGAGAAAGGACAAATGATGCCTGTGTGGCTCAAGGGCCGGGTTGGCATTTCTAAACATTTGATTTAGACTGTGGAAAAAGCGAACAAAATGCTAATTGATGTGTCAGTGTGCCGATTGTCTCCTAATGTGGTTTAATATAATTTATTGCTAACCCCCCCCCCCCCCCCCCCACTGTGGACAGCTGTGTTGTTAAAATGAAGACTCTAGTTAAAATATTTGCTTTGAGTGATGCATCTGTTGCTAGTGTGATTAGCATGTGTACATTCAATTTCAGACATCACCTTCCGATGACGCGTCTTCGTAACTGCAGGAACTAGTGCAAACTCTCTTTAGTTTGCTGCAATTAATCTGCTAAGTCTGAGAAGGGATCGTTCATTTGCAACTGACGTGGACTTTTGGGCTCATTTTCGAAAGAGAAGGGCGCCCATCTTTCGACACAAATCGGGAGATGGGCGTCCTTCTCCCAGGGTCGCCCAAATCGGCATAATGGAAAGCCGATTTTGGGCACCCTCAACTGCTTTCTGTCGCGGGGACGACCAAAGTTCCTGGGGACGTGTCAGAAGCATAGGGAAGGCGGGACTGGGGCGTGCTTATCACATAGGCGTCCTCGACTGATAATGGAAAAAAGAAGGGTGACCCTGACAAACACTTGACCGACTTTACTTGGTTCTTTTTTTCTTATGAACAATCCTCGAAAAGGTGCCCGAACTGACCAGATGACCACCGGAGGAAATCGGGGATGACCTCTCCTTACTCCCTCAGTGGTCACTAACCCCCCTCCCACCCTTAAAAAAAACTTTAAAAATATTTTTTGCCAGCCTCAAATGTCATACCCCTGCTCCCTAACAGCAGTATGCAGGTCCCTGGAGCAGTTTTAATGGGTGCAGTGCATTTCAGGCAGGTGGACCCAGGCCCATCCCCCCCTACCTGTTACACTTCTGGTGGTAAATGTGAGCCCTTCAAAACCCAACAGAAACCCACTGTAACCACATTTAAGTGCCCCCCTTCATCCCTTAGGGCTATGGTAGTGGTGTACAGTTGTGGGGAGTGGGTTTTAGGGGGCTCAGTGCACATGGTAAGGGAGCTATGCACCTGGGAGCAATTTGTGAAGTCCATTGCAGTGCCCCCTAGGGTGCCCGGTTGGTGTCCTGGCATGTCAGGGGGACCAGTGCACTATGAATGCTGGCTCCCTCCATGACCAAATGGCTTGGATTTGGTAGTTTCTGAGATAGGCGTCCTCGGTTTCCATTATGGCCGAAAATTGAGGACGGCCATCTCTAAAGTCAACCTAAATGTCGCGATTTGGACGTCCCCGACTGTATTATCAAACCGAAAGATGGACGCCCATCTTGTTTTGATAATACGGCTTTCCCCGCCCCTTCGCCGGGACGTCCTCAGGAAAACTTGGGCGCCCCTTTCGATTATGCCCCTCCATGTAAACCCCTTCGAATGTAGGTTGCAAAAACCACAGAAAGGTGACATGTCAAGTACCAGTTCCCTTTCCCTATTTGGAATGTTGCTAGTGGAGGAGTAGCCTAGTGGTTAGTGTAGTGGACGATTCCCACTGCAGCTCCTTGTGACTCTGGGCAAGTCACTTAACCCTCCATTGCCCCTGGTACAAAATAAGTACCTGAATATATGTCAACCGCTTTGAATGTAGTTGCAAAAACCATAGAAAGGCAGTATATCAAGTCCCATTCCCCCCCTCCCCCCCTTTGGTGAAGTGAATACTAGACACCATAAGGTATCATTTTGCCCCTGAAGCAGCACCATTCAAGTCGAAACATGGCCATGTCGAGCACATTTTTAACTTTACTATTAATAAAATATTTCTCTTGTTTTGATCGCTTCCATGATTTCTCTCCTAAAGCAGTTAATCCAGGAGCACTGAACGCCTGTTAACTCTAGACAGGTATCACACAATAATGGCAACATTAGCACACAACCTGCAAAATAAAAAGGAGATAAAAATGTTAAACAGTGCCATGTTAAATTTGCAGTTAATGCATAGGAAAATCCCGCCTTAACGGCAGATCTTAACTCGCTTTAGTAATGGGCTCCTATATTCTCAAGACCAGAGCAGTATCTGGGACTTTATCTCCTATCAGAAACAAAAGAATGTCATTGTATAACTGTGTGAGGCACAACAGTTTTTCCTGTTTTCATATATTAGCTCCCATCCACCTTCCGAAAAGCTTGTTGATGGTCAACTTTTTCCCTGCCAGCACTGACTGTTTTCCAGTCTAATACTATTCAGTTTAAACCACATGTAAACTGATAAAGAAACAGATGGTGAAAACACAATCTGTTTCCCATTATTTTGTAAACTCCTTGCTTTGCCAGGGTTAGCCATGCTGTGTTGAGTCATCCCAGTTCTCCTTCCTTGACCCCGGCCGGCACTGAAGAGGAAGAATGCATAATTGATGCATCTTTTTCTGCTGTCTAAATTTAATTTAAAGAGTACAGAAATGAGCAACAGGGCTATCCAGTTTCATGGAGAACAATCCATTTGAATGAAAATGAAGGCCAGACAGTATAATGGGGGGGATTTTATAAACCTACTTTTGCATGTAACACTGTTTTAGGCGCTTAGAAACTTAGGTCATGTTTAAAAGCATGTGTGGTACCAGCCGGTACATGCTTGTACAGGGCCGGAGTTTGGGTTAAACATGAGCAAAGTCGTTATGTACATTTGTGTTTCATGTGTGCCAATATGTTTATTCAAAATTAAGCAAAATCTGTATAAAAGAGTAGCAAAACGTCTCCAGAGCCAGTAGAAAATCAACAATATAATATGTCCCAAACTCCCCACCCCCATAACCCTCACCTTTCACACTGCCTTGGAGAGTAAACGTGGTTACACGTTCAAAATTCTACTTCAAGCCGTGGGTAATAACAGAGACCAAAAGGGTTCCCAAACTCATTGGAGTCTTTTCCCTTTCATTGTTGACAAGTCCTGTGCATTGTGATGGGCCCGTTCACCCTAATCTCCCCCGGCACAAGTATGAAGAAGTCACTTTTCTCACTGCTCAGCATAAAGTTTATTGCAGTGTCTCATAACAAAACACATTCTTCTCATGAACCGCTAAGTTAGCTCTTCAGTATCCTACTCAAGGCTTCCAACAATTCACCCACATGGACTCGTTTCCCAGCTCTACCTTCCACCAACACAGTACTGTAGTTTCTCACTGCCCCAGCAGTGCATTAATGTTCCAACAAAACACAGGCACAGCTTTCTGGAGCAGATTCACCTGGCAGTATTCAGGTCTTAAAAGGTCTCCCACACAGCTTCTTCAGGGTTTATAAGGTCCAACAGCATCTAGCACAAACATGTTTAAGCACTAAGTCCCCACACTATCTTTCCACTCTTTGCAAACGAAAATTAGTAACAGAAACATATCCAGCTCTGGGGCTTTTCTATCTCTGCCACCAGAGCTGGGGCAGCCAGTTCCCTTCAGGGCCGTGCCTAGGGTCTCTGGTGCCCCCCTGCAGACTATCAGTTGGCGCCCCCCCCCCCTCCGTCTAGCAGAGCAGGAACAGAAGGGCGCAGGCAAGTAAGCCAGACCTCAGGAAAAAATAGCACTGTATGTATCCCTCATTGATAAGTCTCTGACTCTAAAGTTTAGCAATTTCATTAAAGCAAAATGTATTTTCATAACACTTCAAAGATTTCCAACTCAAAATAGGAATGCTAATTCAAAATGTGAGCAAAGTCCTCTTAGTTTCCAAAGATTCTATTTCTAATCTCCTTTGCACCAAAGGATATAATTCAGATCAAACATTTATCTCTGATCAACTATCTCAGATCAAATATTTATTCCAGATCAAATATTAAGGTTTCCTTGCTTACAGTCACTTAAATCTACCTAGCCTTTATATAGCTTATAGGATTTAAACACTCTTAAACTGAAATTCACCCTTTTCTATTCTTCATAAACTTCAAGTAATCCTGAAATATTCAGATCCTTTTCTCACTAGAGATACCTCAAACTTCAATCTCCACCAACCTCTTTTCATTCATATTTTCTCATTTACCACATAATCAGGCACTCTTTTATAATTTCAGTCAACACACACAGGAACTCACAGCTGCATGTCTCTCTTGGCCAAACCGACGGTCAGTTACTGTCTCACTCTGTTCCCTTCCCGGCAGATTGCTAACAGAAGCTGATCATCCAATCAGTGAGCTCTATTTGAATGCAGATTAACATACAGACACTGTAATGGGAAGTTTTAGTCAAAAACACTAGATAAACCCTTCGTTTTTGGATAAAACTTCACACTTTTGATCAGAGCCATGACCTAACATTAAGGCTGTAAACATTTCCATCATTTTTTTATCCTTAAATATGCAAATGAGAACTTCCCAAAAATGGACTAATTTGCATATGATTTAAACAAATCTGAGCATATGACAACCAAGTACAGACTCCCAGCACCTGAATTCTGTAATTAGATTTAATGCAAATACTTTTAAAACTTATTTTTAGCACTTTTAAAATTTCAGGTTCTCTTTAATTTGAATGCTGTTCAAGCTCTGAAGCTCACCCTGAGTGAGGAGTTATCCCCAAACCAAAGCATATATAGCAATCTGGATGCATTCTCTCAAATAACTTGAAGAGCCTGCCTACCTCAGTGAATTCTGCTGCATTGCAGATCGCAACTTCAGGTGAAAGATTTTGCAAATGAGTGGAAGGCAGGGACGGCAGGGCAGTGACGCCCCTCGAAGGCAGGCGCCCCCCTGCCTTGCTTACCCCGCTTACCGCATCGGCACGGCCGTGTTCCCTTGCAGTGTTCCACGGATACTGCTCACCCACAGCTACCACTGGAGAAAAAAAAATAGTACAATGGCCAGCCCTAAGCGCTGCCACCCCAAAACAATCCAATATTATGTCAGTGCCTTTCAGAGTTAGTATAAAAAGAGGAGTTTCCTCAACGCTGCTGCTCACTGGCCTCTGCTGGTTAAGTACATAAGTATTGCTACACTGGGACAGACCAAAGGTCCCTCAAGTCCAGCATCCTGTTTCCAACAATGGCCAATCCAGGTCACAAATACCTGACAGGGCCCCCAAAAAAAGTTCAATACATTTTATGCTGCTTATTCCAGAAATAAGCAGTGGATTTTCCCCAAGTCATTTTAATAATGGTCTATGGACTTTTCCTTTAGGAAGCCAGCCAAACCTTTTTTAAACCCTGTTGAGCTTAACCGCCTTTATCACATTCTCTGGCAATGAATTCCAGAGTTTAATTACACGTTGAGTGAAGAAATATTTTCTCCGATTCGTTTTAAATTTACTACTTTGTAGCTTCATCGCATGCCCCCTAGTGCTAGTATTTTTGGATAGAGTAAACAAACGATTCACATCTACCCGTTCCATTCCACTCATTATTTTATAGACCTGTATCATATCTTTCCTCAGCCATCTTTTCTCCAAGCTGAAGAGCCCTAGCCGCTTTAGCCTTTCCTCATAGGGAAGTCATCCCATCCCCTTTATCCTTTTCATTGCCCTTCTCTGCACCTTTTCTAATTCCACTATATCTTTTTTGAGATGCGGTGACCAGAATTTTACACAATATTCGAGGTGTGGTCGCACCACGGACCGATACAAAGGCATTATAACATCCTCGGTTTTGTTTTCCATTCTTTTCCTAATAATACCTAACATTCTATTTGTTTTCTTAGCCGCAGCAGCACACTGAGCAGAAGGTTTCAACGTATCATCAACAACGACGCCTAGATCCCTTTCTTGGTCGGTGACTCCTAACGTGGAACCTTGCATTACATAGGTACATCAACCATCTCAAAAACAACCACAGCTCCAAAGATAATGCAATTTTTTAAATCATAGGACCAGCCAAAGATTTAGTTGAAGAAAAAGCCTCAGAATTCCCAGCAGCACTAAACTTTATTGCAGTGGTGTTATTTTCAGTCATCGACATAAAAAATCTACAGCATAACCTGTTGTACATACAAAAAAAAGGGCTTCTCTAACATTGTGAGAGTACATCAAACATATAAACGACAAGTGACCGACTCACCCGCAAATGCGCAGTAGAGACTGAACGTTGAGAGTGCAGAAGTCCAAGCCCCGCCTCCACCAGCAGTACAGCACAATAGGGAGGAGGACTTGGACATGGGCGTGGAAATCGGAGGAGGAGGGAGCAGGGAGGGAAGGAGGGGGCGGAACTGAGGGAAACGGACGCAGCGATGGAAGAGAACTGACGACACGACAGGAGGAATCACGGGAGGTAACGAAAGCAGCTGAAGGAGGACACGCCAACGGCGGAAAGAGGGAGGGGCGATGCCAGGGGGTGTCAAAGGTGGCGGCGGGGGGGGGGGGGGTGAAATGGTGGCAGAGGGGGGACGGCAGGGCAGAGGCGGTCACAATCGCGGTACACTTAGGAGATGGGTGGACATGGATGGGAGCCTGAGGATGGAGGGAAGGGAGAGAACAGTTGATGGACACGGGTGGATGGAGCGGATGGGAGGGGGGAGAGGAGGGTTGCTAGACATGGGGGGAGGGCAGGGGAGAGAGCAGGGTTGGTGGACGGGGGGAGGCCATAGGAAGACAAAAAACTTGCCCGGAGGAAGGAAAGGTGAGTAGTGGAGTGCCTCAAGGATCGGTGCTGGGGCCGATTCTGTTCAATATATTTGTGAGTGACATTGCCGAAGGGTTAGAAGGTAAAGTTTGCCTATTTGCGGATGATACTAAGATCTGTAACAGAGTGGACACCCGGGAGGGAGTGGAAAACATGAAAAAGGATCTGAGGAAGCTAGAAGAATGGTCTAAGGTTTGGCAATTAAAATTCAATGCGAAGAAATGCAAAGTGATGCACTTAGGGAATAGAAATCCACGGGAGATGTATGTGTTAGGCGGGGAGAGTCTGATAGGTACGGGCGGAGAGAGGGATCTTGGGGTGATAGTATCTGAGGATTTAAAGGCAACGAAACAGTGTGACAAGGCGGTGGCCGTAACTAGAAGGTTGTTAGGCTGTATAGAGAGAGGTGTGACCAGCAGAAGAAAGGGGGTGTTGATGCCCCTGTATAAGTAGTTGGTGAGGCCCCACCTGGAGTATTGTGTTCAGTTTTGGAGGCCGTATCTTGTTGAGGATGTAAAAAGAATTGAAGCGGTGCAAAGAAAAGCTACGAGAATGGTATGGGATTTGCGTTACAAGACGTATGAGGAGAGACTTGCTGAACTAAACACGTATACTCTGGAGGAAAGGAGAAACAGGGGTGATATGATACAGACGTTCAAATATTTGAAAGGTATTAATCCGCAAATGAACCTTTTCCGGAGATGCGAAGGCGGTAGAACGAGAGGACATGAAATGAGATTGAAGGGGGGCAGACTCAAGAAAAATGTCAGGAATTATTTTTTCACAGAGAGAGTAGTGGATGCTTGGAATGCCCTCCCGCGGGAGGTGTTGGAAATGAAAACGGTAACGGAATTCAAACATGCGTGGGATATACATAAAGGTATCATGTTCAGAAGGAATGGATCCTAAGGAGCTTAGCCAAGATTGGGTGGCAGAGCCAGAGGCGGGGATGGTGCTGGGCAGACTTATACGGTCTGTGCCAGAGCCGGTGGTGGGAGGCGGGACTGGTGGTTGGGAGGCAGGGATAGTGCTGGGCAGACTTATACGGTCTGTGCCCTGAAAAGGACAAGTACAAATCAAGGTTAGGTATACACAAAAAGTAGCACATATGAGTTTATCTTGTTGGGCAGACTGGATGGACCGTGCAGGTCTTTTTCTGCCGTCATCTACTCTGTTACGGGCTTAACGGCTAGTACATGCATAAAAAGTGCACTCGTTTTTACATGAGCTGGGGGCATAGTTTAGGTGGAGTGGAGATGTACTTGCGATGTGCTTGTGCATTTTAAGAAATACGCAGGCACATTACACCATTTTGGGAGGAGGTGTAAATTTACCTATAGTCAAACTGTACCTGTTCTGTTGGGGCCGGTTCTACTACTACTACTTAACATTTCTAAAGCGCTACTAGGGTTACGCAGCGCTGTACAGTTTAACAAAGAAGGACAGTCCCTGCTCAAAGGAGCTTACATGCCATCTTGGGTTTTCAAAACAGATATCGTGGAGGTGGTGGAGATGAAAACGGTAATGGAACTCAAACATGCGTGGGATAAACACAAAGGAATCCTGTTTAGAAGGAATGGATCTACGGAATCTTAGCGGAGATTGGGTGGCAACGCCGGTAACTAACTTTCGCAAATCTCTGAAGACATATCTCTTCAACAAGGCCTACAAAGAGAATCCATAACCTCACTAACCACTTTACCAACACACCCAACTGAAAGTTCACCTTCTGTACTCAACCCACTCACCCCTTTCTCTCTTCCCTTACTTAATCTCTGCACATCACTAATTTGTATCTGATATCCTGGAATGACAATGTCATAACTAAATTATGTAATCCACATTGAGCCTGCAAATAAGTGAGAAAATTGTGGGATACAAATGCAATAAAATAAATAAATAATTGGAGAGTAAAACCAATGCTGGGCGGACTTCTATGGTTTGTGCCCTGATTGTGGCTGAATAGATATGGATGGGCTGCAGTGTAAATTTTAAGGGGCTTCAACGTTAGCTTCAGAACATTTAGTACAGGAACAGTGCTGGGCAGACTTCTACGGTCTGTGCCCTGAGAATGGCAAGGACAAATCAAACTCTGGTTTAAATATAAAGTATCACATATCATGTAAAATGAGTTTCTTGTTGGGCAGACTGGATGGACCATTCAGGTCTTTATCTGTCGTAATTTACTATGTTACTATGTTATCAACATGCTTATTTTCAAAGGAGAAGGGTGGCCATCTTCCGACACAAGTCGGGAGATGGCCGGCCTTCTCCTAAGGCTGGCCAAATCGATATAATCGAAAGCCGATTTTGGCCGGCTTCAACTGCTTTCTGTCGCAGGGCCAGCCAAAGTTCAAGGGGGGCGTGTTGGCAGTGTACCAAAGGCGGGACGGGGGCGTGGTTAACAGATGGCCATCCTCGGCCGATAATGGAAAAAAGAAGGCCGGCCCTGACGAGCATTTAGCCGACTTTACTTGGTCTCTTTTTGTTCACGACCAAGCCTTGAAAAGGTGCCAGAACTGACCAGATGACCACTGGAGGGAATCGGGGATCACCTCCCCTTACTCCCCCAGTGGTCACCAACCCCCTCCCACCCAAAAAAATAAAAATAAAAAATATTTTTTTGCCAGCCTCTATGCCAGCCTCAAATGTCATACCTAGCTCCATCTCAGCACTATGCAGGTCCCTGGAGGAATTTTTAGTGGGTACTGTAGTGCACTTCAGGCAGGCGGACCCAGGCCCATCCCCCCCCCCACCTGTTACCCTTGTGGTGGTAAATGGGAGCCCTCCAAAACCCACCCGAAACCCACTGTACCCACATCTAGGTGCCCCCCGTTACCCTTTAAGGGCTATGGTAGTGGTGTACAGTTGTGGGGAGTGGGGTTTGGGGGGGGGGGGGGCTCAGCACACAAGGTAAGGGAACTATGCACCTGGGAGCAATTTATGAAATCCATTGCAGTGCCCTCTAGGGTGCCGGTTGGTGTCCTGGCATGTGAGGAGGACCAGTGAACTACAAATGCTGGCTCCTCCCACAACCAAATGGCTTGCATTTGGCCGGTTTTGAGATAACCGCTATTAGTTTCCATTATTGGTGATCAATAGAAATCAAACAAAATAAAACATGGAAAAGAAAATAAGATGATACCTTTTTTATTGGACATAACTTAATACATTATTGGCGAAAACCAATGTCGGCCATCTCTAAGGCCGACCCAAATGTTGAGATTTGGCCAGCCCCAACCGTATTATCGAAATGAAAGATGGCCGCCCATCTTGTTTCGATAATACGGTCGGGTACGCCATTTTACGGGGCCGTCATTTGAGATGGGCGTCCCCGTTCGATTATGCCCCTCCAGATTACCCAGAGAGCGTGATTTACTCCTGCAGTGGTATCCAGGTTTTGACCAGTACATGGTACTGTCCTACCCAAGAACAATGCCAAGTGAATCCAGAAAATGGATCAAAAGGCGAGTTCTTGCGTCTTTAGGATTTACCGACCTGGACTTGCATATCATGAAAGATAAGAGAAAACAAATGTGAGCTGCGTGAATTCCCTGATATTCCATATCTAATTGGTTGATACCTACACAGTGTAGACAGTAGATGATTCCGAGAAGCGGGCAGACTTTTTATTGTTTCAAATAAAAAAATGTCTCATTAGCAAGTCAGTTATACTCCATTCCCCTAATTCTTTAAAGTTGGGTATCCAACTTTACATTTACCCCCAGATTCTATACAGCGTGACGTAAGTTGCACACACAAATCTGGGCATATTCTGAATTTGTGAGTGCAACTTAATTGGTTAATAAGCCAATCAGCAATTAACTTGCAATTATTGACACTAACTGTCAATTAGAACTTACGGCACAGCTGTCTCAGCTGTTCTGTAACGTGACGTGGCGTGACGTGCATAAATTCTGAGTTGCATAGTTGAAAAGAGAGCGTGAACACGGACATGGAATGGGCAGGTCGTGGGTGTTTCTAAAATCTAAGCACGTTGTTATAGAATACAGCCGGTCCACGCCTAATTTAGTCATCGGCATCTATACCAAGTTCTACTTGGTCTAACTGCACGTGACTATATGAAATTTAGGTGTATTCTGTAAAGTACACTTAAATTTTGTTGTACTTTATAGAATACGCCTAGGCGTATTTTATTTGGTGCCAGTTTTTTAGGCTTGATATACATATAGAATCTAGCCCTTAGCACACCAAACTGAGAGAGTGGATGCTGTAAATACTTTTAAACTGGTAAAAACTTGGTGATATTACAGTAGCTTGAAGGGGGGCGTACAACAAGGTACAGCAAGTCAGCTTACAGTTCTTAGAAAAAGCATGCATGCAGACAGATAAGCTCTTCCCCACTGGTAAGAGGAGCATGCCAGCTACAACCCAGCATACACAGGGAGAAGGGTCAGCCAATAGGTACCGTCCCATAAGGCATAGGGAAAAGGGACATGTGCTTAGGAAGAGCCTATCACAGAGTACTACAGAGTACTGCAGAGTACTGTAGTCCAAAGGCAGTTCCTGCTTTTCTTAAGGGCAAGAGCATACGAGTGCTGTGGGAGGTGAGGTAAGCGGTGGTAAGCATGGCTTGTGGCACCCTCCTGCCATGCTTACCTCGCTTGCCACCGGGTTGCGCCGCCCCTGGAGAGCTGGCTCGCCTGCTAGAACAACCGGCTCGCAAGATGTTAAAAAATTTAACAACCGGCTCACTGAGTGTGATGAACTTGGGTTGCAGAAATCCAAAGGAGATGTACCAAGAGGAGAGAGACTGGTAAGTACAGCTCAAGAGAGGGACCTTAGGGTAATGGTATCTGAGGATCTCAAGGTGATGAAACATAACATTTATTTATTTATTGCATTTGTATCCCACATTTTCCCACCTATTTGCAGGCTCAATGTGGCTTACATAGTTTTGTTAACACAGTTAATCCTGGATGTCAGGTACAGTTATTATTGTGCAGAGATTAATTAGGGGAAGAAAGTAGAGAGAAGATATATAGTAGATGACCCATGTGACAAAGCGGTGGCTGTGACCAGAAGGATGGTAGGCTGCGTAGAGAGGGGTATAACCAGCAGAAGAAAGGAGGTGTTGATGCCCCTGTACAAGTCATTGGTGAGGCCCCACCTGGAGTATTGTGTTCAGTTTTGGAGGCCGTATCTTGCTAAAGATGTAAAAAGACTTGAAGCAGTTAAGAAAAAAGCAATGACAATAGTATAGTGTTTGCGTCATAAGACGTATGAGGAGAGTTGAGGTCCTGAACGTGTATTACCCTGGAGGAAAGGGAGACAGGGGTGATATGACACAGACATTCAAATATTTGAAAGGTATTAATCCGCAAACAAACCTTTTCCAGATACGGAAAGGTGGTAGAACTAGAGGACATGAATTGACGTTGCAGGTGGGCCGACTCAGGAATTATGTCAGGAAGTACTTTTTCCAGGAGAGGGTGGTAGATACCTGGAATGCCCTCCCACAGGAGGTGGTGGAGATGAAAGCGGAATTCAGAAATGCTTTGGGATAAACACAAAGGAATCCCGTGTAGAAGGCGTGGAACCAAACAAGCTTAGCGGTGATTAAATGGCAACACCAGTAATTGGGAAGCAAAACCAGTGCCATTTTGGTTGCTTTGCTACACAGAATGCGAGGGGAATATACCTCCCTCCCAGCACGACTCTACGCTTCATCCATTTTGGTTGCTTTCCTACACAGAACGTAAGGGGAATGTACTCTGGTCCAAGCATTTTGGTCACTTTCCTGTAATAAATGTGAGGACAATGTGCCTTTCATCCATTTTGCTTGCCAGTTTCTGTTACTGTTTGCTGACGTTGGTCTCACGGTGGTTGTAAAATGGCTGTTGCGTACACAGGTTTCTCTAGGTAGGGTCACTGTGTAATTTCCATATTTATTCAATGCCATCGTAGACAAGGTCATTACTTGGAAATTATTCAACAAAACACATTAGATGAAAAGAGAAAAAAAAGCAAAGAAGATGAAGTACATTAGGAATCTGGCAACACAAAGAGCGGCATGTTTGTATCTGTCCGCCAAGCTCTTTATTAGGCATCTTGGTCCTGGCCTCTTGTTTGCGTTAGTATTATGCTAACACTGTATTATATCTCTGGTATTTGAATTCCAGTGCTGTTAAATGTGTGTATTTTTAATACTGTTTCGCAGTAGTTCTATTATTAGGTTTCAATGTACTGTTTTCAAGTTTACCTCATTTATTCTGTTTATGTTTATTTTTGGTTAATTTACTGTTGTTATGCTGTTAACATAATTGTGTGTTTTATGTTAAACTGGACCTGCTGTACACCGCCTTGGGTGAATTTCTTCAAAATCCAAATAAATAAAAATGACCTAATGATCTAAAGTGTAGCCGTGCTCGTGACCTGCATCCTGTGAACGCAGGGTTAGGTTACTTGTTGCGAGGAATAATCTGAAGTTATCGGCATTGCTGTTAGCTGTGTTCTCAAGGTGTAGATTGAGGTCGCCTAGGATTATTAGTCTGGAGAATTGGGATAGGGGTAGACAAGATGATTTCTAAAATTGATTGTTCTACCCTGGGCTAGGAGCCCGGAGGGCAGTATAGGAGCAGGAGTGCAATGTGGCCTAAGTTGCTGGAATCATCATCTGGGCAGCATAGAATGTATTCTGTGTATTGGGAGGAGCTTGAGCTGACTAAGGAGATGTGTAGGAAGCTCTTGTAGATGAGAGCGAGCCCTCCTCCCTTCTTTCCTAGTCTTGGGGCATGTAGTATATTGTAGCCAAGGAGATATAGGTGGGTCAGGACAGGGCTTTCGACTTCGATGAAGTCAGGTCTCAGAGAGAAACAATAACCCCAGGTCTGAGGATTCAAGAAGATCAAAGATATTAGTAGAGTTTTGATCGCTACTGATCTGGAATTGTTATAAATGGATGGAACCGGGGTAATGTGGTTTTTACAGTCTCGGTTTGGGATGTGTTTGGGTAAGGTTATAAGAGAGCGGGTTTTGGAATGCTGAGGGTAATACATAGTGACATAGTAGATGACGGCAGAAAAAGACCTGCACGGTCCATCCAGTCTGCCCAACAAGACAAACTCATATGTGCTACTTTTTGTGTATACCTTACCTTGATTTGTATCTGCCGTTTTCAGGGTACAGACCGTATAAGTCTGCCCAGCACTATCCTCACCTCCCAACCACCAGCCCCGCCTCCCACCACCGGTTCTGGCACAGACCGTATAAGTCTGCCCAGCACTATCCCCGCCTCCCAACCACCAGCCCCACCTCCCACCACCGGTTCTGGCACAGACCGTATAAGTCTGCCCAGCACCATCTCCACCTCCCGCCACCGGCTCTGCCACCCAATCTCGGCTAAGCTCCTTAGGATCCATTCCTTCTGAACAGGATTCCTTTATGTTTATCCCACGCATGTTTGAATTCCTTTACCATTTTCATCTCCACCACCGGCTCTGCCACCCAATCTCGGCTAAGTTCCTTAGGATCCATTCCTTCTGAACAGGATTCCTTTATGTTTATCCCATGCATGTTTGAATTCTGTTACCATTTTCATCTCCACCACCTTAGGTTGGTTGTTCATTGGTTTGCCTGTGTGATTTTTGGTGCCGTGGGTGTTAGTTTTGCCCATCAGAGACTGTACGTTCTGGCCAGTGATTGGGGATGGAGGTCGATTTTTTTTTTTTTGTCTTCGCTTTCCTCAGTGTGTTTTATTCTACCAGAATGTGGTGGAGGTTTCTCAAGTATGGCATGTCGCCTCCAGTTGTGCTTAGGAGAAAAGACAGATGGGAAGGAGCCAACACATTGTGGTGTACAATTGAAGAACTGAGGGAGGTTGGGGTTGAATAGTGGGGATTGTGGGTATGCTGGTGGTTTGAGGATACCCAGAAAGGTGCACACTAAGGTGCAGGCCCCTTCGGTGTGCCCCTTCGACAGCGCACCTGAGGCGGCACGCCTCAGAGTGGTGCTTCTTTTCATGGCTCTCTTGGCGCTATGATGATGCCAGCTGTAGGTAGGATTGGAGTGCTCAGCTGGGTGAGATCACATGCAGGAGAAGAAAGGGCGATCCAGTGTCGACACCACGGAGTGGTACTTCTTTCCAAGGCTCTCTTGGCACTGTGATGGCGTCAGTGGTAGGTGGGATCGGAGCGCTGACCTGGGTGAGATCACATGCAGAAGAAGAAATGGAGATCCGCTGAATATTCATTGCTAGCTGGTTAAATAGCACTGAATATCGGCCGCCAATGTATAGAATAAGGTCAGTTGGCTTGAATTGGTGTTAATTGGCACCACTTGACAAGTGCGCATGTGACTGACTTTAGTCACTATTCTAGAAGCTGTGCACACAATTTCTGTTGCACACAATTTCTAAGGGGTGTGCCTATAGGAGGGGCATGGGCAAGTCAGTGGCGTGCCTAGGAGTTAGGCGCACAGTTTGTAGAATGCTATTGGTTATCCCCCAAATTCTATAAATGGTGCCTTAAGCTGTACGCGCGCTCATTTGACGAGGCAGTTGGCACCGATAATTGGCTTAGTAAAAGACCACCTTAGTGTTTATTTAATTACATCTGTTCCTAACTCACGTTTTACTGCTCTAACATTATATGATATGTTTTACTTTCTGTTAATATATTTTTGAACGTATTCATGCTTTTCTAATTGTTATGTAAGCCACATTGAACCTGAGTTCTACTCTGGCTAATGCGGGATATAAATGTCATAAATAAAAATAAATAAATTTAACACAGAATTATCAGCTCTAATTGGCTTTAATTAGAATTCACGTGCACAACTTGCTAGGCGTATTCTACAGCACGGTGCGTGTAAATTCTAATTCGCGCAGCCGAAAATGGGACAGGTTGTGGGCGTTTTAAAAAACTATACCGATCTGGTCCTAGCTTAGGCGCAAGTATTTAGGCTTGGTTTTAGGTGTCCTAAATGGGTGCACCTACATTTTAGGTGCAAGAACTGCGCATATTCTGTAAACTGTGCCTAACTTTAGGCATAGTTTATAGAATCCTACTGCATGACTAATATTCCGCCAGTGTCGTTATGCTCATATTAGCCCTCTCCTCAAGTCACTTCACTGGCTTCCTATCCGTTTCCGCATACAGTTCAAACTCCTCTTATTGACCAATAAGTGCATTCACTCTGCAGCTCCTCAGTACCTCTCCACTGTCATCTCTCCCTACATTCCTCCCCGGGAACTCCGTTCATTGGGTAAATCTCTCTTATCTGCACCCTTCTCCTCCACCGCTAACTCCATACTCCGTTCCTTTTATCTTGCTGCACCATATGCCTGGAATAGACTTCCTGAGTCGATACGTCAAGCTCCATCTCTGGCCGCCTTCAAAACTAAGCTGAAAGCCCACCTTTTTGATGCTGCTTTTAACTCCTAACCCTTATTCACTTATTCAGAACCCTTATTTTATCATCCTCACTTTAATATTCCCTTATCTCTTGTTTGTCCTGTTTGTCTGTCCTAAATAGATTGTAAGCTCTGTCGAGCAGGGACTGTCTCTTCATGTTCAAGGTTTCGGTGAAGGTTTTAAGGCGCATGTATAGAGTTTGGGCCTATGCACCTAACTGCCAACAGGTGTGAGCACTTGCACCAGCCTTTGGCAGTACGAAACTGCAAATTTACACTAGTATTCCATAGCGGCAGTTCCACGTGGAACTCTGCATCATCCTGGTGCCCGTATCTGGACGCCATTTATTGAATTTACCTCTATGCTCTTAATTACCTGGCGATATATTTAATCCTTGAGCAGGCGGTCTGCATTCTGTGTTCGACGTCTGTCTCACTGACATGGTGTACCTATCGGACTTTTAGCAGCGCACAGTTTTTCATTAGTTTAAAGGACACCAAAATAGCCTGTAAATCTTCAAGTTAAGTTTAGAAGAGGGAGGAACTGGTGCAGCTGTGATAACAAGAAACACTGCTTCAGCCAGGCCAACGCCCAGAGGAGCAGAAGGAGGGAGCGGCCTCGCTTTCCTTCAAGTCAGTTAGACTGGCGCGTGGCAGCTTCTCTGGCTGTGTGTCCTTAGGAATCTGCGTGGAGAATCACCAGGACGGATTGCCTGCAGGCAGGCTAGTCTGTGATGTAGGGAATCTTTTTTTTTTTTTCCTGGAACTAACATTTATCTTTAGTTTTCGGGCTTTCATCAGTTCTAAAGGAGAAGTTTTGAAATTGTCTGTGTTGGAACAAAGTTTGCAGGTTCTCCCCCCCCCCCCCCCCCCAACCCAGTGGACTTTGTGCCAGTTTTCAAAGCGAAAGTGTGTGAGTATGTCCTGCAAATTGATCCCAGCAACCAGAAGGCTGGGGACTCTGATCTAGCAGTGATGCTCTGCTCTTCGTTGTGTTCTTGACTCAGCTCCAGCTCCACGTTCTAGTTCCAGCTGTAGTCTTGGCTGCAAACATGAGCTCCGGCTCCAGCACCAACATATTGTGACAGCCCAGTTCCCTCACATGGCTGGGGAACCAGCACATGCTTATAGATGTAGGAATTCCAAACTGAAATCAATTTCTTGCAAAGTTTATTTGTAACTCTTCTTATCATTTTCTTTTTTTTTTCTGTGAAATGCAGGCCAAGCAGAAAATGGATAAAGTCAAGACTAAATTTTATCAAGCTTTTTTGATGTTTAAAAAAAGATACTTTTCCATGTCTTCTTCAGCTGTCATGGAAGGGTTTGATGTCTTACTGACTTTCAGTCCAAAGATAGCCAACCGGAGGGGTGGAGGTACGCTAGTTTCCTACGTGACAGAATGCAGAAGCAGGTAGTAGGAAGGGTAGGCTCTTCTCAAAGACCGGAGGAGTCGTAATGGTGAAAATCAACTCTTTATTGCAAGAAAATCAGCACATCAAGGAGGCTTAATTGACAGAAGATGGTGGGAGCGTGCTTGGCCTACTATATTTGGCCTGAAGCCAGTAGGCGGAGCTTGTTGCCATATTGAGTCACCCAAAGCTATAGCAAACGCTTATTAGAAATAAGGACCGCCTATGTGTGGCTTGGCGTTGATCAATAGTTTGCTTTGTTTTGATTGTATCAAGGTAGTGGCTACAGCTTCAGCCTTGTCACATGACAGTCTCCTGTCAATTAAACCTCTTTGCAGCACAGTCATCTCATAGCCCTCTGGGTAATCTGAACTGAATGTTTTCCGTCAAGCACCAGTTGGCTTCCTTCAGAAAGAAGGCAACATACACATGCTGGACATGTTTAGAGCAGGGAATGGGCAACCTTGGTCCTCAAGGGCCACTACTCAGTCATGTTATCAGGATTTTCCCAATGAATATACATGAGATCTATTTGCATACAATGGAAGCAGTATATGCAAATAGATTTCATGCATATTCATTATGGAAATCCTGAAAACTACTACTAATACTACTCACCATTTGTATAGCGCTACTAGACGTACGCAGCGCTGTACACCTGACCATGAAGGGAAGGGATGGGAAGGCGGTAGAACGAGAGGACATGAAATGAGATTGAAGGGGGGCAGACTCAAAAAAGATGTCAGGAAGTATTTTTTCACGGAGAGGGTGGTGGGTGCTTGGAATGCCCTCCCGCGGGAGGTGGTGGAGATGAAAACGGTAATGGAATTCAAACATGTGTGGGATATGCATAAAGGAATCCTGTGCAGAAGGAATGGATCCTCAGAAGCTTAGCTGAAATTGGGTGGCGGAGCAGGTGGGGGAAGAGAGGTTGGTAGTTGGGAGGCGAGGATAGTGGAGGGCAGACTTATACGGTCTGTGCCAGAGCCGGAGATGGGAGGCAGGAAATACCGCTGGGCAGACTTGTACAGTCTGTGCCCTGAAAAAGGCAGGTACAAATCAAGGTAAGGTATACACATATGAGTTTATCTTGTTGAGCAGACTGGATGGACCATGCAGGTCTTTTTCTGCCGTCATCTACTATGTTACTATGAAGAGACAGTCCCTGCTCGACAGAGCTTACAATCTAATTAGGACAGACAAACAGGACAAACAAGAGATAAGGGAATATTAAAACGAGGATGATGAAATAAGGGTTCTGAACAAGTGAACAAGGGTTAGGAGTTAAAAGCAGCATCAAAAAGGTGGGTTTTTAGCTTAGATTTGAAGACGGCCAGAGATGGAGCTTGACGTACCGGCTCAGGAAGTCTATTCCAGGCATACGGTGCAGCAAGATAAAAGGAACGGAGTCTGGAGTTAGCAGTGGAGGAGAAGGGTGCAGATAAGAGAGATTTACCCAGTGAACGGAGTTCACGGGGAGGAATGTAGGGAGAGATGAGAGTGGAGAGGTACTGAGGAGCTGCAGAGTGAATGCACTTATAAGTCAATAAGAGGAGTTTGAACCTAATTGAGTTTTGACCCTCGAGGACCGAGGTTGCCCACCCTGGTCTAGAGCAGTGCTTCTCAACCCAATCCTCGGGGCACACCCAGCCAGTCAGTTTTTCATAAAACTCATAATGAATATGAATGAAATAGTTTTGCATACCAAGGGGGCAGAGCGTGCAAATCTATCTTATTTATTTTATTTATAACATTTATACCCCACATTTTCCCACCCACTTGCAGGCTCAATGTGGCTAACATCAGACCGTAAAGGCAATCGCCAGTCCGGTAAACAAAGTATAATAAGGTGAATAGAAAGGATAGTAATTACAAGGGGCAAGGGATAAGAGGGGAAGGGTAATAGAGTCCATGAGGTTCATAAATATGTTGTATTCCAGGAATTATGGATTTAAGACCGGTCCATTAGGGTAAGCCTTTCCAAATAAGCTGGTCTTGAGAGATTTTCTGAAGTTCAGATGATCATGAATAGTTTTCACAGATTTAGGTAACGCATTCCATAGTTGAGTGTTGATAAAGGAAAAGGTGGAAGCGTAAGTGGATTTATATTTGAGACCATTACAGGTAGGATGATGGAGGTTATGCACGTTCAATGTGGGTATCCTGAAAATCTGACTGGCTGGGTGTAACCCGAGGACTGGGTTGAGAAGCAGTGACCTAGAGGGGTTCTCATCCCAGTCCTCAGGACACATCTAACCAGTCTGGTTTTCATGACATCCCAAATAAGTATATATGAACTAGATTTGCATATAATGAAGACAGTGCATGGAAATCTAGCTCATACATATTTATTTATTTATTGATTGATTGATTATATTTGTATCCCGCACTTTCCCACTAAAAGCAGGCTCAATGCGGCTTACATAGTAATAGGTAACACAGAATTTTGTTATGTAAAGTAGGACATTAAGTATAACATTATAGAAGGATGGATGGGTAGTAAATGGATGGGTAGGTAGGTAGAGACAGGTGATAGAGGAGGGTAAGGTGGGAGATAGATTCTGGGTCAATGTCGTTTTCTCTTCATCGGGGATATCAGGAAAACCAGACTGGCTAGGCGTGTCCTGAGGACTGGATTGAGAACCTCAGGCCTAGAGCATAGGGAAGTGATGGCTAAAGCCTTAAGGTATGTGTGTGGGTGGGGAAGGGGTAACTTATCAAATGGCTGTGTGATTTCTAGAGTCTGAACATTCCCAGCCTTTACAGTGATAAGACATCCAGTCCTTAGAAAACGGGACACTTATTGGCAGGCCGAGACCAGTGGGAGAAAAAAAAAGTGGAAGATGCCAACCACAAGCGCCAAGATGATCAATATAAAGTGTTTATTCTTCAAAATTCATCATGTAGGTAGCTGACAACGGAAACCCAACACAGGCCGTATTTCGGCATGCAGGCCTTCGTCAGGGGTCTTAACTGTCAACATAAAAATCATAACACTATGCTGAATGTGAAGACAAGACCAGCCACTATATGCTACACAACTGTTAAGCTGAAATCTTAAAGCTTCAGTATAAGACGCCAACAAACGCAACGTAACCATTAGAAGCGACCAATGGGAACCATGATCAGTGTCCCTCGAACATAAGTCTGTGGCTGGGAACTAGACAGATTGACATTTTAAATGGAGAAAGAGGGGGAGAAAGATGACAAGTCATTGTGAATAAAGGGATGTGGCGCCATAGCTCTGGGTGGGGGCATTGAGTGGGAGAGGGGAGGGATACTTTCCATGAAATTGAAGGTCCAGAGGAAGGTGCTTGGCCCGACAAAGGGAATCTTTAAAAGAACACGGTGTCTCTAAAGATTGCAGTGTAGGTACTTCTGAGGAAGAGTACGAACACAGAGATAGCCACAGCGTGAATGAAGCCAGAGCATCCCTAAAAGTGTTTTTAAAGCAGGGCAGGACTTTCAGAATTCAACATATTTTTACCTTAAGATACTGCATGTGTGACGAATCAGAAATATTTTCAGTGCAAGAAAACAAAACCACCTTCAAGCAGAGTTTTTATTGGCACTTCAATATCATTTTTCTGTTTTGGATTTAATATATTTTCCATAAACCTAAATCACTAAAATCAAACAAGTCTCAGCCTGTTACAGGCTTCTACAGTACAGACTTTTCCATTTTGCGTATCATCCAAACCAGTGGCCACATCGGGGCTGGAATTTTGGTGAAAGAGCAAATTAAATACCAGCCGTGTCAGGTGAAGTAGCCAGTCAGTGTTCACTTTTAGTGGCTGGGGTTGAGGCTTTGCTGTTCTCTTTCATTTTCTCTTTTTCTGCCTTTCTTTGGGCTCTCTTCCACTGAGGATAGGCCGTGTTCAAATGCCAGCCTGCAGTGGTTGTTCCGTGTTCCGATTCAGTCACCACTGGCTTTCCTGCTAACACAAGCCCAGGATGTCCCAAAGGACCCAGCCCGGGCACTGTACCAAGCTCATTGTGCTAACCCCAGCTGAACCTAGGACAGACAGGAAATACTAGGTTTGCAAGTGTAGATTTAGTAAATAAGAGTTTGTTTTTGCAAAAGGGTAGCAATCTAGCTGATATATTTACATTTCTGTTAGTGGTTGGAATCCTTTCGGTATTCCCTTATGACAGACACGTTCCAGGTGGCGTGACCCCAGTGTTTCAGGCCAAATAATCTACTTCCTTCCACAAATACAGTTTTCAGGATAGTTCAACGGTCAGATTTTCTTTCAAGACAATGTTAAATCAAAGAGGAAAGCAAACTTGGAAGTTTGATAAGAGAATACAGTCTGTTAGCCAGAACACCCCTCCCCACTACATGTACATCCAAAGTGCTGAACAAGTAAATACATAGATGCACAGGAAAGTACAAAGTGAGTAGCTACAAATACAAGCATGGAAACAGAGGATCTTGTGTCTGGTAAGGACCATTTGTTCCACCCGGTCTTCCCTCTAATACTTTCACAGACCTTATTTAACCTCTGGTCTCTTCCCTCTGTTCTTTTGAAGGTCCTGGAGGGAGCGGAACGAACAATAAGGAGATTCATGCTAGTGCGAGCAAACACGAGTCTCCATGGTAACCCGTACTTTATTTGGCATTTGAAGTCACCAAAGTACATCCCTATGCGTTAGCACAGCATCAGCGCTCATAAGCAAGAGTTCAAGTAGCCATCTTGGTTGCGGAGAATCCCAGATGGTCAAGGTACCTTTTCGTGGGCGAGAAGAAAGCATGATGTAGTGCTTGAGTTTTCAGGACCACCCAGGTCCCTTCTTTTCTGTCAAGACCGTGAAAGGAAAGCTTATACACCCAGAAAATGTCGTGTGCTAGAAATTGCAGCAATAGAGGTGGGCAGAAGGTGTCAATCAGAGATTAGTATTGGTTAAAGGGCTGCTGGAGATTTCAGAGTTGTGAACAGGATGTTAGGTAAGAGCAGGTGTTAGAGGCTCCCTTATGTGCATGTGATTCATCCCCCCCCCCCCTGCGTGCTGTTCTGAACAGCGTGCTAAAATTAGCGCCAGAACAGTGCGGGACAATAACGTCCCTATGATCAAAGCTAATAGCATGCAAATTGAAGCATGCTATTAGCTCTGATCGTAGGGGTACTTCTCTGATCATAGGGGTACTTCTGCGGGAGGATTGTGCCTGGGTATGCGCCGAAGGCACAATCCTCCCGCAGAAGTTGTTTGTCAAAAAAAAAAAAAGCCCGGCTCTGTCAAACATTCCCCAAACAGAAGACCCCCCGCCACAGCTTGGCCCACCCCTGCCAGACCCAACCTGCCCCCACCCTGACAAGAGAGAGCTGAATTTTCAGCCCTCCACTAGTGGTCTAGTGCCCCCCTTATCCGGACCCCCCCACTCCCCCCCTCTTATATGGTAGCACTCCCCCCCCCACTCTTATATGGTAGGTAAGCCCCGCCCAGCGCATCCCAGGATGCACAGGGCAGGGTACCGCCATTTTGGAGGTGGCGCTGGAAGGAGGAAGGAGTGCTATTCCCTTATTCATCATTTTGAGGTACATGGAGTGTGTGTGGGGGGAGGGGGTTGGAGGTTGCTAGACCACTGGGGGGACTGGAGATTCACCGGACCTCCAGCCCTCAAGCCCTCTCTGTCCGGGTGGGGGGGGGGGGGGGTTGGGTTGGGGTGCCTCTGTCGGTGTGGGTTGGAGGGCTGGAGATCCACTGGACCTCCAGCTCCTCATGTCTGGGGTGGGATGAGTCTGGGCTTTTTATTGACAGCCCGAACCTGTCAAACAACTCCTCGGAGGATTGTGCCTTGGGCGAATGCCCAAGCAGAATCCTCCTGCAGGATGATCGAAACAGAGCGCATAAATTTGCATGCTATTAGTTTTGATCATTAGGGCCTTAATTCCTCGTGCGGTTCCAGCGCTGTTCGGAACAGCGCGGGAAATTTGATCATTGGGGCCTCAATGTCCTGCAAGCCGATTCTCAAAGCCTACCACTGGTGGTAAGACCAAATAGCGCAGGAATAACGCACATATAAATCTGCGTAGAATGCTCAGAAGGCTTTAACATCGAAACAACACGCGCAGCAGAGATGGCCGTAAATTGTATTTAAATGTGGTCAGATGTATATTAATGATGTCATTTGTTATGCCTTCCCAATGCTCAGAGAACAGCACACAAACAAACCCTGCTCTTCCCGCTGGAAAAATAACGCCAACTCAGAGCTGGCTGTAGAAGGTTTGAAGAGAGATCTTCTTTTGATTTCCAGTTTAAAATCTGCCAGTTTTGATTTCTTTTGGACAGGGGCTTAGCCAGAAAACAGATTTTGGGTGGGGCTAGGCAAGAAGTGGGTGGGCACCAAGTGTTCTCTCCCCCCCCCCCCCCCCCCCCACCCAAAAAAATCTCAGCTGGCAGGAAAATGCTTCTTTCCACCTTGGCAGTCTGCAGCAGGCATGAGCTGAAAACTGAGCATGCGCAGGTGCCAGGATCATGGAGAATAGCGTTTTCATTACCATCAGGGGGAAGTCTTCAGCTGGTGGAGCTTGGGATCCCCACCAGCTACCACTAATTGTGTGCTACTGTTGGGTGGGCCTGAGCCCTAACTAGGTGGGCCCTGGCCCATCCAGGCCCACCTGTGGCTACGCCACTGCTTTTGGAGGTGGAAGAAAGCTCATGCAAGCCTGGAAGCGCCAGTACTGAGAAAGAAATGTGTGCGAGTCCGAGGAAACCCGAAAGTGAAAGCACGCATTGGTGCCTGTTTTCTGTGCTTAAATATAAGCCTTCCAAGCAAAATAAATACATAAATCAATAAAAATTGAAAGGCTTATATTTAAAGGTGCAGAATAGCAGCGCTGAGGTGTGCTTCATGGTCAGGTTTGCTAGCACAATATCATGATGCCCGTCAAGCTCCATCTCTGGCCGTCTTCAAATCTAAGCTAAAAGCCCACCTTTTTGATGCTGCTTTTAACTCCTAACCCTTATTCACTTGTTCAGAACCCTTATTTTATCATCCTGACTTTAATATTCCCTTATCTCTTATTTGTCCTGTTTTTCTGTCCTAATTAGATTGTAAGCTCTGTCGAGCAGGGACTGTCTCTTCATGTTCAAGTGTACAGCGCTGCGTACGTCTAGTAGCGCTACAGAAATGATAAGTAGTAGTACTCTTTGGGGTTCCGGAATCTTGCTACTCTTGGATTCTACACGGAATATTGACACTCTTGGGATTCCGGAATCTTGCTACTCTGTGTCCTTATCCCTTATGTGTGCTGTTTGTCTGTCCTAATTAGATTGGAAGCTCTGTGGAGCAGGGACTGTCTCTTTATGTTCAAATGTACAGCGCTGCGTACGTCTAGTAACGCTTTAGAAATGATAAGTAGTAGTAGTAGTCTTCTCTCACATTTTTGTTTTATGTTTGGAAATTAAGGGTTTGTTCTGTTTCAGGAATGGTAGGAGAATGCACAATACATCCTTTAACCACTGAAAACATCGCTAGAAAATTAGGAAAAGAGAAGGAGAAAGAGACCCCAACAGGAAGGAAAAGTATTATAAGCTTTAATTAAAAAGAAATGTGATAATAATCAAGCTGGTGCTTGATGGATTGGCCAAGTTGTGATCTTAATTTTTGATATGGGCGATCCCAAAAAGGAGATGAGCACCTTACTGTAAACCAGTCCTCGGGACACACCTAGTCAGTCAGGTTTTCAGGTTACCCACAATCAGGGCTTTTTTTGAGGGGGTACTTGGGGGTACTGAGGGCCAGATGCACTAAACTTTTTTGAGCCTTAAATGAGCCTTTAACGAAGAATTTTCTAACCGTTGCATGCACTAAAGCCCATTTTCCGACGACGGTAGCAGCTAACGAAAACGGAATGCAGATGAGCAATTTGTCTACAAACCCTATTGTAACGAGATGCACTAACCTTTTCCGATTGGTTTAAAGCAGGAAAATCGAACGAAACGCCGTGAAATCTAACGAGAGGTCTGGACCTCTCCTTAGGGCTGTCCGGCTACAGACTTTAATGTAACCCCCCCCCCCCCCCACCAAAAGTGAGGGGGCGAAAACGCGCGTCAGGGGCGTCTTTTATTGACGCCTGAGGTCGCTGCTGCTCCCCGTTCCCCCTGCATCAATATAAAAGTGAAAAAAGAAAGGTTCGGGAGGGGGCAAAGGCGCTCGTCAGGAGCGTCCTTTATGGACGGCCTTGCCGCCCGCCCACCCGCCCGTGGTTGCCGATGCTCCCCGCTTCCTCCCCCAGCATTAAATTATAAAACAAAACAAAAATCAAAGCTTTAGGATCCCCGGCCCCCCTCCCTTCCTGTCTCTCAACTCTTTCTCCACACAGCCCTGCCTTCCGCCATCCTCCGCCCCCGTGCCCCGCTCCCGCCGCCGCCCCTGAGGTCGTCGCTGCCGATCTCCCCCTCCACCGGGCCCCCCCTCCACATTACCGGGCCCATGCAGCGCCTCTCACCTCTGTATGAAGGCGCTGCACGGGCAAGAAGACCATCAGATCGCTGCAGGACGTCTCTCTCCTTCGTCTTCCCTGACCTGGGCCCACCCCCGTCTGACGTAGTAATGTGGTGGAGGGGGGGATCGGCGGTGACGACCTCAGGGGGGGCGGTGGGGGCGGGGCACGGGGACAGAGGATGGCGGAAGGCGGGACTGTGTGGAGAAAGAGTTGAGAGACAGGAAGGGAGTTGGGCCGGGGCTCCTAAAGCTTTGATTTTTGTTTTGTTTTTTAATTTAATGCTGGGGGAGGAAGCGGGGAGCAGTGGCGAACACGGGCGGGAGGGGCAAGGCCGTACATACAGGACGCACCTGACCAGCGCCTTTGCCCCCTCCCGATCCACTTGTTTGTGGTTTTTTTTTTTTTTTTTTTAAACGTTTGTGGCATTCGCAGAGCAGCCAGCATAAGGCTTGGCTGCTCTGCGTATGCTTTAGGGGCCGATTACCAACGGGGATTCCATCAGTTTGATGCATTGTACTTTCAAATACCGCACCGAACATGTGCGGCTTGTTTTTTTGGTGCATCCTTCGTTTTTTTTAATTCGTTAGGGACTTTAACGTTTTAGATTTTGTTAACGTTTGCTTGATGCATCTGCCTATGAGTACAGGCACCTTTTCCATTGTCTTGTAAAATCGACCCATGGACCCCAAGTTTTAATGATAGAGCTCAGGATTTACACACCAATTCTGCCTTGTCATAGATTCTGTGATTGGTTGCAGGGGGCCTGGCTATTATGGGGTGGGTTCCTCAGTGATCACTCCACCCCTGAAGGGTTGCCTGGCATTTGAGTACCAGCAACTTTTTTGCTAGAAAAAACACACTGCCCACAATGAATATGTATGAGAGAGATTTACATGCACTAGTTCACATTTCGGCTCACTGTGTGATTGATTTGCTTCTTTTGAACGTAGAGACCAATGAGGGTGCTCAGATAAGCTACAGGAATGAAACAGAACTGCGGTTTTTTAATCTTTCTCTCTGTTGCTCTCTCTCTTTTTGAATGGAACAGTTTGGGGATGAGCCATGACGATGACCACCAGTCCTGTGCTGGACGCTCCCACATAATGTCTGGAGAGTGGGTAAAAGGCCGGAACCCCAGTGATCTCTCCTGGTCCACGTGCAGCCGCGATGACCTTGAAGACTTCCTGAAGTAAGGACCCAGAGTGTGTTGTTTGGGAGAGTGCCTTCAGTGAGAAAGAGCGAGCTGTAAGAACTGAGATGTATGAAAGGGAATTATGTGGGTTTGCGGGGGCTTGGGAGGCTGTAGGTATCGGGGGAGGGGGGTAAGAACCCCCAAATCATGAATCTTATTGTACATTGCTGGCCCCTTTAAGAGAAGCTCCCTGGGAGTCGTATAAAACAGTTTGGAAGGTCGATCCCAAGTTACATTATTCCTTTTACCACGAGAGTCACTAACCAGGGCCGCCGAGAGACTGGAGCTAGGGCCCCGCTGCCCCCCGGGGCCCCTGCCGCCGCCTCGCCCCAATCACTATCACTGTCGCCTTCCTCTCCTGCTCTCAGGCCGCAGGCGCCAGTCTCCACCCGCCCACCCCCATCCGTGTCAACAGCCCCCCTCCGTCCACCACCGGGCCCCCTGCATTCAAATCGGCAGTGCCTCACCTCTGTGTGAAAGCGGCAGATCGCCTCCCTTCGGGCCCTCCCTCACTGTGCCCCGCCCTCACAGAAACAGGAAGTTACATCAGACGAGGCGGGACACAGTTGAGGGAAGGCCCGAAGGGAGGCGATCTGCCGCTTTCACACGGAGGTGAGGCACTACCGATTTGAATGCAGGGGACCCGGTGGCGGACGGAGGGGGTCTGTCGACGGAGCCGAGGGCAGGCAGGTGAGACCGGGGACTGCAGCGCCGGTGACCTAGGAGCAGGAGAAGGAGAGAGACCCCGGGCCTGGGGAATTTTGTCCCCCCCTGCTCCCCCCTCCCCCTCGGTGGCCCTGTCACTAACCTGTGGTGCTGAATTATTACTGACTCCTGCAGCGAACTAAATTGCAGTAAAATGCCATTTTCTACCACAGTTTAGTAACCCCCTCCCATGGTGATTAAGACACATGGCAGTGCGGGTACCCCAAGGTCAGCTCAAGGAATTTATTTGCATTTAAAGCAGTATCTCCTGTGTTCACTAGGGAACGTAGCAAAATCTCTCAGTTAAAAGGAAGTGGTTTCATTTCAGTTGGTCAGCAAATGTGAAGAGTCGCTCAGGTCCTCCTTCACGGCACCCCGCCTTTCTCTGTCCTCATTTTCAGCATTCCTCTCCTCTTGTACTTTTGTAGGTCAAAGGTCAGCTCCTGCCTGCTGGTGACCTATCCCAGGACTC
Organism: Microcaecilia unicolor; assembly: GCF_901765095.1. Lineage (NCBI taxonomy): Eukaryota > Metazoa > Chordata > Amphibia > Gymnophiona > Siphonopidae > Microcaecilia > Microcaecilia unicolor. Next base: position 757,995,426 of record NC_044031.1, on the reverse strand, counting down.
AGTACGCAGTGCAGCTTCCCCACAAGCTGCCGGGCATGCATTACAGCGCCGATGAGCAGTGCCAGATCCTGTTTGGGTCCAATGCCACTTTCTGTAAAAGCATGGAGGTGAGTCTCTCCGCAAACACTTAGGCCAGCGTCTTCGCAGCCAAGGAGTTTCTTGCAGGTGTTTTGCCCCATCAAAAACTTTTCTCATTCTTTGTATAGAGATTTAAAGCTGCAGGAAAAGGAACGCATACAACAGAGTAGGAAGGGCTTGTCTTCATTAGACAAGACTAGGCAGTTGCCTAGGGCAGCTGTTTCTGAGGGAAGCAAAAGAGCAGATGCCGTGAAAGCAAAACAATGCATCCTAACCGCCAAACACATTCAAGAACCATTACCACAGAAACAAGGTAGGCAATTTTTGGCAATGGGCTAGAGGTCTAAAAATTAATTGTGGGGGGGGGGGGGGGAGAGAGAATAAGGCTGGAAGTTCAGTTAGGGTGCCAATACTTTTGCACTGTCCATGACAGTGGGTACGTCATCGTTTGTCCTGTTTGTCTGTCCTTTTGTCCTGTTTGTCTGTCCTAATTAGATTGTAAGCTCTGTCAAGCAGGAACTGTCTCTTCTTGTTCAAGTGTACAGCGCTGCGTATGTCTAGTAGCGCTTTAGAAATGATAAGTAGTAGTAGTAGTAGCAGTGTAACCTGTTTGAATTCTTTCCTGTTTGAATTCTTTCCTGATCCGACGTGCAATTAATTCACTAGAATCCACACCCTGCCCTTTGCATAGTCATCAGGCTAAACAGGACTTGTGATTAATGTCTAAGCTAAAATTTGTGATACCCTTGGTGTCTTGCCGTCCTCTGTGCAGAGCTTCAGAGGACACTGGATTACTGAGAGGAAGGTTTTACCCATGTTTAGTTCTGCCCAGCCATATCCCCAGTCCCCCTCTGCCCGACAGATCTTGAATGGCACCAAGAAGCCACTTCCTCCTTAGGCAACAGAAGGTGGCTTAATAAAACGTCATATCCTGCTGTCACAGGACCAGGCTTGCGATAAGATCTGTGAGATTTTGCAGTTCTTATTGTGAGACTGGTCCTGCAGTTTCAGGATATGACATCTTATTAACACACGTCCTGCTGCCCACCCATTCTTGTCTCAGGCCCACCCAGCGGCAACGCCACACTTCTCTTTTCCCCCCTCTCCTCCGCAGCATCCCGGCATCTATGCTTGTGTCTCTGAACGCTGTCCCTCCCCGGAGTCAGGCGTCCTCGGCATTCTCTTTGCTTGCGCCTGCCCCACAGGCTTCCATCTGCCGCGTTTCACCAGACAGGAAATAGGCAATGATGTCAGCGAGGGCAGGGCGTGGCAAATGGAAGCCTGCAGATCTGTGCGCAAGCAGCGAGAATGAACCGCTGCAGGCGCCAAGAATGCCTGTAAGGTACACTGGGGAGGGACGGGGTTTCGGAGACAGGAGCTCAGATGCCACAACTCCACGGAGGAGATGTGGGGTAGGTGAAAAAAAAATTATGTTCTTAAAAAAATATCTCTGGGAAGATATTTGTGGTGTGATGTGATGTGGGGAGGGGGAGCTTGAAAGGCCCATCCAATTTGCCTCTGGGCACATCCAAAATGCTGTCTGGCTGCTGAGCAGGAGATCTCTCCATCCCAGTGACAGCGTGGGACATGACCCGCTAAAAGCAGGAGTCTCCCACTGAATGTGGGAGACTTGGCAGATCTGTGTATGCCAAACTAAGGGGCGTCGAAGAGAAAATGCATAGCTTTATTGCTGCTTCAACCCAAGAACGAACCACTTCTGTTGACACGTTTCCTGGACATCTCTCAGGCAGAACTGTCATGGCCTGGCCTTAAGCACTTTCTGTCATCTCATAGGACGCCCAGCCTGTGGTGATGCATTAGCTTGTGCCTAGACCAGTGGTTCCCCAACCTGTCAGGTTTTCAGGATCCCACAATGAATATTCATGAGATAGATTTGCATGCAGTGGAGGAGCGGCCTAGTGGTTAGGGTGGTGGACTTTGGTCCTGGGGAACTGAGGAATTGAGTTCGATTCCCGGCACAGGCAGCTCCTTGTGACTCTGGGCAAGTCACTTAACCCTCCATTGCCCGCCGCATTGAGCCTGCCACGAGTGGGAAAGCGCAGGGTACAAATGTAACAAAAATAAAATAGATACTATTGGAGATTCTACATGGAATGTTGCTACTATTGGAGATTCTACATGGAATGTTGCTATTCCACTAGCAACATTCCATGTAGAAGGCTGCACAGGCTTCTGTTTCTGTGAGTCTGACATCCTGCAGGTACGTGCAGGACGTCAGACTCACAGAAGCAGAAGCCTGCGCGGCCACATTGGTGATCTGCAAGGGCCGACTTCTACATGGAATGTTGCTAGTGGGACTCTGGGCAAGTCACTTAACCCTCCATTGCCCTATGTAAGCCGCATTGAGCCTGCCATGAGTGGGAAAGCGCGAGGTACAAATGTAACAAAAAATAAAAAATAAATAAATAAAAATCTCTCTCATGAATATTCATTGCGGATATCCTGAAAACCTGACTGGCTGGGGTGCCTCCAGGACCAGGTTTGGGAACCACTGGCCTAGTCTCACATTCTGCACTTTTCAGTTGGTCAGACACATTTTCTCTCCGAATACTTGATTAACAATCCCAGAATTAGTTCATTACTAGTCTAGGAATTGATGCCCTGGAGTAAACAGCAGTTTCCCCTTGACTGCAATCAGAAGGCGGGAAGGTTTGGCCTTGCTGTAGAAATTAGTTGTAGCCTCAAGGAAGCTGAGTATGTTCTCCCTATAAAGACAGATGGATGACTTTCGGGCTCATTTTCGAAAGAGAAGGACGCCCATGTTTCGACATAAATGGAAGATGGACGTCCTTCTCCCAGGGTCGTCCAAATCGGCATAATCGAAAGCCGATTTTGGATGTCCCCAACTGCTTTCCGTCGCAGGGACGGCCAAAGTTCAAGGAGCCGTAGCGGGACTTGGGCGTGCCTAACACCAGGACGTCCTCGACCCATAATTGAAAGAAATAAGGACGTCCCTGACGAACACTTGGACGACTTTACCTGGTCGTGGTTTTCTTACTGCCAAGGCACAAAAAGGTGCCCGAAATGACCAGATGACCACTGGAGAGAATCGGGGTTGACCTCCCCTTACTCCCCCAGTGGTCACTAACCCCCTCCCAACCTCAAAAAATATCTTTAAAAATATTGATTGCCAGCCTCTGTGCCAGCTTCAGATATCATACTCAAGTCCATGACAACAGTATGCAGGTCCCGGGAGCAGTTTTAGTGGGTGCAGTGCACTTCAGGCAGGCGGACCCAGGCTTATCCCCCCCACTACCTGTTACGTTTGTGGAGGAAACAGTGAGTCTTCCAAAACCCACCAGAAACCCACTGTACCCACATCTAGGTACCCCCTTCACCCGTAAGGGCTATGGTAGTGGTGTACAGTTCGGGGTAGTGGGTTTTGGGGGGCTCAGCACACAAGGTAAGGGAGCTATGTACCTGGGGGCATTTTAATTGTATCAGCTCAGCTTTTACTTAAATTATGGCAGCTATTTGTACAGATTACAAGCAGTGGCGTTCCTAGGGTGGCTGACACCCGGGGCGGATCGCCGATGCGCCCCCCCCCCCCCCGGCGAAGAGACGGACACCCCCCTCCCCGGGTGCATCTTTACCTGCTGGGGGGGTGCCGCAAGTCTGTCGGCAACGCTCGTTCCCTGCTCCCTCTGCCCCGGAACAGGTTACTTCCTGTTCCGGGGCAGAGGGAGCAGGGAACGAGCAATGCCAACAGACGTGCGGCACCCCCCCAGTGGTAAAATGATGGACACGACCTCCCCCCGTAGAAACAACACCCCCCCCCCCCCCCACGGTGGATCTTTACCTGCTGGGGGGGGGGGGGGGGTGCCGCGCGCCTGTCGGCTTCGCTTGTTCCCTGCTCCCTCTGCCCCGGAACAGGAAGTAACCCATTTTGGGGCAGAGGGAGCAGGGAATGAGCATTGCCGACAGATGCGTGGCACCCCCCCCCAGCGGCGTGCACCCGGGGCGGACCCCCCCCCCTCCCCCCCTTGGTACGCCACTGATTATAAATGTAACTGGATAATGGTTGAATTTAGTTGAGTTTAAACCGATCCCTGTCAATGCCTCCTTTGCTGAATCTTTATATGCAGATAACTCTTGACTGGACATAAAGAAGTCTGGTCAGAAGATTCCATTTGCTGGCTTGCAAATAAAAAAAAAAAAAAAAGATCTATGTGATTAACTGTAAAGTTAACTTTGTAAATGCTTTGGAATATCAACCTCGTGGTGTATATTTTTAGCCTTGAAAAAGATTGCGGTATGATTGTGGCCGAGGCAGTGGGCCACTTTTAACTCTCTTGTTTTGTGTGTAATTTTTACGTATTTTAAGACAATAATCCTTGGGTTGTGTCCTGGAATCTCAAAGCCTCTGCCCTTGTGCTTCATTTTAAAACTCACTGTGCGTGTTTGTGGGTGAGGGTTCAGGGAATTGTATGATTCTGACTTAACTGATCCCAGCAGTGAAGGCGAGAGAGGAGCTCAGTGCATCTCGGAGACACCACTGGAAACATAGTCTTTCATACTAATGCCAGCTCAACAGCTGGGCTCTGTTGGTTGGCTCCCATTTTTGGAATTGTTGGCATAGGCAGCTGTCTCCTCTCTCAGCCAATAGCAGTGTTTGATTTATTTTCAGTGAAGTGCTGTATCAAATGGAGAAAACCAAATGCAAAAGTAATAACCGTTTGCCAGTAAGCATTTGTTAGGAAGAGAAACAAAGTCCGCTATTCCACTCGGTCGTCTTTGTGATGAGGTGCCTCGTGTTCCTCAGCATTGCACTGCATTCGGGGCTCAGGTATTTGAGCTGAGTTCAGTGCCTGTGACCGACAACGCAGTCAAGCAAAAAGAAGCGCTTTTTCCGCAATCTGTTCACCTCCGTTTTTTATACTGCTTTCTGTAAAAAAAAAATAATGCACCTATTTTTTTTTTTTAATTTATTTATTTATGGTTCATTTATACCCCACAGTTTCCCACAATTGCAGGCACAATGTGGCTTACATGAATTACAAAAGTAGAGCAGTACAACACATGAATTTTACAGCAGAATAAGGAGAGAACACTAACAACAATTAGGGTGACTAATAAGCAGAATTACTAATGGAGTAAGTTTTTTCAAAAAGGAACGTTTTTAACATCTTCTTGAAAAGATGATGATCAGATTGAGATTTTAGGTTCAGAGGTAAAGCATTCCAAGTCTTCGGGCTGGAGTAGTGAAAAGTAGAGGCAAAAAGAAGCTTGTATTTGACACCCCGGCAAGACGGATAATGAAGTTGAAGATAGGTGCTGGCTGTGTTGATGGCATTTCTAGGTGCGAGGTCTATTAGAGGAATCATGTATTCCGGAACTAGACTGTAGATAATTTTATGCGTTAAGGTGCAAAGCTTGAAAGCGATTCACTCTCTAACTGGGAGCCAGTGCAGATTGAGACATAGAGGTTGTACCCTGCGCTTTCCCACTCATAGGAGGTTCAATGCGGCTTAGATATTATATTCAGGTACTTATTTTGTACCAGGGGCAATGGAGGGTTAAGTGACTTGCCCAGAGTCACAGGGAGCTGCCTGTGCCTACAGTGGGAATTGAACTCAGTTCCTCAGGACCAAAGTCCACCACCCTAACCACTAGGCCACTCCTCCACTGTTGCTACTATTTGAGATTCTATTCCACTAGCAACATTCCATGTAGAAGTCATTCTCCGAGGACAAGCAGGCTGCTTGTTCTCACGACTGGGTGACGTCCGCGGCAGCCCCCACCAACCGGAAAGAAGCTTCGCGGGACGGTCGGCACGCAGGGCACGCCCACCGCGCATGCGCGGCCGTCTTCCCGCCCGTGCGCGACCGCTCCCGCCAGTTCCTTTTTTTCCGCGCCTGGAGAGAGTCGTGCCTTGCCGCTCTCTCTGTTCAGCCGCCGGATTGTTCGATCGCGTGTACGCTGATCGTGCTTTTTTCTACTTTTTACTAACGGTTTTCGTTACCGCCCGGTTTCTTTTTACTAAAAAAAAAAAAAGAAACCCTGCGCGTGTGGGGCACGCGCTCCCTTTTTTCCCTCGCTTCCAGCGGGGCCGCCGCGTTGCGGCCTAGTGGCCGCACGGTCGTTTTGCTTTTTCGTGGTGTGATTTCAGCCACCATTGACGACTTTGACTTCGCCGACGCGATTTTTCCGTCGATGTCCTCGAAGGTCCCGAGTGGATTTAAAAAGTGTGGTCGCTGCGGCCGGCCGATCTCGCAGACCGACACCCACGCTTGGTGCCTCCAGTGCCTCGGGCCGGAGCACAATCTCAAGTCGTGTGCTTTGTGTCTCGGTCTCCGGAAACGGACTCAGGTTGCGAGGCAAGTTCTACGGGACTGTCTTTTTGGAACTTGCGCCGGCCCCTCGACGTCGACCTCGAAGGCATCGGTATCGACGCCCGGTCCTTCGGTACCGGTATCGATGCCCGAGACATCGGCACCGATGGCAGCGACCCCAGGAGAACAGGTCCCGTCGGCCCGCCGGTCCTCCGGTGAGAGTGGGGGTGAGAGGCCGCGTGGGCAGTCGGCCCCGGTCACTCCCTCAGCTCGTGGGCCACAGGACCGAACCCTGTCTGACCCGGTACCTCGAGACCGAGGGGGATCGACCTCCTCCTCCTCCATGCCCTCCGGCGCCGGTGACGGGCATCGGAAAAAAAGACAAGAAGCGTCGTCACCGGTCGCCCTCGGTTGCAGCCCGATGTCGGAGAGGAGGCGACGCCGAAGCGTCACCGTCGAGAGGAGCGGTCTCCGTCGGTTGTGGAGGTACCGACGCGTCGGGGTTCCGGCACCTCGGTGCCGTCTCCTGGCTCCCAGCAGCTTCTGGCACCGACACCCCTACCGGCCCCACCGCCTTTCCCGGCAGCGGGCCTGGACGAGTGCCTCAGAGCCATCCTTCCGGGGATCCTGGAAGGGCTGATGCGCCAGGCTGTGCCGGCGCCGGGGGTGCTTGCGCCCTCGGCGCCGATGACTGTGGCGCCGGCGAGCTCTAGCCCGGCGCCGGGGCCGTCGACACCGCCGCCGCTTGCGGTGCCGGTCTCGACCGCCACGCAGGTGGAGTCCCCGTCGACGTCGATGGAGGGAGCTCCGTCCCCGCCGGCGCGGGAGTCCACCGCTCGACGACACCGAGACCCTGGTGCCTCGACATCGAGCCGGGCCCGGTTCAGGACTCAGCTACATGAGCTTATGTCCGACACCGAGGATGAGGACTCGTGGGGGGAAGAGGAGGACCCTAGATATTTCTCCTCAGAGGAGTCTACGGGCCTTCCCTCGGACCCCACGCCTTCACCGGAGAGGAAACTCTCACCTCCCGAGAGTCTCTCTTTTGCCTCCTTTGTGCGGGATATGTCTATCAGCATTCCCTTCCCCGTGGTCTCTGTGGAAGAGCCGAGGGCCGAGATGCTCGAGGTCCTCGACTATCCATCACCACCTAGAGAGTCCTCCACGGTGCCGCTGCACAATGTCCTAAAGGAGACGCTGCTTCGGAACTGGGTGCGACCATTAACTAACCCCACCATTCCCAAGAAAGCAGAGTCCCAGTACAGGATCCACTCTGACCCAGAGCTAATGCGGCCACAATTGCCCCATGACTCGGCGGTCGTGGATTCTGCTCTCAAGAGGGCACGGAGTTCGAGGGATACCGCCTCGGCGCCCCCGGGGCGGGAGTCTCGCACTCTGGACTCGTTTGGGAGGAAGGCCTACCAATCCTCCATGCTCGTGACCCGCATCCAATCATACCTGCTCTATATGAGCATTCACATGCGGACCTATGTGCAACAACTGGCGGACCTGGTCGAGAAGCTCCCGCCGGAGCAGTCCAGGCCTTATCAGGAGGTGGTCAGGCAGCTGAAGGCGTGCAGAAAGTTCCTGTCCAGGGGTATTTATGACACCTGTGACGTGGCATCTCGTGCTGCGGCCCAAGGTATAGTGATGCGCAGGCTCTCATGGCTGCGCGCCTCTGACCTGGACAACCGCACCCAGCAGAGACTGGCCAACGTCCCTTGCCGGGGGGATAACATTTTTGGTGAGAAGGTCGAGCAGATGGTGGACCAACTGCATCAGCGGGAAACCGCTCTCGACAAGCTCTCCCACCGGGCGCCTTCAGCATCCACCTCCACAGGTGGACGTTTTTCCCGGGCCCGGCAGGCTGCACCCTATTCTTTTGCGAAGCGTAGGTACAACCAGCCGGCCCGAAGGCCTCGTCAGGCACAGGGACAGCCCCAGCGCGCTCGTTCTCGTCAACAGCGTGCGCCTAAGCAGCCCCCTGCGCCTCCACAGCAAAAGCCGGGGACGGGCTTTTGACTGGATCCATGGGAACATAGCCGCCCTACAAGTGTCCGTACCGGACGATCTGCCGGTCGGAGGGAGGTTAAAATTTTTTCACCAAAGGTGGCCTCTCATAACCTCCGACCAGTGGGTTCTCCAAATAGTGCGGTGCAGATACGCCCTGAATTTGGCCTCCCTGCCTCCAAATTGCCCTCCGGGAGCTCAGTCTTTCAGCTCCCGCCACAAGCAGGTACTTGCAGAGGAACTCTCCGCCCTTCTCAGCGCCAATGCGGTCGAGCCCGTACCACCCGGGCAGGAAGGGCGGGGATTCTATTCCAGGTACTTCCTTGTGGAAAAGAAAACAGGGGGGATGCGTCCCATCCTAGACCTGAGAGGCCTGAACAAATTCCTGGTCAAAGAAAAGTTCAGGATGCTTTCCTTGGGCACCCTTCTGCCAATGATTCAGGAAAACGATTGGCTATGTTCCCTGGATTTAAAGGACGCCTATACTCACATACCGATACTGCCAGCTCACAGACAGTATCTCAGATTCCGCCTGGGCGCACGGCACTTTCAGTATTGTGTGCTGCCCTTTGGGCTCGCCTCTGCCCCACGAGTGTTTACCAAGTGCCTCGTGGTGGTAGCGGCCTACCTACGCAAGCTGGGAGTGCACGTGTTCCCATATCTCGACGATTGGCTGGTCAAGAACACCTCGGAGGCAGGAGCCCTCCGGTCCATGCAGTGCACTATTCAACTTCTGGAGCTGCTGGGGTTTGTGATAAATTACCCAAAGTCCCATCTCCAGCCAACCCAGTCTCTGGAATTCATAGGAGCTCTGCTGAATACCCAGACGGCTCAGGCCTACCTTCCCGAAGCGAGGGCCACCAATCTCCTGGCCCTGGCTTCGCAGACCAGAGCGTCTCAGCGGATCACAGCTCGGCAGATGTTGAGACTTCTGGGTCATATGGCCTCCACAGTTCATGTGACTCCCATGGCTCGTCTTCACATGAGATCTGCTCAATGGACCCTAGCTTCCCAGTGGTTCCAAGCCACCGGGAATCTAGAAGATGTCATCCGCCTCTCCACCAGTTGCCGCACTTCACTGCTCTGGTGGACCATCCGGACCAATTTGACCCTGGGACGTCCATTCCAAATTCCACAGCCCACGAAAGTGCTGACGACGGATGCATCTCGCCTGGGGTGGGGAGCCCATGTCGATGGGCTTCACACCCAGGGTCTGTGGTCCCTCCAGGAAAAGGATCTGCAGATCAACCTCCTGGAGCTCCGAGCGATCTGGAACGCACTGAAGGCTTTCAGAGATCGGCTGTCCTGCCAAATTATCCAAATTCGGACAGACAATCAGGTTGCAATGTATTACGTCAACAAGCAGGGGGGCACCGGATCTCGCCCCCTGTGTCAGGAAGCCGTCGGGCTGTGGCGTTGGGCGTGCCGGTTTGGCATGCTCCTCCAAGCCACGTACCTGGCAGGCGTAAACAACAGTCTGGCCGACAGACTGAGCAGAGTCATGCAACCGCACGAGTGGTCGCTCCATGCCAGAGTGGTACGCAAGATCTTCCGAGAGTGGGGCACTCCCTCGGTGGACCTTTTCGCCTCTCAGACCAATCACAAGCTGCCTCTGTTCTGTTCCAGACTTAAGGCACACGGCAGACTAGCGTCGGATGCCTTTCTCCTCCATTGGGGGACCGGCCTCCTGTATGCTTATCCTCCCATACCTTTGGTGGGGAAGACCTTACTGAAGCTCAAGCAAGACCGCGGCACCATGATTCTGATAGCGCCCTTTTGGCCCCGTCAGATCTGGTTCCCTCTTCTTCTGGAGTTGTCCTCCGAAGAACCGTGGAGATTGGAGTGTTTTCCGACTCTCATCTCGCAGAACGACGGAGCGTTGCTGCACCCCAACCTTCCATCCCTGGCTCTCACGGCCTGGATGTTGAGGGCGTAGACTTCGCTGCGTTGGGCCTGCCTGAGGGTGTCTCCCGGGTCTTGCTTGCCTCTAGGAAGGATTCCACTAAAAAGAGTTACTTTTTCAAGTGGAGGAGGTTTGTCGTGTGGTGTGAGAGCAAGGCCCTAGAACCTCGTTCTTGCCCTGCACAGAACCTGCTTGAATACCTTCTGCACTTATCAGAGTCTGGCCTCAAGACCAACTCAGTAAGGAATCACCTTAGTGCGATTAGTGCTTACCATTATCGTGTGGAAGGTAAAGCCATCTCTGGACAGCCTTTAGTCGTTCGATTCATGAGAGGCTTGCTTTTGTCAAAGCCCCCTATCAAGCCTCCTACTGTGTCATGGGATCTCAACGTCGTCCTCACCCAGCTGATGAAACCTCCTTTTGAGCCACTGAATACCTGCCATCTGAAGTACTTGACCTGGAAGGTCATTTTCTTGGTGGCAGTTACTTCCGCTCGTAGGGTCAGTGAGCTTCAAGCCCTAGTAGCTCATGCTCCATATACCAAATTTCATCACAACAGAGTAGTGCTCCGCACCCACCCAAAGTTCCTGCCGAAGGTGGTGTCGGAGTTCCATCTTAACCAGTCAATTGTCTTGCCAACATTCTTCCCCAGGCCGCATACCCGCCCTGCTGAACGTCAGTTGCACACATTGGACTGCAAGAGAGCATTGGCCTTCTACTTGGAGCGGACACAGCCCAACAGACAGTCCGCCCAATTGTTTATTTCTTTCGACCCTAACAGGCTAGGGGTCGCTGTCGGGAAACGCACCATCTCCAATTGGCTAGCAGATTGCATTTCCTTCACTTACGCCCAGGCTGGGCTGGCTCTTGAGGGTCATGTCACGGCTCATAGTGTCAGAGCCATGGCAGCGTCAGTGGCCCACTTGAAGTCAGCCACTATTGAAGAGATTTGCAAGGCTGCGACGTGGTCATCTGTCCACACATTCACATCACATTACTGCCTCCAGCAGGATACCCGACGCGACAGTCGGTTCGGGCAGTCGGTGCTGCAGAATCTGTTTGGGGTGTAAATCCAACTCCACCCTCCAGGACCCGAATTTATTCTGGTCAGGCTGCACTCTCAGTTAGTTGTTCTTCGTAGGTCAATTTCTGTTGTACCCTCGCCGTTGCGAGGTTCAATTGACCTGGGTTATTGTTTTGAGTGAGCCTGAGAGCTAGGGATACCCCAGTCGTGAGAACAAGCAGCCTGCTTGTCCTCGGAGAAAGTGAATGATACATACCTGTAGCAGGTGTTCTCCGAGGACAGCAGGCTGATTGTTCTCACCTACCCTCCCTCCTCCCCTTTGGAGTTGTGTGTTTCATCTTTTGCTAGTCATTCAACTGGCGGGAGCGGTCGCGCACAGGCGGGAAGACGGCCGCGCATGCGCGGTGGGCGTGCCCTGCGTGCCGACCGTCCCGCGAAGCTTCTTTCCGGTTGGTGGGGGCTGCCGCGGACGTCACCCAGTCGTGAGAACAATCAGCCTGCTGTCCTCGGAGAACACCTGCTACAGGTATGTATCATTCACTGCCCTTGCAGATCACCAATGTGGCCGCGCAGGCTTCTGCTTCTGTGAGTCTGACATCCTGCACGTACATGCAGGACGTCAGACTCAGAAACAGAAGCCTGCGCAGCCTTCTACATGGAATGTTGCTAGTGGAATAGCAACATTCCATGTAGAATCTCCAATAGTAGCAACATTCCATGTAGAATCTCCAATAGTATCTATTTTATTTTTGTTACATTTGTACCCTGCGCTTTCCCACTCATGGCAGGCTCAATGCGGCTTACATGGGGCAATGGAGGGTTAAGTGACTTGCCCAGAGTCACAAGGAGCTGCCTGTGCCTGAAGTGGGAATCGAACTCAGTTTTCCAGGACCAAAGTCCACCACCCTAACCACTAGGCCACTCCTCCACTGTTGCTACTATTTGAGATTCTACATGGAATGTTGCTATTCCACTAGCAACATTCCATGTAGAAGTCGGCCCTTGCAGATCACCAATGTGGCCGCGCAGGCTTCTGCTTCTGTGAGTCTGACGTCCTGCACGTACGTGCAGGACGTCAGACTCACAGAAACAGAAGCTTGCGCAGCCTTCTACATGGAATGTTGCTAGTGGACACTAGCAACACTCCATGTAGAATCTCCAATAATAGCAACATTCTCCAGCGTGGCCGCGTTGCTGATCTGCAAGGACAGTCTTCTACATGGAATGTTGTTAGTGGAATAGCAACATTCCATGTAGAATCTCAAATAGGCTGGGATTCCGGAATCTTCCTATTCTTTGGGGTTCTACATGGAATGTTGCTACTCTTTTGAGATTGTGAATGGAATCTTGTTGATGGGACTTGATATACTGCCTTTCTGAGGTTTTTGCAACTACATTCAAAGTGGTTTACATAGTATATACAGGTACTTATTTTGTACCAGGGGTAATGGAGGGTTAAGTGACTTGTCCAGAGTCACAAGGAGCTGCAGTGGGAATTGAACCCAGTTCCCCAGGATCAAAGTCCACTGCACTAACCACTAGGCTATTCCTCCACTAGCAACATTCCATGTAGAAGCCTGCCCTTGCAGATCAGCAACACGGCCGCGCAAGCTTCTGTTTCTGTGAGTCTGACGTCAGACTCACAGAAACAGAAGCCTGCGCGGCTGCATTGCTGATCTGCAAGAGCAGGCTTCTACATGGAATGTTGCTAGTGGAATAGCAACATTCCATCTAGAATCTCAAATAGGCTGGGATTCTAGAATCTTACTATTCTTTGGGGTTCTACATGGAATGTTGCTACTCTTTTGAGATTGTGAATTATTATTATTATTATTATTAACATTTGTATAGCACTACCAGACGCACGCAGCGCTGAACACCTGACACAGATGGAATCTTGTTAATGGGATTTGATATACCACCTTTCTGAGGTTTTTGCAACTACATTCAAAGCGGTTCACATAGTATATACAGGTACTTATTTGTACCTGGGGCAATGGAGGGTTAAGTGACTTGCCCAGAGTCACAGGGAGCTGCCTGTGCCTACAGTGAGAATTGAACCCAGTTCCCCAGGACCAAAGTCCACCACGCTAACCACTAGGCCACGCCTCCACTCCTACATTTGAAAACACAGTTTGGCCATTTTTTAAGAAATATATCCAAATGGAAACAGTGGCATTTACACGTGTTTACTGCATGCCCGTGTAAATTAGCAATTTCAGAAAGCCGCTATTTACACGTGGATATGTACGACATGTGGTGATTTCAGGAAGGATTGGTTTGAGCATGGCTTGGGCGTGGCATTGCATTTTACAAAGGGAATATCTTTTCACTCAAAGAATAGTTATGCTCTGGAACTCGCTGCCAGAGGATGTGATAACAGAGGCTAGCGTATCTGGGTTTAAAAAAGGTTTGGACAAGTTCCTGGAGGAAAAGTCCATAGTCTGCTATTAAGATAGACATGGGGAAACCACTGCTTGCCCTGAAATTGGTAGCCTGGAATCTTGCTACTATTTGGGTTGCTGCCAGGTACTAGTGACCTGGATTGGCCAGTGTTGGAAGCAGGATACTGGGCTAGATGGACCATTGGTCTGACCCAGTCTGGCTAGTCTTATGTTCTTATGACCTCACTACTTAATTGGCATACTTACACATGAGGGTTTGTAAAATGGGGTGGCTACACATGGAAGTGGTGTATTCACTACTTCCATGTGAAAGCATGGCCACCTCTGCGTGGAAGCTATCAGTCCATGCTTTGACAAAATGTTCAGCTTCCACACGAGGTTACTTGACAGACACTTAGTATAACAATTTTAGGGACAGAAAATGTATTTATTTGGATATTTGCTCACACCTTTTTCAGTAGTAGCTTAAGGTGACTACAGAGGAAATTAGAGGGACATGGGATCGGAGGTAGTGTCTTACTGTGGATTAAAAACTGCTTGAAAGATAGGAAACAGAGAGTAGGACTAAAAGGTCAATATTCGCAATGGAGAAGGGTAGTTAGCGGGGTCCCTCATGGATCGGTGCTGGGACCTCTGCTTTTTAACATATTCATAAATGACCTAGAGATGGGGGTAACTAGTGAGGTAATCAAATTTGCCGATGACACAAAGTTATTCAAAGTAGTCAAATTGAGGGAAGGTTGTGAAAAACTACAAGAGGACCTTACGAGACTGGGAGACTGGGCGTCTAAATGGCAGATAACGTTTAATGTGAACAAGTACAAAGTGATGCATGTGGGAAAGAGGAACCCAAACTATAACTACGTCATGCAAGGTTCAACGTTGGGAGTCATGGATCGAGAAAGGGATCTAGGTGTCGTTGTTGATGATACGTTGAAAACTTCTGCTCAATGTGCTGCTGCGGCTAGGAAAGCAAATAGAATGTTGGGTATCATTAGGAAAGGGATTGAAAACAAAAATAAGGATATTATTCTGCCATTGTATCGCACCTCGAGTATTGTGTTCAATTCTGGTCGCCGCACCTCAAAAAAGACATAGTGGAATTGGAAAAGGTGCAGAGAAGGGCGACAAAGATGATACAGGGGATGGGATGACTTACCTATGAGGAAAGGGTAAAGCGACTAGGGCTCTTCAGCTTGGAGAAAAGGCGGCTGAGGGGAAGATATGATAGACGTCTATAAGATAATGAGTGGAATTTATTTAGTTATTGCATTTGTACCTCACATTTTCCCACCTCTTTGCAGGCTCAATGTGGCTTACATTACATTGTGAATAGGGAAATCGAAAAGAAAATATACATTTAGTGTTGCTTAAGGATCTTGGGTAACATGATAATAGTAAGGCAAGGTAGTAGAATAATGAGCAATATACTTTAGTTGATGTGGAGCGTCTGTTTACGCTTTCCAAAAATACTAGGACAAGGGGGCATGCGATGAAGCTGCAGTGTGGTAAATTTAAAATGAATCGGAGGAAATTTTTCTTCACTCAATGCGTAGTTAAACTGTGGAATTCGCTGCCAGAAAAGGTGGTTAAGGCGGTTAACTTAGCGGACTTCAAAAAAGAGATGGACGGCTTCCTGGAGCAAAAAGCCATAGAATGCTGTTGAATGGACGAGAGAATAATACAGTATTTCTAGGATGAGCGGGACAAATTGCTTGTTCTTTTGGCCACTGTTGGTGACAGGGTGCTGGGCTCAATGGACCCTTGGTCTGTCCCAGCATGGCAATACTTATGTACTTACGTACATTCAGGTACACTGGGTATTTCCCTGTCCCAGGAGGGCTCACAATCTAAGTTTGTACCTGAGGCAATGGAGGGTTAAGTGACTTGCCCAAGATCACAAGGGGCAGCAGTGGGATTTGAACTGGCCACCTCTGGATGGCAAGACTGGTGCTTGCTCTAACAAATAGGCCACTCCTCCATTCATGGGAAGCATCTGTGGACCTTTGTCATAGGCATCCTTTCATAGCATTATACATTCCAATGTTTACCCTGGCATCGTTTTGTAAGACCCACATTTATGTCCTATACATTTTTAATGCTTTTTACTACTACTACTAGTACTACTTAACATTTCTAGAGCGCTACTAGGGTTACGCAGCGCTGTACAAATTAACAAAGAAGGACGGTCCCTGCTCAAAGGAGCTTACCATCTAAAGGACGAAATGTCAAGTTGGTGCAGTCTAGATTTCTTGAGTACATGTCTTGGTGGGGAGGGGTGGGAGAGAGATGCATCAATTTTTGTTATGGGCTTGCACTTACAGACTTCAAAACAATTCTACAGCTAATCACAAAGATATCGTCCCCTTCCTTTCAAATCTACCTCTTCAAAAACTTTATGAATAACATCACTAAAATTCTACAACTGAACACAAAAGCTACCACTACCTTCTTCTCTTCAAAAACTCTATGAATAACCACACAAACTGTAGATGCCCCTCGCAACATTGCACAACACTACTGCAACTCCACCAAAATGTAAATTATACTACTACTTATCATTTCTATAGAGCTACAAGACGTACACAGGGCTATACACTTGAACATGAAGAGATATAACTTCCTGTATGGGAGGAGGGAGCGGAGGAAGGAAACCGGCAGAGGCAAGGCACCAATGGCGCACATAGGACTATGGCCCCGCACGCGGCTTCAGTTTTGTTGCAGCCAAGTTGGGGAGGCAAGGCAACGACGCGAATAAGGAGGTCGAACTGAAAACATTGAAAGGCAAGCCACTGCTGTATCCGTCTTTTACCTTTTGCTTCTATAGTCTCTCTCCCTTTCCTCCGCTTCACGCAGCTGTTACACTCGAAGCAAGCAAATCTAGGAGGAGCTGCTCTATTCACGTTGTTTATTTTAATCTACTACTACTACTATTTAGCATTTCTATAGCGCTACAAGGTGTATGCAGCGCTGCACAAACATAGAAGAAAGACAGTCCCTGCTCAAAGAGCTTACAATCTAATAGACAAAAAATAAAGTAATCAAATCAATTAATGTGTACAGGAAGGAGGAGAGGAGGGTAGGTGGAGGCGAGTGGTTACAAGTGGTTACGAGTCAAAAGCAATGTTAAAGAGGTGGGCTTTCAGTCTAGATTTAAAGGTGGCCAAGGATGGGGCAAGACGTAGGGGCTCAGGAAGTTTATTCCAGGCGTAGGGTGCAGCGAGACAGAAGGCGCGAAGTCTGGAGTTGGCAGTAGTGGAGAAGTGAGCAGATAAGAAGGATTTATCCATGGAGCGGAGTGCACGGGAAGGGGTGTAGGGAAGGACGAGTGTGGAGAGATACTGGGGAGCAGCAGAGTGAGTACATTTATAGGTTAGTAGAAGAAGTTTGAACAGGATGCGAAAACGGATAGGGAGCCAGTGAAGCGACTTGAGGAGAGGGGTAGTATGAGTAAAGTGACCCTGGCGGAAGACGAGACGGGCAGCAGAGTTTTGAACCGACTGGAGAGGGGAGAGGTGACTAAGTGGGAGGCCAACAAGAAGCAAATTGCAGTAGTCTAAACTAGAGGTGACAAGGGTGTGGATGAGGGTTTTGGTAGAGTGCTCGGAAAGAAAGGGGCGGATTTTACGGATGTTGTAAAGAAAGAAACGACAGGTCTTGGCGATCTGCTGGATATGAGCAGAGAAGGAGAGAGAAGAGTCAAAGATGACCCTAAGGTTTCGAGCTGAGGAGACAGGGAGAATGAGAGAGCCATCAACAGAAACAGAAAACGGGGGGAGCGGGGAGGTGAGTTTGGGGGGAAAAATGAGAAGCTCGGTTTTGGTCATGTTTAATTTCAGGTGGCGTTGAGACATCCAGACAGCAATGTCAGACAAGCACGCTGAAACTTTGTTTAATCATTGACAGCATTTTTATTTGATCATTGTTTCATTATTGCTACCAAGTATTACATATTAAGGGCATTTGCTTTAAACCTTTGTTTAAACTCGTTTATTTAGTCCTTACTTGCACATGGTTTTGCTTTTTAAATCCAAAGGTGAATGAATTGTAAGGGTGGTTGAACAATTAGGTATAAACTGTTGTTTCTGACTTTACTTGTTTTGGACTGCTTTGGGTCCTGCTGATCTGTAGATCTGCTGTCTAGAATTTTGGAAGATGGAAATAAGAAAATAAAAAGTTTGGGATGTACTCTGTAGAAGTTGTTTTGCAGTGTGTGTATGGATGCCTGTTCTGGTGTGTGCATGTGATATTTGAATAACTGTCTACATTTATGGCTATGATTTCTGAACAAGACAGACTTTTAAATCCCAGTTGGTATATACTGTATGCTAATCTCAACTTTGTCAAATGTTTCAGACCTGTCTATGTACTTGCTCCAATTATATAACTGAATTCTATGGTGATGGCACAAGGGAAGCTAGTTTGGTTCAGTGAAGACTAACCTGTTCCTTAGTTGGGCTCTAGTATTACCATAGTGAAAATGCGACCATACCATGCCTCTGTGGTCATGTTCCACTAATAAGTTAAACGATTAACTGACTTTCTTGGAAGGACTATATAAATTTTGGATACATGACTAGGGATACAGATGTATACTTATTTATTCAATATCACAATTCCTCATGTACAGCAACATGGTTGGGAGGTGGGGATAGTGCTGGGCAGACTTATACGGTCTGTGCCAGAGCCGGTGGTGGGTGGCGGGGCTGGTGGTTGGGAGGTGGGGATAGTGCTGGGCAGACTTATACGGCCTGTGCCCTGAAAAAGACAGGTACAAATCAAGGTAAGGTATACACAAAAAGTAGCACATGTGAGTTTATCTTGTTGGGCAGACTGGGTGGACCATGCAGGTTTTTTTTCTGCCGTCATCTACTATGTTACTATGTTTTTTAAGGTTGATAGTGTTTGCAATGAGCTCCTTTTATTACTGACCAGACAGAGAGAAGAGTTTTCATTTTTGGCACAGTATATGTCATCACAGGATCAAAATATAAGAAAACCAACGGACTGCATTAGTGGCTTATAGCCTGTTTAGATATGTTTAA
This sequence comes from Microcaecilia unicolor, assembly GCF_901765095.1. Taxonomy (NCBI): domain Eukaryota; kingdom Metazoa; phylum Chordata; class Amphibia; order Gymnophiona; family Siphonopidae; genus Microcaecilia; species Microcaecilia unicolor. Next base: position 757,976,668 of record NC_044031.1, on the reverse strand, counting down.
ACAGAAGAAATCTGCATGAAACAAAATATTTATTTTTATTTTGACTTATAAAACCAGTTGTCCCTGAAACATGCCACAAAACGGAATAATCCATTTGTGTATCTACAACGTAAACTTCTACAAAACAGATGAAGTTAAGATGTGATTCCATATGCCCCAATGAAAGGAGCGTTTAATTTAATTTTACTTCCATTTAAATGTAGTATATTCCATCTTTATAACACCAGCTCTGGAACTCTTTGCCGGAGGATGTGGTAACAGCAGTTAGCGTAAAGACTGACTCATGGAACATGGGAAGAAAAAGAGACTTGGACCAGCCCAATTAGAAAATTAAATTCTCAGACAACAAAGGTAGAAGAGAAAAACATATATTTTTATGTAATACTTTGTAAGGACTGAGCTGTACCTGCTTTGTAAAATGTACATTTTTTTTCTTTTTTTCTATTTTTATTTTGCAAAGTACAGGAGAAAATGCATTCTGTTTCTCTTTTACCAGTATTGCACTGAGTCTGGCTTTCTTGGGCAGAGTGGAGGAGGTCTCTAGTTCAACTTTTGTATGTTTGTTTTTTTTTTATGGTTCCCTATTCTGTATTAGATGAGATGAGGCATAGGCGGTCGGTGGCCCAACTGTTTGGAGAGGCTAAAGGGGCGGGGTTAGGGGGGGCCAGGGGTGGAGCTTAAATCCATAATTGTCTGATAACACGCAGAAAAAAAATAAAAATAAAAGTCACAATACCTTTTATTAAATTTAGATATTAGCTATGTATCATATGTCAAAGGATAAAGTGGTTGCTCAAAGCATATACTAACCACAATCGCCCAACTGCAAAACACTATGCACAACTTTGTGCAAAAACACACTCAGAACCTTACTGTACCATAAATATTACACTGGGCAGAACCTAATACACCAATATACCACCCAAACGGACAACATCACAGACCGTCAACAATATGAAACAAGGGATCATATCACAATTCTCATGTCATATACAGCCAAAAAACATCCTTTTAGGGTGGAAATTCACAATGAGCTCCTTTTATTAATGACCAGATAGAGAAAACAGTTTTCAATTTTGGCACAGTATAAGTCATCACAAACAAAAATATAGGAACCCAAAGCATTAGGGGCTTATAGCCCATTTAGTTATGTTTAAACAAAAAGAGATCTGCATGAAACAAAATATTATTTTTTTTATTTTGACTTAAATCTTCAGAGTCAGCACCTACCTCTCCTGAAATCCATTGTGCGCTGCGTGCCACAATTTCCTCCTCTTGAAGGAAGTGGGAACACCTCAGACAACCATTGTAACCAGCCTTGAGCGTTGAGCCTTCCCTTCCATACTTTGACGGCCCCTCCCGTGGGGAACAGGAAGTTGCATCGCTCTCGCGTAGGGAAGGCTGACTGGCTGAGAGCTTGCACATCATGAATATCCCACCCATTCCGCCGATCCATCTCACCCCTTCCCCGTGCGAGCTCTGACTGTCCCCACGATCGCCGGCCCGCGTCAATGCAAGAAGAGGAGGAGGAGAGACGCGGTGCGCCGGAACTGGGCATGGCGCTCAGCTGATGGTGAGCCGGCCGGCAGCACTCAGAGCACTGCAGAGAGGACGGACGGACGGTGAACAGATCAAGAAAGACAGCGTGTCGGATCGGCGTCACGTCGGAGAATGAGACTGCTATGGGCAGCTGGGGAGGCTTAGCCTCCCCAAGCCTCTTATACCGGGCACCTATGAGATGAGGGTCTGTCCATGTTCTGCATGTGTGACTGAGATGAAGGATTCTGCTAGCATATAGTGTCTATGTAGGAATGTGTAACAGTGCAGCTTGTTCCAGTTTCCCAACAGTAGGTATATTGGTGCTCTAGAGTCCAGTGTAATATATATAGCACTGTCTTTACATTGGTGGGTTAGAGCTATTATTCTAGGGAAGTATTTCGTAAGTTGGACCTAGAGGACCCCCTTGCCAGTCAGGTTTTCAGGCTATCCACAATAAATATGCATGAAATTGATTTGCATAAACTTCCTCCATTACATGCAGATTCATTGTGGATAGCCTGAAAACCTGAATGGCAAGGGGGTAATCCAGGACCACCTAGGGAAACACTGCTCTAGGGCCCAGTGTAATATTTGTAGCACCGAGTTTTCATAGGTGGTTTAGGGCTATTATGGTGTAAGTTTTCAGTATAGGTTTTGGGTGTCATTTTGCAGAATTTTGTGTTATTTCACAAAGTGTCTGGCCCTATTTGAAAGTAGGCTGTGGGGCAAGGGGCGCCTTTGGTGGCCCTTGTCACACAAAACAAAAATGCTCAAGACTAGTGGTCTCCACATCCTGTAGAGCCCATCTGATTTAAACAAAGTGTCCAGCATTGGAAGGAGTGTATTTATTTATTTTATTTATGTTACATTTGTACCCCGCACTTTCCCACTCATGGCAGGCTCAATGCGGCAGGCAATGGAGGGTTAAGTGACTTGCCCAGAGTCACAAGGAGCTGCCTGTGCCGGGAATCGAACTCAGTTCCTCAGGACCAAAGTCCACCACCCTAACCACTAGGCCACTCCTCCATATGTGTATGTGCTGTTCCTGAGGTGATGGTCACAATTTTAATATTTTTACTTGTAGTTAAGAATACAGGTTGCCTGCTCTGGCCAGTCCAAGGATCTGTTCTGCGTCCTATCTCCTGATGTAACTTCCTGTTTCCTTGTAAGCAGGACGCAACAGAGACAGCCTGTATTAATCATTACCCGCCACAGCCACTACACCTGAAAACAACACAGGCACTGCTGTCTAGCTGACACCAACCGGCGCCTATTTTATAAAAGTCTGCTCCACCTGATGTCAAAACCTGGCTACGCCTCTTCCGTCCCGCGGGAGGTGGTGGAGATGAAAACGGTAATGGAATTCAAACATGCATGGGATAAACACAAAGGAATCCTGTTTAGAAGGAATGGTTCCGCGGAATCTTAGCGGAGATTGGGTGGCGACGCTGGAAATTGGGAAAGAAAACAGGAGCTGGCCAGACTTCTACGGTCTACGCTCTGATCGTGACTGAATAGATAGGGATGAGCTGGAGTGCAAATTTTAAGGGGTTTCAACGTTAGCTTCAGAACTTAGTACAAGAACATTGTTGGGCAGACTTCTATGGTCTGTGCCCTGAGAATGACAAGGACAAATCAAACTCGGGTATAAAGTATCACATACCATGTAAAATGAGTTCTTGTTGGGCAGACTGGATGGACCATAATGTCTTATCTGCCGTCGTTTACTATGTGTGACATAAGTCTTCAGCTAAAAAAGGAGACCTCAGGGAAAATGTGATTTGTGAAATCACAAGATCAGAAGTTGGGTGTTCTCCTATCACAGTTGCAAATAAAGGGCTGTAGGACCCAGAAGAGAGTGCCAGGCTAGGAGTCACAGCAATGGAATGGGAAATGGGACTTGATATACTCCCTTTCTGAGGTTTTTGCAACTACATTCAAAGTGGTTTACATATATTCAGGTACCTATTTTGTACCAGGGGCAATGGAGGGTTAAGTGACTTGCCCAGAGTCACAAGGAGCTGCAGTGGGAATTGAACTCAGTTCCCCAGGATCAAAGTCCACTGCACTAACCACTAGGCTACTCCTCCACTCATTCCACCAATAAGAGCCAACCTCATCAGTAATGTCACAATGGCTTAAAGTCCATTGCACTAACCACTAGGCTACTCCTCCACTAGCAACATTTCATGTAGCAGCCTGCCCTTGCAGATCAGCAGTGCGGCCACGCAGGCTTCTGTTTCTGTGAGTCTGACGTATGTGCAGGACGTCAGACTCACAGAAACAGAAGCCTGCACGGCCGCATTACTGATCTGCAAGGGCAGGCTTCTACATGGAATGTTGCTAGTGGAATAGCAACATTCCATGTAGAATCCTCAATAGTAGCAACAGAATCTCAATAGTAGCAACATGCCATCTAGAATCTCAAATAGTAGCACCAGAATCTCAATAGTACATGTAGAATCTCAAATAGGGAAAGGGAACTGGGACTTGACATGCCGCCTTTCTGTGGTTTTTGCAACCTACATTCAAAGCGGTTTACATATATTCAGGTACTTATTTTGTACCCGGGGCAATGGAGGGTTAAGTGACTTGCCCAGAGTCACAAGGAGCTGTAGTGGGAATCGAACCCAGTTCCCCAGGATCAAAGTCTGCTGCACTAACCACTAGGCTACTCCTCAGCAATGGGCTGAGACATAGGGAATCCTGGTTCAAATCCTACTGCTGCTTGTGATATTGAGCAAAGTCACTTAACTCTCCATTGCCTCAGGTACACACATTTGGCACTCCTAAGCCGTTACATAATGCTAACAGAAAGCTGCATAACTGATAGAATTCTACTACAGGTGTCATGCCTGTGGCCTGCAGATGTTCCACCCATGTGTACACATTATAACACTTAGATACTACTTCACAGAATAGAACCTAGTGCACATATGCAATTAATGGCTCCTCTGTAGCAGGGGCGTAGCTAGGTGGGGCCACGGGGGCATGGGCCCCTGCAGATTTAGCCCTGCCCCCCCTGTGGCGTGTTGCTGATCTGGATTCTGTTTTTGTGTGTCCTGACGTCCTGCACGTAGGAACATGCAGGATGTCAGGACTCACAGAAACAGAATCCAGATCAGTGAACGGCCGAACTCGGAGTCCGGCACTGAAGGGGACTTCAGCTAGCGGGGGTTGGGAACCCCCGCCAGCAAAGGTACCTGGCGGTGGCGGGGGAGGGTTGGCGGTGGCAGGAGGGGGGGTCGAAAGGGATGGGGGAGGGGCGGCGGCGCCAGGGGGGGGGTCAAAAGTGGCGGGAGGGTCAGCGGTGCCGGGAGGGGCTAAAATGTGCCCCTTCACCTCGGGCTATGGACCCCCCCTCCCGCCGAAGTCTGGCTGTGCCCCTGCTCTGCAGGATTGCATTTTTAGATTGTAAGCCCCCCAGGAACATAAGTACATAAGTATTGCCATCTGGGAAAGACCAAAGGTCCATCAAGCCCAGCATCCTGTTTCCAACAGTGGCCAATCCAGGTCACAGATACCTGGCAAGATCCCAACAAAGTACAAAACATTTTATACTGCTTATCCCAGAAATAGTGGGTTTTCCCCAAGTCCAGTTTAATAATGGTCTATAGACTTTTCCTTTAGGAAGCCGTCCAAACCATTTTTAAACTCCGCTAAGCTAACTGCCTTTACCACATTCTCTGGCAATGAATTCCAGAGTTTAATTACACGTTGAGTGAAGAAAAAATTTCTCCGATTTGTTTTAAATTTACTACAGGAAAACATCAGCTGTACATGAATGTGCCTTGCCTTGATCTACTGAGAAAAGGTCTGAACTAAGTGTAAATCCTTGTAGTTGGGATCTGTCCTTGAAATTAACCGTGCATTTCCACTGCTGTCTCAGTGGAAAGTTCCTCTGAGTGTGATTGTCTGTTATCTGAACCATGAGGAGGAGAATTGCCAGGAGTTAAGGCCAAGTATCCTGGTTTCTCAATGAAATATTTGTGGTATGTGCTTGAGTTGCAGACAGGAACTGGTTCCACAGCTGAGTGGCTCATCCCAGGTCTTGTGGGGACAAGAAACAGGTTACCAGAGTGTAGGCTGGAGAAGGAATGCAGGGCTCAGAAAGCTAAAAGAGGCACATCCATAACTGACTTCCTTACCACAATGATAGGATTTAAGACTTTTAACAGTCTACCTTCTATAGTAAAAATCGTATGAGTATATATTTGGAGTTTGTATTTCAGAATTACTCACCTAATCCATGGCCAGGTACAATAGGTATTTCTGTACACAAGAGAAATTACATAAGCATTGCCCAGTATCCTGTTTCCAACAGTGGTCTATCCAGGTCAAAAGTACCTGACAAGATCTCAAAAGAGTAACAACAGATTTTATGTAGCTTATCCCAAGTCCATCTTAATAATGGCTTATGGACTTTTCTTTTAGGAACTTATGTAAACCTTTTTTTAAACCCTGCTAAGTTAACCACATTTACCACATTGTCTGACAACAAATTCCAAAGTTTAATTAAACATAAGTGAAGAAATATTTTCTCTGATTTGATTTAAATGTACTACTTAGTAGCTGTATTGTGTGGCCCCTACTCCTTGTATTTTTGGAAAGAGTAAACAAGCAATTCACATCTTCCCTTTCCACTCTAAGGGCTTTATTTCCCCAATGTATCTGTAACAGAGTGGACACCCCGGAGGGAGTGGAAAACATGAAAAAGGATTTGAAGAAGCTAGAAGAATGGTCTAAGGTTTGGCAATTAAAATTCAATGCCAAGAAATGCAAAGTGATGCACTTAGGGAATAGAAATCCACGGGAGACGTATGTGTTAGGCAGCGAGAGTCTGATAGGTATGGACGGGGAGAGGGATCTTGGGGTGATAGTATCTGTGGATTTGAAGGCGACGAAACAGTGTGACAAGGCGGTGGCTGTATCTAGAAGGCTGTTGGGCTGTATAGAGAGATGTGTGACCAGCAGAAGAAAGGGAGTGTTGATGCCCCTGTATAAGTCGTTGGTGAGGCTCCATCTGGAGTATTGTGTTCAGTTTTGGAGGCCGTATCTTGCTAAGGATGTACAAAGAATCGAAGCAGTGCAAAGAAAACCTACGAGAATGGTATGGGATTTGCGTTACAAGACGTATGAGAAGAGACTTGCTGACCTGAACATGTATACCCTGGAGGAAAGGAGAAACAGGGGTGATATGATACAGGCATTCAAATATTTGAAAGGTATTAATCTGCAAACGAACCTTTTCCGGAGATACGAAGGGGGTAGAACGAGAGGACATGAAATGAGATTGAAGGGGGGCAGACTCAAGAAAAATGTCAGGAAGTATTTCTTCACGGAAAGTGGTGGATGCTTGGAATGCCTTCCCGCGGGAGGTGGTGGAGATGAAAACGGTAATGGAATTCAAACATGCGTGGGATAAACATAAAGGAATCCTGTTCAGAAGGAATGGATCCTCAGGAGCTTAACCGAGATTGGATAGCAGAGCCGGTAGTGGGAGGCGGGGCTGGAGGTTGGGAGGTGGGAATAGTGCTGGGCAGACTTATACGGTCTGTGCCAGAGCCGGTGGTGGGAGGCGGGGCTGGTGGTTGGGAGGCGGGGATAGTGCTGGGCAGACTTATACGGTCTGTGCCAGAGCCGGTGGTGGGAGGCGGGGATAGTGCTGGGCAGACTTATACGGTCTGTGCCCTGATGAGCACAGGTACAAATCAAAGTAGGGTATACACAAAAAGTAGCACACATGAGTTGTCTTGTTGGGCAGACTGGATGGACCGTGCAGGTCTTTCTCTGTCGTCATCTACTATGTTATTATGTAACGTAAGCCCCATTATTGTTAAGCAATGTGAACAGGTTAGTACAGTGATTCCCAAACCTGGTCCTGGAAACACCCCAGGCAGTCAGGTTTTCAGGATATCTACAATGAATATCCATGAGAGGAGTTTTCAAACAATAGTGAATATACAATAATGAGATAATATGTTAAAATAAAGATTGTTAATAAGTTGGTAACGGTTGTTAATGATTAGTAGTTAGATGTATGCAACCATTTAATGAGAGTGAACTCAAATAAGTATTATGAATATTCATTGTGGATGGGATGCCTCCAGGACCAGGTTTGGGAACCACTGGGTTAGTAAATGAGGCTCTAAGTTTATACTCAGGGCAACAGAGGGTGATGTGACAACCCGAGATCACAAGACACATCAGTGGGAGAAGCAGGATTTGAACCCTACTTTCCCATGTTCTCAGGCTGCTGCTGTAACATTAGGCAACTCCTCCATCCATTGAGAATCTTTTCTGTAATAACTGGATGTTGTTTGCAGTGGAAAATACTGTAGGCTGATAAAGATATTACAGAAATTATTGGATTCTGGATATAGGGGTTTTGTCCTTCTAGGACAATGCGAGCAAGTACATCATTGAGGTTCTCTAGCCTGTCTAGGAGAGCAGAAGTGAACGATTCATCCACAGTGTAGTTTGTTTGTTTATTTCTATCCTGCCCTTTATCAAAGGCGGATAACAACACAACATACATAATAACGAAAATACAATAGTACAGACTACTAATTAATACAGTAACACCAGTTTCGCCCTAATACCGCAGCAAAGGAAACGAACAAGCATTTTTAATCAGCAGGATGATCCAACAGATTACATTTCAGCATCTGCTTAAATAGTGCAGTATTTTGTTATGATTTCAAAGCACTAGGTAAAAGTATTTAAGTAAAAATGTATAGTTTGATACTTAAGTAAAAGTACAGTGATGGACACATTAAAAAATTTACTTAAGTGAAAGTAAAAAAAAGGTTTTGTCTGATATAATACTTTATGAATAAAAAGTAAAAGTACCACCATTACAATAGATGCAACTTTTGTCAACATTTTTATCCCCAATAATGGTACTGCTCTAAAATTCAATCCACTTTGCTTTTAGTAAAACTACATTTTGAAAATGTCTGTCACTCATGCGAGTGCGCTTGTGAGTCATTAATCCATCACAGCTAAAAAGGTTCAACAACTGCACTGGCAGGAAGTGGAGTGTAACTTCAGATTGACAAAACGTTCTTTCAAATCAGACCAGGCTGAAAAACTACTGATGTCTTCTGACAGAATCTGCAGGTGTTGTTAAAACGAATCTCTGCCTGAAGCACTTATCTTCCGTATAGCAAAGAATGCTTTATTATTATTATTCAATATAATCTGCTTATATAATTTTGGAAAATGGCTATTATTTAGCTCTATCACAAAACCAGACGTTTACATTTTATAAACCTTAACCTTAGACCTCAGCGGTGCATCTCACCAACAGCATTTATTCCTCTTTATGGCAAAATCCTGAGTGGTGTAGAACGAGTAGAATTAAATTGATTTTTTAATCGTTCCAAAAGTACAAAGACTAGGGGATACTCAAGGAAGTTACATGAAAATAATTTAAAAACAAATAGGAGGAAATATTTTTCACTCTACGAATAGTTAAGCTCTGGAACTCTTTGCTGGAGGATGTGGTAACAGCGGTTAGCGTATCTGGGTTTAAAAAAGGTTTGGATAAATTCCTGGAGGAAAAGTCCATAGTCTGCTATTGAGACAGACATGGGAAGCAACTGCTTGCCCTCGGATTTGTAGTATGGAATGTTGCTACTCTGAGATTCTTAATGGAATCTTGTCGCTCTTTAGGATTCCAGAATCTTGCAATTTTGGGGGGTTCTACATGGAATGTTTCTACTCTTTTAGATTCTGCATGGAATCTTGTCGCTCTTTAGGATTCCAGAATCTTGAGGTTCTTTGGGGTTCTAATGGGATGTTGCTACTGTTTGAGTTTCTGCATGGAATCTTGTCACTCTTTAGGATTCCAGAATCTTGCTATTCTTTGGGGTTCTACATGGAATGTTGCCACAATTTAGGTTTCTGCCAGGTACTTGTGACCTGACGTGGCCACTGTTTGGAAAACAGGATACTGGGCTAGATGGACCACTGGTCTGACCCAGTATGACTACTCTTAAGTTCTTATGTCAAGTCTCATGCCTCCACCTCATCATCTTTAAACCAGAGTATGGAGGCTTTAGGATGTCCGACGGCTTAGGGGAGCACTTTGTCAAAGGTCATGGGAACGAAACGTAGTTTACGTCGGATGTTAATTCCCCTGGGTTAAAACCCTTTATTGTTAATCAAAGATGAGTATTATTTAATATATTATTGAACAACTAAGAAATATGTGTATTTATAAGGACTAGACTATAAGAAATTCACTTATAACCTATGACCGATGATGAGGTGGGGCAGAAGACTTGCCATAAAGAGGAATAAGGGCTGTTGGCGAGCTGCACCGCTGAGGTCTAAGGTTAAGGCTTATAAAAGGTAGATGTCTGGTTTTATTATTATCATTTCATCATCTGCATTAGAAGTTGTGCTGTCTGGTTCATCACTTGCATCTTCGTCTTCATCTTCATTATCATCAATCTGTCCAGTTACAGAGAAAGCTTTCACAAAGTTGGAATCATTGTCTTTTGGTCTGACAATTTTTCATCTGATGGCAAACTCTGAATATCTTCAAGAACATCAAATGTGTGGGAGCCCTTAAGGCTAGACGAACAGACTTCCTCTCTAAAGACTCTATCAATCCAGCGGACAGTCACCGAATATCAAATTTTCCACAGGATGACCAGCAGTCTGTTGTGGTAGAGACATCAAGAATTGCAACCAGCTTCAACTTGATCTTCGCGTCAAAGTCACTCAACTCATTACTGCTCTGTTTGGATGGAGACCAGTAATGAGTTCAACAAACACAGGCAACTCCACTGTCCTCATAGGCTGCATTCATTGAACAGCAGAACTTAAGATGAAATAATCCACGGTTTGCATGACGAGGTTTGCAATAGTAAAATCCTGTTCCAGGTTTTGCTGTTTCATTTGGTTTACTGTGACATCATCATTTACGCCTCACTTCCACTTTTACTTTTAACTCCAAGCATCAGATGTAAGTAACTGAGGAAAAGTAGTAAAAATTGGCGAAATCATTACTTCAGTAAAAGTAACAAATGTTTCCTGTATTTCTTTACAAGTGAAAGTGATGAAACTTTGACTTAAGTTACATTTACTTAAGGGCCCTTTTAGAGAGTGGCGCTTACCGCTTGCTCTTCCGGGACTACCACTGGCCCAACACAGCCGGCGGCGGTAGTCCCGCCCCGAGCATACACCATTTCTGGGGGGGGGGGGAAAGAAAACCCCCGGAAATGACTTGCATGGCGATAACTTTGAGATAATTGGGCATTGCCACGTGCTACCCGGTTACCGCCAACTCAGTGCGGGAGCCCTTATCGCCACCTGATTCCCTGCCGCATGGCTACGCGGTAAGAGTTATCTCACTGCGTGGCCATTTTGGAAGGGGGGCTTTTACCGGCTTTGGAAAAAATGGCCCTGACGCATGGGAGAAATGGCCCCCACCGCTAGCGCAGGGTCCTTTTTTCCCACAGCTTGGTAAAAGGACCCCTCAGTTTCTATAAAGCACTGTTCATCCATGACTGAAAGATGAACCATGAAAAAGCCTTTGATAGCTCAGTGGTCTCTGCCATCACCTGCAACTGGGAGAGAGAAAGCACAAGTTAAACCGAGGCCCAAATAGCCAGAAAGAAGGGAGGAGATAAAATATAATCCTTCAAAACCAAAAAAAAAAAAAGCATCATGGGTTGACTGGTTTATATTATTTTGCTGGAGGTTACGTAACTAAGAATTGGCAATGTTTGGAAAAAAGGTTTCCTGTATGCATGCAAAACTGATTCCCAGAGAGCTGTTTATTTAATTAGTTCAAGGAGTATCACGATCAAAATCAAATTATAAAATACAATAAAACATAACAGCATCAAACAAGCCAAGCCTCTGGATACTTTGTAAACTTGTATGTCGGTTTAAAAATTCCCTGGAACCCTTAATACTCGAAGAAGAAAGTTTAACTATTTGTTTGAAAGTTGATCATGGCTTTTTTTTTTTTAATTACATTTGTACCCTGCGCTTTCCCACTCATGGCAAGCTCAATGCGGCTTACATGGGGCAATGGAGGGTTAAGTGACTTGGCCAGAGTCACAAGGAGCTGCCTGTGCCTGAAGTGGGAATCAAACTCAGTTCCTCAGTCGGCCCTTGCAGATCACCAATGTGGCTGCGCAGGCTTCTACATGGAATGTTGCTAGTGGAATAGCAACATTCCATGTAGAATCCCCAATAGTAGTAACATTCCATGTAGAATGTCCAATAGTAGCAACATTCCATGTAGAATCTCCAATAGTATCTATTTTATTTTTGTTACATTTGTACACTGCGCTTTCCCACTCATGGCAGGCTCAATGCGGCTTACATGGGGCAATGGAGGGTTAAGTGACTTGCCCAGAGTCACAAGGAGCTGCCTGTGCCTGAAGTGGGAATCAAACTCAGTTCCCCAGGACCAAAGTCCACCACCCTAACCACTAGGCCACTCCTCCACTGTTGCTACTATTTGAGATTCTACATGGAATGTTGCTATTCCATGTAGAAGTCGGCCCTTGCAGATCACCAATGTGGCCACGCAGGCTTCTGCTTCTGCTTCTGTGAGTCTGACGTCCTGCACATACGTGCAGGACGTCAGACTCACAGAAACAGAAGCCTGCGCAGCCTTCTACATGGAATGTTGCTAGTGGAATAGCAACATTCCATGTAGAATCTCCAATAGTATCTATTTTATTTTTGTTACATTTGTACCCTGCGCTTTCCCACTCATGGCAGGCTCAATGCGGCTTACATTGGGCAATGGAGGGTTAAGTGACTTGCCCAGAGTCACAAGGAGCTGCCTGTGCCTGAAGTGGGAATCGAACTCAGTTCCTCAGGACCAAAGTCCACCACTACTATTTGAGATTCTACATGGAATGTTGCTATTCCACTAGCAACATTCCATGTAGAAGTCGGCCCTTGCAGATCACCGAGGAATGGCCTAGTGGTTAGGGTGGTGGACTTTGGTCCTGAGGAACTGAGTTCGATTCCCGGCACAGGCAGCTCCTTGTGACTCTGGGCAAGTCACTTAACCCTCCATTGCCCGCCGCATTGAGCCTGCCATGAGTGGGAAAGCGCGGGGTACAAATGTAACAAAAATAAATAAAATGTGGCCGTGCAGGCTTCTGCTTCTGTGAGTCTGACGTCCTGCACGTATGTAGACTCACAGAAACAGAAGCCTTTGCAGCCTTCTACATGGAATGTTGCTAGTGGAATAGCAACATTCCATGTAGTATCTATTTTATTTTTGTTACATTTGTACCCCGCGCTTTCCCACTCATGGCAGGCTCAATGCGGCTTACATGGGGCAATGGAGGGTTAAGTGACTTGCCCAGAGTCACAAGGAGCTGCCTGTGCCTGAAGTGGGAATCAAACTCAGTTCCTCAGTTCCCCAGGACCAAAGTCCACCACCCCAATCACTAGGCCACTCCTCCACTATGTTCTTTGTGGAGTAGAAGGCAATAAAAGCAGACTAGCTCTGATGGTCCCAGGTAAAGTAGAACCACACCAAAAGTGGAGGGAGTAGCCTAGTGGTTAGTGCACTGGCCTAAGAGCCAAGCAAAGTGGGTTCAATTCCCACTGCAGCACCTTCTGACTCTGGATAAGTCACTTGACCCTCCATTGCCACAGGTATTTATTTATTTGTTACATTTGTACCCCACATTTTCCCACCTATTTGTAGGCTCAATGTGGCTTACATAGTACCATAATGGCATTCGCCAGTTCGGTTGATAACAAATACAGGTTGTAATGTGGTCTGATGAGGTAGGTGTGTATCAGGCAACAGGAGGGTCGAATGGAATGTAGGTTATATATTGTCCAGTAAGATCATTGGTTATACTGTGTTGCTGGGTACAAAAACGTAGGGGGGAGATGCACTAAGCCAAGGCACTGCCATTTTTCAAGATGGTGGTGCTTGAGGCAGGAGCGTTTGGACATTGCTTCTGCTTCTAGTGTAAGGTACAGTGGGGTGGGCTGAAAGATGGGTGAGAGGATGCCACTAGACACCAGGGATTTAATTTTTGAGGTGAAGTGGGTGGGTCAGTAGACTACCAGGGAAATCTTTTGAACTGCGGGAGGGGGGGTGGATGTTCAGGTCATTGGGGAGGAGGGGGCCGCTGCACCAACAAGGGGCCAATGCAGGCATCCAATGCAGGGTGGTCGGTTTGGGGCAGAGAGTATCAACACCCACTCGTCTGAACCAACCTTTCTATGCTGCCTCGGCCCTTGGCGTAAATATTTTGCATTAATCACATGGGCAAAGCTTTTTTTTTTTTTAAATTTGCATGCTGAGTGATAGCAAATGCACTGCATTTGCATTCATTTAAATGCAGTTGTGGTAAGGGTTTCCACGAAAATTAACACCTGAGCTGAAACCCTTTCTGCATTGCTATCCCACTGTAAAACTGAGTTAAACCCATGGGACGCTTTCTGCATCAGCCTCCCAGATTGTGAACCCACTGGGGACATAGAAAGTCCTGCATACTGTATATGTAAAACCTCTTTGCTTGTACTGTTTTTGCAAAAACTTCATTGGCTACCAGTACAATACAGGGCTACATTTAAAACTCTATGTCTAATCGTCAAGGCCCTGAAAGGAAATGGCCCTGAGTATTTGAAAAATAGGATGATCCTCCACACACCACTAAGGACACTAAGGTCCTCCCAAGGACTTTCACTAACCACACCCTCTCCAAAAGACATTACACGATGTGATACCCGCAAGCGAGCCTTCTCCGGAGTAGCCCCCACACTCTGGAATGCATTGCCTGAAAGGCTCCGCTTAGCATAAGACTATCTCTACTTCAGGAAGCAGGTGAAAGCTGACTCTTCAACCAAGACTTTAATGGAAGTAGTAACTAACTTGTTAGTCTCACTCACACACACAAGGATTGACTCGGGCTGCACATACTGCAGCGGGACATGTTTATCCACTCCTACCCTAGCTGAGATAATATTTAAACCATCTCTCTGACCTCACGTGCAACTTTCTTCAAATCAATTACCTTACTTTCTAATTCTTCTTACTCTCTTAGCTATCTATATGTTCCATCTTTGCTTATACCCTACACTATCAATTCAAATGTTCTATTACGTATTGTGTTGATGTTGTAAGTAGTATACCGTCCAGCTTATTTTCGAAAGAGAAGGCCGGCCATCTTCCGACACAAATCGGGAGATGGCTGGCCATCTCTCAAGGCCGGCGAAATCATCATAATCGAAAGCCGATTTTGGCTGGCCTCAACTGCAGTCTGTCGCGGAGCCAGCCAAACTTCAAGGGGGCGTTTCGGTAGGGTAGCGAAGGCGAGACGGTGGCATGGTTTGAGATGGCCGGCTTTGCCCGATAATCGAAAAAAGAAGGGCGTCCTTGGCGAGAATTTGGTCCGCTTTATTTGGGCCCTTTTTTTAGGTCCAAGTCCCAAAAAAGTGCCCAAACTGCCCAGATGACCACCGGACGGAATCGGGGATCACCTCCCCTGACTCCCTCAGTGGTCACTAATCCCCTCCCACCCTCAAAAAAACAACTTTAAAAACTTTTTTTGCCAGCCTCAAATGTCATACTCAGGTCCATTGCAGCAGTATGCAGGTCCCTGGAGCAGTTTTAGTGGGTGCAGTGGACTTCAGGCAGGCGGACCCAGGCCCGCCCCCCCCCCCACCTGTTACACTTGTGGTGGTAAATGGAGCCCTCCAAACCTCCCTCCCCAAAGCCCACTGTACCCACATGTAGGTGCCCCCCTTCACCCATAAGGGCTATGGAAATGGTGTAGAGTTGTGGGAAGTGGGTTTTGGAGGGGGGTTTGGGGGGCTCAGCACCCAAGGTAAGGGAGCTATGCACCTGGGAGCTATTTTTATTTTTTTTTTAATTTTTAGAAGTGCCCCCTAGGGTGCCCAATTGGTGTCCTGGCATGTGAGGGGGACCAGTGCACTACAAATGCTGGCCCCTCCCACGACCAAATGCCTTGGATTTGGCCGGGTTTGAGATGGCCGGCCTCGGTTTCCATTATGGGCAAAACCGAGGCCGGCCATCTGAAACCCGGCCATCTCTGACATTTGGGCGGCCCCAACCGTATTATCGAAAAAAAAATGGCCGGCCATTTTTCGAAAATACAGTTGGCCCCGCCCCTTTGCGGCGCCGTCCTCGGAGATAGGCGTCCCCATTCAAAAATGCCCCTCCATGCCATACATTGTATTGTTATTTGAATATTTTTACTGCTGTAATTACCTATTGCTCATGTTTGATCTATTCTTACTGTACATTACCTTGAGTGAATTCCTTCAAAAAGGCGATAAATAAATCCTAATAAATAAATATAATGCTTCTTCTAGCCCTGCTTCCAGCAGTGGCCAATCCAGGTCACAAGTGCCTGGCAGAAACATCTGAATATCAGCTGCTGCCTGGTTATCTTCTGGGTTGGCGGTCATACCCGGTATTTAGTGCCAGAAGCTGTGCTTGTCCCAGCATATATCCGAGGTTAGTCCATCCCGCGGCTGGAAGCGCTGTGGACTGAATATTGACTCCCACGGTGTTCATGTATTGTTTCCTCCCCCCAACCTACAGACACCCCCGAGAACACCTCAATGCTGTTACATATACTTTTAGCCATTTTACAGAAGAGCAGGTTTGAGATGGCAAAATATGTTTTATCTTGTAAGCTATCACAACATGACAGCTCCGTGTGCTAGTTTACTGTTTATTGTGGTCTTCTGTTATTGTTGCATTGTGGACTTCTCACCACTGGCAGTGTGTGTAACTCTAAATTATACATGTAGACAAACTTTTGTAAGAGACATGGACAGTGTGGTGGAGGTGCACGGGAAGAGGTCAGGCTATCTTGAATCTTATGGCACTTACTGTTCTGCTGGCCATGGGTGGGGGCAGGGAGGTAGGACTCTGTATCCATGTTCTGCAAAGCTTACGACACATCACAGTCCAGTTATTTAGGACATGGATCAATCTCTCCCTTATGACATGATGTTCTCTGGTCGCCTTGTTTTGGGTATCTGCAGTGTGAGTCCTTTGCACAGCAGTGTGTGTGGTGGCAGAACTTCTGGGGGGCACAGTGCTCAGTGTACCAGCTTTACTGTACAGGGCTGGTGCAAGAACATAAGAATAGCCATACTGAATCAGACCAAGGGTCCATCTAGCCCAGTGACCTATTTCCAACAGTGGCCAATCCAGGTCACAAGTACCTGACAGAAACCCAGATAGTAGCAATATTCCACGCTACCAATCCCAGGGCAAGCAGTGGCTTCCCTATGTCTGTCTCAATAGCAGACTATGGACTTTTCCTCCAGGAACTTATCCAAACCTTTTTTAAACCCAGATACGCTAACTGCTGTTACCACATTCTCTGGCAATGAGTTCCAGAGCTTAACTATTCGTGGAGTGAAAAAATGTTTCCTCTTATTTGTTTTAAAAGTATTTCCATGTAACTTCCTCAAGCGTCCCCTAGTCTTTGTACTTTTTGAAAGAGTACAAAATGGATTCACTTCTACTCGTTCTACACCACTCAGGATTTTGTAGACCTCAATCATATCCACCCTCAGCTGTCTCTTTTTCAAGCTGAAGAGCCCTAACCTCTTTAGCCTTTCCTCATACGAGAGGAGTTCCATCCCCTTTATCATTTTGGTCACTCGTCTTTTAACCTTTTCTAATTCTTCTACGGCAACCTGAATTGAACGTAGCACTCAAGGTGAGGTAGCACCATGGAGCGATACAGAGACATTATAGTATTCTTGGTCTTATTTACCATCCCTTTGCATTTTTGGCCGCCGCCGCACACTGGACCAACAGATTAAAAGTATTTGGGAATACTTCAGAATAAAGGGGTTGTTTGCTAAAGTTTAGCTCGAGTTATCTATAGCAAGGCCCATAGGAATAAAATGGGCCCTGCTGCAGATAACTCGAGTTAAGCTTTAGTAAACAACCCCTAAATTATTTAGTAAATCAAAATTGTGAAAACAAAAAATATATATATATTTCTTTGTTGAAAAAATTCAGTCCGAACAATTGTCTTATGTGGAATAGCATTACGGGAATGAGATCCAGCAAAGTGATACGAACCAAAAGCTAAGTAGTTGCTCGTTGTTCTGTTTGAGTTTTGAAATAAACACACTATTAAGGAAGGTTGGAAGGTTTTTTAGCAAGTGATGACAATTTGTACTCCAGGATATTTAAGGCGTTCTGCCTGATAAAGGAGTCAAATGAGGCTTTTCCCTTCCTTTTTGCAAGATATTTGATGCATAAAAAATTAACAAAATATATATATAACATTGTTTTTTGGACATAACGCGATATACTTTATTGGGGAGGATTATTTGATGTTGATGACATTTACTGTATCATTATCCTCATAGACCACTATTAGATAATTACAGTGGGGGAAATAAGTATTTGATCCCTTGCTGATTTTGTAAGTTTGCCCACTGACAAAGACATGAGCAGCCCATAATTGAAGGGTAGGTTATTGGTAACAGTGAGAGATAGCACATCACAAATTAAATCCGGAAAATCACATTGTGGAAAGTATATGAATTTATTTGCATTCTGCAGAGGGAAATAAGTATTTGATCCCCCACCAACCAGTAAGAGATCTGGCCCCTACAGACCAGGTAGATGCTCCAAATCAACTCGTTACCTGCATGACAGACAGCTGTCGGCAATGGTCACCTGTATGAAAGACACCTGTCCACAGACTCAGTGAATCAGTCAGACTCTAACCTCTACAAAATGGCCAAGAGCAAGGAGCTGTCTAAGGATGTCAGGGACAAGATCATACACCTGCACAAGGCTGGAATGGGCTACAAAACCATCAGTAAGACGCTGGGCGAGAAGGAGACAACTGTTGGTGCCATAGTAAGAAAATGGAAGAAGTACAAAATGACTGTCAATCGACAAAGATCTGGGGCTCCACGCAAAATCTCACCTCGTGGGGTATCCTTGATCATGAGGAAGGTTAGAAATCAGCCTACAACTACAAGGGGGGAACTTGTCAATGATCTCAAGGCAGCTGGGACCACTGTCACCACGAAAACCATTGGTAACACATTACGACATAACGGATTGCAATCCTGCAGTGCCCGCAAGGTCCCCCTGCTCCGGAAGGCACATGTGACGGCCCGTCTGAAGTTTGCCAGTGAACACCTGGATGATGCCGAGAGTGATTGGGAGAAGGTGCTGTGGTCAGATGAGACAAAAATTGAGCTCTTTGGCATGAACTCAACTCGCCGTGTTTGGAGGAAGAGAAATGCTGCCTATGACCCAAAGAACACCATCCCCACTGTCAAGCATGGAGGTGGAAATGTTATGTTTTGGGGGTGTTTCTCTGCTAAGGGCACAGGACTACTTCACCGCATCAATGGGAGAATGGATGGGGCCATGTACCGTACAATTCTGAGTGACAACCTCCTTCCCTCCGCCAGGGCCTTAAAAATGGGTCGTGGCTGGGTCTTCCAGCACGACAATGACCCAAAACATACAGCCAAGGCAACAAAGGAGTGGCTCAGGAAGAAGCACATTAGGGTCATGGAGTGGCCTAGCCAGTCACCAGACCTTAATCCCATTGAAAACTTATGGAAGGAGCTGAAGCTGCGAGTTGCCAAGCGACAGCCCAGAACTCTTAATGATTTAGAGATGATCTGCAAAGAGGAGTGGACCAAAATTCCTCCTGACATGTGTGCAAACCTCATCATCAACTACAGAAGACGTCTGACCGCTGTGCTTGCCAACAAGGGTTTTGCCACCAAGTATTAGGTCTTGTTTGCCAGAGGGATTAAATACTTATTTCCCTCTGCAGAATGCAAATAAATTCATATACTTTCCACAATGTGATTTTCCGGATTTAATTTGTGATGTGCTATCTCTCACTGTTACCAATAACCTACCCTTCAATTATGGGCTGCTCATGTCTTTGTCAGTGGGCAAACTTACAAAATCAGCAAGGGATCAAATACTTATTTCCCCCACTGTAGATTAGAATATTTTAAGTCATTTTATTTAGCTTAACCCATGGACGAATTTTGGGTGAGCTTTTCACCTTTTGGTTTAGAACACAGCTATCCTAAGGTTTCATTCTATACATTTAGTGTGGGGTGGAAATCTAGCATACCTAGGAAAAGAGTTCCTGAAGCCTTATCTCACTGTCTCTCCATATTTCTCTCCCTATATCTTAGCCTTAGAATTGTTTTACTATGTATGTATATTTATTTATGTATTTATTTGTTGCATTTGTATCCCACCTTATCCCACCTCTTTGCAGGCAAAGTGGCTTACAATACATCATGATTAGTGGAAGAATGTTAGTAAATAAACATTTAGTATTGCAGGATCTTGGTCAGCATGATGATAATAAAACAAAGTTATAATATACAAGCAGATATTATGATACAGTTCTGAATATAGATGGGCGAGTTGTGCATATTCACATTGGTTGATCTTTGTAGTACGCTTTATTAAAGAGATGGGTCTTCAGTAATATGCGGAAGTTCGTTCTTTCGTGGATCGATTTCAAGCTGCGCGGCATTGCGTTCCATAACTGCGTGCTCAGGTAGGTAAAGTTTGACGCATGCATTAGTTTGTATTTCATTCCTTTGCAGCTGGGGAAGTGCAGATCAAGGAATGTGTGGGATGATCTTTTGGCATTCCTAGGTGGTAGGTCTATCAGGTCTGACATGTAAGCTGGTGCGTCTCCATGGATAATTTTGTGAACTAGTGAGCATACTTTGAACGTGATGCGTTCCTTAAGTGGGAGCCAGTGTAATTTTTCTCGTAAGGGTTTGGCACTTTCAAATTTTGGTTTGCTAAATATGAGTCTAGCTGCAGTGTTCTGGGCTGTCTGGAGTTTCTTGATTATTTGTTCTTTGCAGCCGGCATATAGTGCGTTGCAATAGTCTAGATGACTGAGTACCATTGATTGTACCAGGTTGCGGAAAACACTCCTTGGGAAGAAAGGTCTTATTCTTTTTAATTTCCACATTGAGTGGAACATCTTGGTTGTGTTTTTCACGTGGTTCTCTAGTGTTAGGTGTCTTTTTAGGGTTTCTGAAATAGGAAGGTTTAGAGTTGATGTGTTAATGGCGGTAAATTCTTTCTTGTTGTGTTGGGAGGTGAGTATTAGGCACTGGGTTTTTTCTGCATTGAGTTTTAGCCGAAATGCGTCCGCCCAGGAATGCATGATATTGAGACTTTGGTTGATGTCATTGGAAATTTCTTTTAGGTCTTGTTTGAATGGGATGTAGATCGTTACGTCATCTGCATAAATGTATGTATAGTAACAGTAAAATGTCCTTTTAACATATCAATAAAAATCATAAATTTGCATGTCCTGCCTCTGTGCAGATCCCTCTAATGTGAACATCTACCTATTCCTTCTCTGGATTTGCAGCAGGAGCCTAATGGTTATGAATTCTGCCCTTTTGTGTTTGAAGTTAATTCCAGTCTTAAAATCATCCTTTCCTCAACCCCCATTTCCTCCAAACCAAGGGAGGCATTTGACACATTTAAGGTCCTTATCATTTTCCTTGGCTCTTCTGATGATTGTTTGTGTTCTGAGCTCCATGTAGTAGGGGGCTCCCACCAGGCCTCTGTAAATCTGGTAGCACTGTATAAATGTTTAACTGTAACACATAACCAGATGATACCCTGCTGGAAAAAGCTCTCACTCAGTTTCAGACTTCTAAAAAAAACACGGAAATCCATTCAGTGTGAATTTACCCAGCCGGAGCGTAGTTTTCCCACTGCCTGCTTTGAAAATACAGGCCCGCGAAGGGATGTGGTTCTTTTCTATCCTTATACTGGTTCTGTTTAGCAGGGCTGTCTATAGCTTACATGCATTAAATTTAAATTAAAACATGAATAATACACTTAAATAGTTAAGGACAGGTATACTCCAAATTCCTTTCCTTTCCCCCACAGTTTCTGCTTTGAATAGCTAACCCAGCCCACACTTTTCTGCAGATATGTGAAACATAACTTTATTTACACTAAGGGGGGGAATAGTTTTCACAGACTGTTTTGTGCTGATAAATAGACAGTTACATTTTGAATATTGTCTCTGTAATCTTTATGGGAAGGTCAAAAGATGAATCAATCAACATTAGGGTTTATTTGCAGCATTTCTGCTCCTATTTGTAGGCCAGCATAATTACTAGCGCTATCATTTAGCCCGGTGGTTATTTCAGATTTACCTGTTCTAAGCTTAGTAAGGGATTTAGCACGGAAAAATCCACAGTAAAACCACTGCAATAGAGTAACACGGTTGGCCTGCAGAACAGTTGAGTCTGAAATAGTTCCTGATGTTAAAAATGTGTGAAATTTTGTCTTTATTTTTTTTTACTTTCCTTTTAGTGCTGAATCTTTACTGAAGCCTAGGGCTGCAATAAAGATTCTCGCATGGAAACAAAATGTTTATCTGAGGTGAAGTACAACGTGTCACCTGAGATGACTTGATCTGTAAAGAACCCTAGCAGCCTCTGAGGCTCATTTTCAAAGCACTTAGCCTCCCAAAGTTCCATAGAAACCTATGGAACTTAGCCTCCCAAAGTGCTTTGAAAATATGCCTCTCTGTGTGTCCAGAACCCCCCCCCCCCCCCCCAAAAAAAAAAAAAGAAATCTGGACTTCAAACATCCTTCCTTTCTCCTCAACCCCTTCAGCCCACCTTTTGTTGAAGACTGAATGCCTCTGGTACTGTCATCCTGCAAAATGGTAACACCTGACCCGACTCATAGCAGCATGCTGTTATTTGGCAGGCTGACCTCTAGGGGTCAGGCTGCCAGAGAAGAGAACATTCCCCTTATTTGGCAGAGGAAGAGTGACCTAGTGGTTACAGCACTGGTCATGCAATCCAGAGGTGGCTGGTTCAAATCCCGCTGCTGCTCCTTGTGATCTTGGGCAAGTCACTTAATCCTCCGTTGCCTCAGGTACAAACTTAGATTGTCAGCCCTCCTGGGATAGAGAAATATCCAGTGTACCTGAATGTAACTCACCTTGAGCTACTACTGGAAAAGGTATGAGCAAAATCCAAATAAATTATTTGAGATTCTGTTGATATTATCTGAGATTCTACATGGAATGTTGCTAGTGGAGGAGTAGCCTAGAGGTTGGAGCACCGGTCTTGCAATCCAGAGGTGGCCAGTTCAAATCCCACTGCTGCTCCTTGTGATCTTGGGCAAGTCACTTAACCCTCCATTGCCTCACGTACAAACTTAGATTGTGAGGCCTCCT
This sequence comes from Microcaecilia unicolor, assembly GCF_901765095.1. Lineage (NCBI taxonomy): Eukaryota > Metazoa > Chordata > Amphibia > Gymnophiona > Siphonopidae > Microcaecilia > Microcaecilia unicolor. The sequence goes on along the minus strand of NC_044031.1, from coordinate 757,953,890 downwards.
GGGACAGAGAAATATCCAGAGTACCTGAATGTAACTCACCTTGAGCTACTACTGGAAAAGGTGTGAACAAAATCTAAATAAATAAATAAAGATTCCATTCAGAATATCAAAGAATAGCAACATTCCATGTAGAACCCCAAAGAATATCAAGATTCTGGAATCCTAAAGAGTGACAAGATTCCATGCAGAATCTCAAACAGTAGCAACATTCCATGTAGAACCCTAAAGCCTAACAAACCAGTCTTGCAATCCAAAGGTGGCCAGTTCAAATCCCACTGCTGCTCCTTGTGATCTTGGGCAAGTCACTTAACCCTCCATTGCCTCAGGTACAAACTTAGATTGTGAGCCCTCCTGGGACAGAGAAACATCCAGGGTACCTGAATGTAACTCACCTTGAGCTACTACTGAAAAAGGTGTGAGCAAAATCTAAATAAATAAATAAACCTGACCTCTACTAAAACATTCTGACATAAAGCTGGGGTCTGGGGCCACCAGTTTGGAAAAGGCACAAGTGAATATAATTCCTACCTCCTGACCAAAGTAGATGAGGGGGTCTGGGAAAATGGAGGGTGTTGGGGCCCCAGGGATTTCTTCATGGAGGAGGGGCAACGGCCCACTTCGACCATCAGCTAATGCCCAGCGCTGAGCGCCAGTTCTTGTAACGGCACCCAGAAATTCAACGTTAGGCCTTGTCCGGGTCTCCAGAGCCTGCTAATGCATAGCTGGTTAAGTGTGATATTCAGCACTTAACTGGCTATGGGTTTCTGCTTAAAAGGTAGGACTGGCTTTTATAGGGTCCTATTTATGCGGTTACCCTGGCTAAATATTGGCACTTAACAGGCCACGTGCTGACTCCACCCCCAGAACACCCCCATAATAACCAGTTTTCAGTTCACACTAACTAGTTATTTTCAGCTGCACTGTACCTTTAAGTGGATAATGTCGAAGAAGCAACTTAACTGGCCAAGAGCCGTTTCTGGCTGGTGAAATCGCTTTGAGTATCGACCTCTATGTGCCTAAGGTGCAGACGTGGCCATGCTGCTCCCCCACCCCCTTGCAGTTATGCACTAATGCACTTATAACACCCCCAGTTATAGAATTGTCCTTCCCACCTTCACTTTATTTTTGGGAGTAGTGGTGGGGAGCAGACTTAGCCATGTTTTAATCCTCAGCCTGGTGGTATTATGGCTCTATCCCCTGTAGAATAAATTGTTTACGGCCAACCAGTGTGTCTGTGGAATCACATGAGAACATCTGGAAGACCTTTGCAGCACTGGTGATCCCATGATGACAGCTGGCGTCTCCAGGGGTAATAACAGCAATATAACAGACGGCCTGGTTTTGTAATTGCAGCATCTGATGTGCGCTGGACTTTGGTGCCTGGTCGAAGGAGATACATCCTGTAAAACCAAGCTGGACCCTCCGCTGGACGGCACGGAATGTGGCGCTGACAAGGTAATCAGAACCCACACTGCCAAAAGAACTTTCGGAGACACTAGAGCTTGTTGCCAACTTTGGGTAAAAAGAGCTGTCGGATGCCGATGAGCTGAAAGGAAGCCAGGAATTGGCTAATTGCAGGCCCTGCAGAGTTTGGCGCTGCCAGCAGGTCGCACTGCCACTCATGTTTGCATTTACTGCAGCTTGTCAGGGTTGAGAATGGATAAAAAGCTTGCAAAATGAGAAGCAGATAACTTCAATGTGAATTTCTTTAATCTCAAGCAAAATGATTAAGTTCAACAATAAAGTATTAACTTTTTTGGCATTAATACCCTCATGATCAAAAGCAAACGCCAGCGCTAGAGGCTTTTAGCGCCATACTAGCACCGGTGTTTGCTACCGCCCCATGATTAGAGCCCTCGAGCACGTGAAACAATGCGCTCGAGGACGCTTTGCGCAAGTAGCATGCTAATGCATGCTAAACAGGGCTCAGCGCATTCATCGCCAATGATCAGCGGCCAGCGTGTCAAAATTTGGGTCGCTGGCTGCGGCAAACCCTACGCCAGCTCCGAGCTGGCGGTAGGGTTTGCAGATCATTGGGGAGGAATGGTGAGCCGTGTCCAGCATGCAGTGGCATGCTGGCAGGCCCCCGTTCCCCCCCCCCCCCAAAGTAAACCTGCCAACAGGGGGCTGGAGGTCCGGTCCCCCCCGACGATCCCCCTCCCCCCAGGTTCAGGGAGGGCTGGAGATCCGGTATGTCTCCAGCCCCCCCAAACCCCCAGAAAATGGTCCCTGGTGGTCTAGTGGCCACCAGCCAAACCCCCTCCCACCCACCCCCCGTCGCTCGCTGGGTGGGAGGGGGGTTTGGCCGGCGGCCACTAGATTACCAGGGACCATTTTCTGGGGGTTTGGGGGGCTGGAGACCCACCGGATCTCCAGCCCTCCCTGAACCTGGAGGGGTGGGATCATCGGGGGGGGACCGGAGGTCCGCCGGATCTCCAGCCCCCGTTGCTCAGGGCAAGGGTAGTCAGGGCCTGGTGCTCCCATGGACCCCCAGCCCTGTGTTTGACAGGTTTGGGCTTTTGACAGCCCAGACCTGTCAAACAAGTGCGGGAGGATTGTGCTGAGCGCATGCTTGGGCACAATTCGCCTGCACTTCAACCCCATGATCAGAGATAATTGCGCTGCTTAAAATTGCATGCATTATCTCTGATCATCGGTGCGGTAAAGCCCCGCGCTATTTTAGAGCGCTGTTTGGAACAGCGCAGGGCTTTTGATCATCTGCCTGTAAGTGCACGTTGTGGATGCACTGCAGGAGATCATTTGTTAGGTGTTAAACTGCAGTCGTTTGAACTAGGTAATCTTGTCTCTGGGCCCCTGTTCTAGATTGCATTACATTGTGTTAGTACAAACTTGAATTTACCCCATTATATTCTGCTGATTGTTCCCATACAAAGCACCATTCCTTTTCTCATCCATTTCTCATTGAACACGGAGCATCGCGTGTACAGTGTGAGCACTGTTGCGATTGGGTAGGAGAACAGATGCTGTGTTCTGTCTTCAGTACTACCCCCAGGTCCTACCCTTTGCCTACTAGACTTTGATCATAGCACCTTGATGGCTGCCATGTGAGGTAAAGGCTGTAGTAGGATGTCTTAAATGCAAATTCAAAGACCAGTGAAAGGGACCTCTCGAGCAGCCCAAGGCAAGATACTGCTTCCCCACCACCCGGGCCGAGTTGCTGCCCCCCTTCCTTCCTCCACCCCGTTTGCAGCGTTTATCTTGTGATTTTGTCACGCTCCAAAAGCTGGCAGCAGCAGCGATTCCCATATGCTGCCCAGCCGCCAGCACCCGCCTCTTCCCTTTACTGTGGCTGCCTAAGCCTCTGAGGAAACAGGAAGTTACATCAGAGAGGCGGCTGCAGTTAAGGGAAGAGGCGGGTGCCAGCGGCAGGACAGCGTATGGGAATCGCTGCTGTGGCCGGCTTTTGGAACGTGCCGAAACAAAAAGTAAACGCTATGAACGGGGTGGAGGAAAGAAAGGGGAGAAGCTGCTCCCCGAAGAGTGGAGAGATGCCGCTCCCTGAAGAGTGCTTCCCGAGGCTCCCGCCTCAGGTGGCCTAATGGTCGGGCCACCCTTGGGACCTCTTGTAAAGGCCTGATACCTTTGCTGACCGCCACTGGCTTTATCTCCAGAAATTCAGTGCCTGGCCTTGTCTGGGATCTGCCATTGAATTTCTGGGTATTTGGGGGTAGCGAAAACATAGCCTGTTAAGTATGTTATTCGGCACGTAACCGGCAATGGTGAGTTGCATAAAGATAAGACTGACTTTTATCCAGTCCTATTTATGTGGTTATCTTGGCTGGTCAAGTACTGATTCTGTCCCCGGAATGCCACCAAAATAGTCAGTTTCAGCTTGTGGGCTAACTGGACGTTTTCAGCGTCGCTATCCGGTTACATGCTGCAGAATAGACCCAGTTAGCTTGGACAGACAATTTAAACAGCTGGGAGCCTCTCCCGGCCGTTTAATTTAAATATCGGGCCTTTAGACGTTTAGAAACACGATAATTCCAAATTTGGACATTCTTGAGTCCCAAAAAATGTCTACCTTGGTAAATGCCTGACCATAGATACTCTGGCCGGTTGCGAGTGTGGCATGCACTTTTACTGTATGGTATCAGGGAAAAAAAACCCACTCTCAACTAAAATTGGAAGTGTGATAAATTATTATTATAATTGCACGTTGTTTCAGATAACAGATGTTTGGTGTTGCATTTCAGTGGTGCAGGGCTGGGGAATGCATCAGTAAATCGCCAATCCCAGAGCACGTGGATGGCGACTGGAACGCGTGGAGCGCATGGAGTATGTGCAGCAGGACCTGTGGCACCGGTGTCCGGTTCAGGCAAAGGAAATGTGACCACCCCCCGTGAGTTCTTCTTCTTTTTCTCCTCTTTGCTTTTGAAGGGATGTTGTGGGTCTGACTTTCAGGGTGCCGAGAGCTGGAGAAGATCTGGAGGCAGTAGTCGCAATCCTTGGCGTGGCGGGAAGTCTCCGTCATCATCACTCATTAGCGATATGTAGTGACTAGAGACATAAAATATTAAGGGGCCCTTTTATTAAGCTGCGGTAGGGCCTATGCGCATGCAGCACGCAGCGAAGTAAGATTACCGCCAAGCTTGCGCACCCCCCTGCTGGTAGAAATTTTTTTTTTCCTACCGCGCACGGTGTTTCTGGTGGGAACTGGCAGTTAGCATGAGCCAAACAGTTACAGCGTGTCTAGCGCGTGAGCCCTTACCGCTAGATCAGTGGGTAACGGCTCAGGCCTTAGCAGTTAGCCCATGTAGAAAGTAATTTTATAAAACCTAATTAATGCATACATAGTAACATAGTAGATGACGGCAGAAAAAGACCTGCATGGTCCATCTAGTCTGCCCAAGATAAACTCATATCTTGAATTTGTACCTGTCTTTTTCAGGGCACAGACCGTATAAGTCTGCCCAGCAGTATTTCCTGCCTCCCAACCACCAGTCCCGCCTCCCATCACCGGCTCTGGTACAGACCGTATAAGTCTGCCCTCCCCTATCCTCGCCTCCCAACCACCACCCCCTCTTCCCCCCAACTGCTCCGCCACCCAATTTCAGCTAAGCTTCTGAGGATCCATTCCTTATGCACAAGATTCCTTTATGCATATAAATGGGCTCTTATGAAATTAGGTAGAACAACCACAAAAAAAGTGGAGGAACACCACCAATCCCTACAACCGTAGCGATACAAAAACCAAAGAGTAGGGATGAAGACATGAGGGAGACGTGGCAGTCTTTGTCAATGAAGTGTATTAAAAGTACGTCAAAAGAGTCGACACAGCAGCTGTGTCTCAGCTCTGCCGGATGATTTTATCCTTTGAGATGAAACACGAGTGTCTCCACTTGCGTACGTTGGATAGCTTAAATACCTGTTTTGTGTAGAACCTATATTCTGAAACATGAGGCAGGCGCCCTGAGTGCTGAAACACAGCTGCTGACTTGAGTCTTTTGATGTACTTTTTCTGTTCCAATATTTTTATTGTATTTTGTAGTCAATAACAAATGGCTAAAATAAAAGCAAATAACCAGCATAACAGATTAACAATAACAAAGCATCAGCATACATGTTCAGACTAAGATTATACAAGAATGATTGCTATAACAAGTCATGATCATACATAAATTCAACTCTAAGAGAGGTTATTATGTAGTTGATCTAGTAAAGAAGTCCATATTTTATTGTATTTAACAAGTGAGTTATGTTTTTCAGCTGCAGCATATTCATATTTAGCTAATATACACACAGAATTCCACCAAGTTAAATACGTTACTTTGGTAAGGTCTTTCCAACAAAATGATACAATCACCACTAGACAAATATCAAGCACAATTATTAGACATAATGTTACATCAAGCCTTAAGAACCCTTTTCTTTTGTTGATGTACTTTTAATAAACAACATCGACGAGGCCTGTCACGTCTCCTGTGTGTTTTTGGGAAGTGCCATCTCTCCACCCTACCCCTTGGTTTGCATCTTGTAAAATTAGGTCACACCTAAAAGGACGCGCAGTGCAAGCTGTTGCGTCCTCAGGAGCAGAGTTTCAGCAGCATCCTGATGGCAAGATGCTATATATGGCACCTAGAAAATCCACGCAGAAAAGATTTCCGTGTTCTATAAGGGGCATCTGTATTTAGGCACGGTATATAGAATACGCTTAATTGATATCCCGGCGCCTAAAACTACACACCTCCTTTTACACCAACGAAAACATGGCATAAATCCCAGCATGTAGATTTAGGTGCATTGGGTCATATTCTAAAACTACATGCATAAATTTTGGAATGCCCACAAAATGCCCATTTCCCCAGCCATAACCAAGTGCCTTTTTGCCTGCGCGCGTTAGAATTTAGGTGCAGTGCATTACAGAATACGCTTAGCAAGTTGTGCGCATAAATTCTAATTATTGCCAATTTGTACTCATTATTGCTTGTTAAGATATAGTGGAATTAGAAAAGATACAGAGAAGGGCAACGAAAATTATAAAGGGGATGAGACGACTTCCCTATGAGGAAAGGCTAAAGCGACTAGGGCTCTTCAGCTTGGAGAAAAGGCGGCTGAGGGGAGATATGATAGAGGTCTATAAAATAATGAGTGGAGTGGAATGGGTAGACGTGAATCGCTTGTTTACTCTTTCCAAAAATACTAAGACTAGGGGGCACGCAATCAAGCTACAAAGTAGTAAATGTAAAACCAATTGGAGAAAACGTTTCTTCACTCAACGTGTAATTAAACTCTGGAATTCGTTTCCAGAGAATGTAGTAAAAGCGGTTAGCTTAGCGGGGTTTAAAAAAGATTTGGTTGGCTTCCTAAAGGAAAAGTTCATAGACCATTATTAAAATGGGCTTGAGGAAAATCCACTGCTTATTTCTAGGATAAGCAGCATAAAATGTACTTTTTTGGGAACTTGCCAGGTACTTGTGACCTGTATTGGCCACTGTTAGAGACAGGATGCTGGGCTTGATGGACCTTCGGTCTGTCCCAGTGTGGCAATACTTATGTACTTATGTAACAGTAGCGTAAGTCTGCAGTTCTGCGTCTAGCTATAGGCACGAGCCCTTATGCTAGCTCAATGGCCGCAGACGCATAAATGTTAGTATTCTATAACTTGCGTGTATAAGTGCCTGACACGCCTGTAACTTGCCCATGGCCCCCCCCCCAGATCTATGCCCCCTTGAAGTTGTACACACCCACCTGTAAAATATGCCAGATTGCAGATATGTGCATATTTACAGAAGAGCAAAAAATGTGAGTTAAACAAAAAAGAATCACTTTTATCAATCACTGTTTATAAGACTGTAAATGAGGACAAAAAGACTTCAATGGCAGTTAACAACTTGTAGCAAATGCCGGGCAGCCTTAAAGAAGTCACATCATTAGTCCAAAAAACTCCTCTTAAGATTATACAAAAACATTAAACTCATTAAATGTCCATATAGGTATTTTTCAAGTGTTTTAAACTCTGCAAATGTACACTTACCTTTAATGTGGAAATTTAACGTTATTCTCTACGGAACTAGTAACCAGACAACTAACAGATTATATAAGCAAATTCTCAATTTTACACGAATCACAGTCAGGATTTCGCCCTCTACACAGCACTGAAACAGTACTACTCACTCTCCTAGCCAAATTCAAGCAAGAAATTGCAACAGGCAAAAACATTCTCCTCCTCCAATTCGACATGTCAAGCGCATTCGACATGGTAAACCACAATATATTAATAAGACTACTAGACAAGTTCGGGATCGGTGAAAACATACTTAGCTGGATTAAGGGTTTCCAAACCACAAGAACGTGTCAAGTCAAAACAAACTCAAACATATCATCAACGTGGAAAGCAGATTGTGGAGGCCCACAAGAATCTCTGTTATCACCGACCCTCTTCAACTTAATGATGACCCCGCTAGCCAAGTCCTTATCCAACCAAGGCCTTAACCCCTTCATCTACGCAGACGATGTCATAATATATATTCCGTACAAAGCTAAACTGTCAGAAATCACCAACGAAATCAAGCTAAGCCTAAACATCATGGATTGATGGGCAAATGCATTTCAACTAAAACTCAGTAAAGAAAAAAACACACTCTCTCATCCCAATACAGCACGGACAACCCCACAAGCATTGACACCCCAGATTACACCCTCCCTATCTCAGACAGCCTGAAAATCCTCGGCGTTATAATGGACCGCAACCTAACATTGGAGAGCCAAGTGAAATCCACCACAAAGAAAATGTTCCACTCAATGTGGAAACTTAAAACGCGTGAAACAATTCTTCCCGAGGGAAACTTTTCGTAACTTGGTACAGTCAATGGTAATAAGCCACTTAGATTACTGCAACGGAATCTACGCAGGGTGCAAAGAACAAACCTTAAACTTCAGACCGCTCAAAACACGGCAGCTAGGCTTATATTTGGAAAAACGAGATTTGAAAGCGCAAAACCCCTCCACGAAAAATTGCACTGGCTCCCAATCAAAGAACGCATTGCCTTCAAAATCTGCACCCTGGTTCACAAAATCATCTACGGCGAAGCCCCTGGATACATGTCAGACTTAATCGACTTACCTACCAGAAACACATCCAAATTACTACTACTACTTGTCATTTCTATAGCGCTACTAGACGTATGCAACGCTGTACACTTGAACATGAAGAGACAGTCCCTGCTCCACAGAGCTTACAATCTAATTAGGACAGACAAACAGGACAAATAAGGGATAAGGACAAAGAGTAACAAGATTCCGGAATCCCAAACAGTAGCAACATTCTGTGCAGAATCCCAAAGAGTAGCAAGATTCCGGAATCCCAAAGACTACTACTACTACTAATCATTTCTATAGTGCTACTAGACGTACACAGCGCTGTCCACTAGACATAAAGAGACAGCCCCTGCTCGAAAGAGCTTACAATCTAATCAAGACAGACAAACAGGACGAATAAGGGATAAGGATAAAGAGTAGCAAGATTCCGGAATCCCAAAGAGTAGCAACATTCCATGCAGAATCCCAAAGAGTAACAAGATTCCAGAATCCCAAAGGCTACTACTACTTATCATTTCTATAGTGCTACTAGACGTACGCAGCGCTGTACACTTGAACATGAAGAGACAGTCCCTGCTCCACAGAGCTTACAATCTAACACGAACATATCTAAACCTACACTACCCAAGCTGCAAAGGACTTAAATACAAATGTATCTACGCATCCAGCTTTTCCTACATAAGCACACAGTTGTGGAACACATTACCAAAAGCCGTGAAACGACGTACGCCCACCTAAACTTCCGGAAAATACTGAAAACCACCTTGTTTAAAAAGGCATACCCTACCGACCCAACTTAAATGCCTGATCCCTTCTACACAAGAAAACTAATGAACGTAACACAACTGTTCTGCTCTAATATTCCTATTGTGGCTCTGCCACATGATCTTTATCCTACCACTACATCAAATGTATTTGTTCACACCGGAGTCTGCAAACGCCCTCCCCGGTACCATGTAAGCCACATTGAGCCTACAAATAGGTGGGAAAATGTGGGATACAAATGTACTACTACTACTACTACTATTTAGCATTTCTATAGCGCTACAAGACGTACGCAGCGCTGCACAAACATAGAAGAAAGACAGTCCCTGCTCAAAGAGCTTACAATCTAACCAGGACAGACAGGACAAATAAGGGAAAAGGACAAAGAGTAGCAACATTCTGTGCAGAATCCCAAAGAGCAGCAATCTCAAAGACTACTACTACTACTTATTACTACTACTACTACTACTATTTAGCATTTCTATAGCGCTACAAGGCGTACGCAGCGCTGCACAAACATAGAAGAAAGACAGTCCCTGCTCAAAGAGCTATGTAATAAAAGTGAGCCAAGTATAGGACAATCAAGCCATTGTGACATCACTGATGAGGTTGGCTCTTATTGGTGGCCTGAGGCATTATGACATCACAATATCACCTCTGATTACAAGAGACTACTACTACTACTATTTAGCATTTCTATAGCGCTCCAAGGCGTACGCAGCGCTGCACAAACATAGAAGAAAGACAGTCCCTGCTCAAAGAGCTATGTAATAAAAGTGAGCCAAGTATAGGACAATCAAGCCATTGTGACATCACTGATGAGGTTGGCTCTTATTGGTGGACTGAGGCATTATGACATCACAATATTAGCTCTGGTTACAAGAGACTACTACTACTATTTAGCATTTCTATAGCGCTCCAAGGCGTACGCAGCGCTGCACAAACATAGAAGAAAGACAGTCCCTGCTCAAAGAGCTATGTAATAAAAGTGAGCCAAGTATAGGACAATCAAGCCATTGTGACATCACTGATGAGGTTGGCTCTTATTGGTGGACTGAGGCATTATGACATCACAATATTAGCTCTGGTTACAAGAGACTATTACTACTATTTAGCATTTCTATAGCGCTACAAGGCGTACGCAGCGCTGCACAAACATAGAAGAAAGACAGTCCCTGCTCAAAGAGCTATGTAATAAAAGTGAGCCAAGTATAGGACAATCAAGCCATTGTGACATCACTGATGAGGTTGGCTCTTATTGGTGGCCTGAGGCATTATGACATCACAATATCACCTCTGATTACAAGAGACTACTACTACTACTATTTAGCATTTCTATAGCGCTCCAAGGCGTACGCAGCGCTGCACAAACATAGAAGAAAGACAGTCCCTGCTCAAAGAGCTATGTAATAAAAGTGAGCCAAGTATAGGACAATCAAGCCATTGTGACATCACTGATGAGGTTGGCTCTTATTGGTGGCCTGAGGCATTATGACATCACAATATCACCTCTGATTACAAGAGACTACTACTACTACTATTTAGCATTTCTATAGCGCTCCAAGGCGTACGCAGCGCTGCACAAACATAGAAGAAAGACAGTCCCTGCTCAAAGAGCTTACAATCTAATAGACAAAAAAAAAAGTAAGCAAATCAAATCAATTAATGTGTACAGGAAGGAGGAGAGGAGGGTAGGTGGAGGCGAGAGGTTACAAGTGGTTACGAGTCAAAAGCAATGTCAAAGAGGTGGGCTTTCAGTCTAGATTTAAAGGTGGCCAAGGATGGGGCAAGATGTAGGGGCTCAGGAAGTTTATTCCAGGCTTAGGGTGCAGCGAGACAGAAGGCGCAAAGTCTGGAGTTGGCAGTAGTGGAGAAGGGAACAGATAAGAAGGATTTATCCATGGAGCGGAGTGCATGGGAAGGGGTGTAGGGAAGGACGAGTGTGGAGAGATACTGGGGAGCAGCAGAGTGAGTACATTTATAGGTTAGAAGAAGAAGTTTGAACAGGATGCGAAAACGGATAGGGAGCCAGTGAAGGGTCTTGAGGAGAGGGGTAGTATGAGTAAAGCGACCCTGGCGGAAGACGAGACGGGCAGCAGAGTTTTGAACCGACTGGAGGGGGGAGAGGTGACTAAGTGGGAGGCCAGCAAGAAGCAGATTGCAGTAGTCTAAACGAGAGGTGACAAATAGAAATGTAACAAATAAAAATAAAAAAAAAACTGTCCATTTCACCAAATCGCTTCATCTGGAGATCCTTCAGAAGTTATCCATCTGAGTGCTGCTGGATGTACGCTGACAGCTACCGTGATTTGTATGTCATGTGGATGACTTCAGAAGCTTCTCCTGGTGAAGCGATTTGGTGAAACGGACGGTTAAGTAGAGAATGGCTTTACACTTCCCCCATTAAAGACAAGTGTGCATTTGCAGAATTTAAAAGACTGACTGTATGGACATTTAATGCTTTTGTATCATCTTAAGAGGAGTTTTTTGAACTGATGATGTCTTCTTTAAGGTTGCACGGCATTTGCTACAAGCCGGTAACTGCCACTGAAGTTCTTTTCTCTTCATTTACAGTCTTATAAACAGTGATTGACAGATCTAAAGTGATTCTTTTTTGTTTAACTCACATTTTTTTTTGTTGTATTTGATAGCCACAATTTTGCTGATGTTATTTACAGAAGAGTGCATAAGTGCATATCTGGCTTGTACACCCACGTGTAGGCCACATTGTAAGCCATATTGAGCCTGCAAATAGGTGGGAAATGTGGGGTATAAATGTAACAAATAAATACATAATTGTGTGCACACAGACATGCATTTGCTGAGTGGAGGAATAGCCTAGTGCAGTGGTTTCCAAACCTGGTCCTGAAGGCATCCTAGCCAGTCAAGTTTTCAGGATACCCACAATGAACATTCATGAAAGAGATTTGCATGCACTGCCTCCACTGCATGCAAATCTATCTCATGAATATTCATTGTGGGTATCCTGAAAACCTGACTGGCTGGGGTGCCTTCAGAACCAGGTTTGGAAACCACTGGCCTAGTGGTTAGAGCACCAGCCTTGACATCCAGGAGTACCTGGTTCAAATCCCACTGCTGCTTCTTGTGATCTTGGGCAAGTCACTTAACCCTCCATTGCCTCAGGTACAAACTTAGATTGTGAGCCCTCCTGAGACAGAGAAATATCCAGAGTACCTGAATGTAACTCACCTTGAGCTACACTGAAAAAGGTGTGAGCAAAATCCAAATAAATTATTTGAGGTTCTGTTGCTACTATTTGAGATTCTACATGGAATGTTGCCAATGGAGGAGTGGCCTAGTGGTTAGAGCACTGGTCTTAGCATCCAGAGGTGGCCGGTTCAAATCCCACTGCTGCTCCTTGTGACCTTGGGCAAGTCACTTAACCCTCCATTGCCTCAGGTACAAACTTAGATTGTGAGACCTCCTGGGACAGAGAGATATCCAGAGTACCTGAATGTAACTCACCTTGAGCTACACTGAAAAAGGTGTGAGCAAAATCTAAATAAATAAATATTCTAAACATTTACATGTGTAACTGACACATAATTGTTAGCTCCAACTTTATAGAATTATCTGGTGAATGTCTTACGGGCAAGCCAAACCACCACGAGGGTGGAGGTACACAAATTCCTACGAAAAGTAGAATCTGAGGACAGGGGGAGTAGGAGGAATAGGCTCTTGTTCCTAACCTATGTCGCCTACTAGTGTTGTTCAAGAGCCTACTCCTCCTACTCCCCCTTTCCTCAGAATGTCTTACTGATTGGGTAACACTGTCTATATCGACCAATTGTGGCGCTCGCCTTGCTTTTCAGGTAGCAAGAAAGCAGCCTATTAGAAAGCAGGTGCTTCGTTGGCCGCTTTCTGATTCGCTGTTAATTGAATGGGAGTTGCATCTACACAGATGCTACTTTTCAGCAGTCTTTTCGCGATAAAATGCTACCGGGGACTGTAATACCACCTGCCAGGATGCAGGGCAGTAGAAGAACAAGCAGAGCTTATGGATTTTAACTAAGCACATACTTTACCCCTTCATTTTAAAGTGTGTGTTTACTTTACATACGGTCTGTGTCAGGGCTGGTGGTTGGGAGGCGGGGATAGTGCTGGGCAGACTTATACAGTCTGGGCCCTGAAAAAGAGAGGTACAAATCAAGGTAAGGTATACACAAAAAGTAGCACATATGAGTTCATCTTGTTGGGCAGACTGGATGGACCGTGCAGGTCTTTTTCTGCCATCATCTACTATGTTACATCTGCACAGCCACCAAGTACTTAGCACAGAGTCTGCAGGTATGTGGATGTTCAGGTCAGTTTGTGCAGGCTGTGAAAGCGTGTGCTCATATATTTGTTCGGATCCCTGCTAATGATTTATGGCTACATGTATTCTGAGCACTAATCATAGAGGCATCCTTCCTCCCCCTCCCCTCCCCCTCTAAAACGTGCTCTTCCTGACTAGTTTCTGTGTCCTTCTGCAGATGTTTTGTTGACTGTCGGGCCACGTTGGCAAGAGGATTTGTTTTTCTGTTATTACCAGAATGTATTTTCTTTGCCAGTTGACATTCGCTAGTTTTGCCTCACTTGCTTGGCTTGGCTCTCTGTCATTTAAAGTGGAAGAGCCGTCGGTCTTGTACTAACTTGGACGATCTGCTGTGTGATCTTGGGAAAGTAATTGTGATGCTGTTGGCTTTTAATGTTCTAACCTGTCCAACAAACCGACATCTGGCATATAAAAATGCAGCCTGGGATAGTGCAGCAAGCGGGAAAGAAGAGGCTTGGGTGACTCACCGAGTTCCACCGTAAGGCTGCAGATCCTCTGATTAGACCAAGATAAGACTCCTCCAAGGATGATGGTGGACTAGTGGCATAGTTCAGGAGAATCCGCCTAGGCGGGAAAACTCAAACACCCCATGAGAAAACACAAAAGTGTAAAGAAAAAGGGTGGGAGGTTGACCACGAATACCAAAGACTGGAGAGACGAATACTGTAGTAAAAAAGTTTATTGAGAAAAAGACTCGACACAAACGTTGTGTTTCAGCCGTTAGGCCTGCATCAGGAGTCTTTCTCTGGGACTCTCAGGAAAGGCCGGAGGTATTTCCCATAGTGAGCCCGATGGCTTTTCCTTTTATTATTATTATTTCTTTTGCTCTTCAACACTTCTCTGGCTGTTGTGGGTTGCAGTAAAACTTAGGAACCAAATGCTACTACTACTACTTATCACTTCTATAGCGCTACAAGGCATACGCAGCGCTGTACACCAGAGCTCACAATCTAAAAATGGAATGTTGCTAGTGGAATAGCAGCATTCCATGTAGAATCTCAACTAATAGCAACATTACTACATAGTAACATAGTAACATAGTAGATGACGGCAGAAAAAGACCTGCACGGTCCATCCAGTCTGCCCAACAAGATAACTCATATTTGCTGCTTTTTGTGTATACCTTACCTTGATTTGTACCTATGCTCTTCAGGGCACAGACCGTATAAGTCTGCCCCGCACTATCCCTGCCTCCCAACCACCAGCCCCGCCTCCCACCACCAGCTCTGGCACAGGCACAGACCGTATAAGTCTGCCCAGCACTATCCTCACCTCCCCAGCCCTGCCTCCCAACCCCGGCTCTGGCACAGACCGTACAAGTCTGTCCAGCACTATCCCCGCCTCCCAACCACCAGTCCCGCTTCCCACCACCGGCTCTGGCACAGACCGTATAAGTCTGCCCAGCCCTATCCCCGCCTCCCAACCTCCAGCCCCGCCTCCCGATCTTGACTAAGCTCCTGAGGATCCATTCCTTCGGCACAGGATTCCTTTATGCTTATCCCACGCATGTTTGAATTCCGTTACCGTTTTCATTTCCACCACCTCCCGCGGGAGGGCATTCCAACATCCACTACTCTCTCCGTGAAAAAATACTTCCTGACATTTTTCTTGAGTCTGCCCCCCTTCAATCTCATTTCATGTCCTCTCGTTCTACCACCTTCCCATCTCCGGAAAAAATTTGTTTGTGGATTAATACCTTTCAAATATTTGAACGTCTGTATCATATCACCCCTGTTTCTCCTTTCCTCCAGAGTATACATGTTTAGTTCAGCAAGTCTCTCCTCATACGTCTTGTAATGCAAATCCCATACCATTCTCATAGCTTTTCTTTGCACCGCTTCAATTCTTTTTACATCCTTAACAAGATACGGCCTCCAAAACTGAACACAATACTCCAGGTGGGGCCTCACCAACGACTTATACAGGGGCATCAACACCCCCTTTCTTCTGCTGGTCACACCTCTCTTTATACAGCCTAACAACCTTCTAGCTACTGCCACCGCCTTGTCACACTGTTTCATCGCCTTCAAATCCTCAGATACTATCACCCCAAGATCCCTCTCTCCGCCCGTACCTATCAGACTCTTCCACCTAACACATACATCTCCCGTGGATTTCTACTTCCTAAGTGCATCACTTTGCATTTCTTCGCATTGATTTTAATTGCCAAACCTTAGACCATTCTTCTAGCTTCCGTATGTCCTTTTTCATGTTTTCCACTCCCTCCGGGGTGTCCACTCTGTTACAGATCTTAGTATCATCCACAAATAGGCAAACTTTACCTTCTAACCCTTCAGCAATGTCACTCACAAATATATTGAACAGAATCGGCCCCAGCACCGATCCTTGAGGCACTCCACTACTTACCTTTCGCTCCTCCGAGCGAATTCCATTCACCACCACCCTCTGGCGTCTGTCCGTCAACCAGTTCCTAATCCAGTTCACCACTTCGGGTCCTATCTTCAGCCCCTCCAGTTTATTTAAGAGCCTCCTGTGAGGAACCGTGTCAAAAGCTTTGCTGAAATCTAAGTAGATTACGTCCATAGCTCGTCCCTGATTCAGTTCTCCTGTCACCCAATCAAAGAACTCAATGAGGTTCGTTTGGCACGATTTCCCTTTGGTAAAACCATGTTGTCTCGGATCTTGCAACTTATTGGCTTCCAGGAAATTCACTATCCTTTCCTTCAGCATGGCTTCCATTACTTTTCCAATAACTGAAGTGAGGCTTACCGGCCTGTAGTTTGCAGCTTCTTCCCTATCACCACTTTTGTGAAGTGGGACCACATCCGCCGATCTCCAATCCCTCGGAACCTCTCCCGTCTCCAAGGATTTATTAAACAAATCTTTAAGAGGACCCGCCAGAACCTCTCTGAGCTTCCTCAATATCCTAGGGTGGATCCCATCCGGCCCCATAGCTTTGTCCACCTTTAGCTTTTCAAGTTGTTCATACACACTCTCTTCCGTGAACGGTGCTCTATCCACTTCAATCTCATTTGTACTTTTTGCAGTCCATCGCGGTCCTTCTCCAGGATTTTCTTCTGTGAAAACAGAACAGAAGTATCTATTTAGCAAATTTGCTTTTTCTTCATCATTATCCACATAGCGGTTCGCAGTACCTTTTAGTCTCACAATTCCCTTTCTAGTCATTCTCCTTTCACTAATATACCTGAAGAAAATTTTGCCACCCCTCCTTACATTTCTAGCCATTTGTTCTTCCGTTTGCGCTTTCGCCAGTCGTATCTCTCTTTTGGCTTCTTTCAGTTTCATCCGGTATTCCTCCTCGTGTCCCTTTTCATGAGTTTTTTTGTATTTCTGGAACGCCAACTCTTTAGCCTTTATTTTCTCAGCCACTTGCTTGGAGAACCATATCGGTTTCCTTTTTCTCTTGCTTTTATTTACTTTCCTTACATAAAGGTTCGTGGCCCTATTTATAGCTTCTTACAGTCTGGACCACTGTCCTTCCACTTCTTGTATTTCCTCCCATCCCATCAGCTCCTTCCTCAGGTATTCCCCCATTTTACTAAAGTCAGCATGTTTGAAATCCAGGACTTTGAGTTTTGAGTGGCCACCCTCCTTTTCAGCCGTCATATCAAACCAAACCGTTTGATGGTCACTGCTGCCCAGGTGGGCACCCATTCGGACATTTGACACATTATCCCCATTTGTGAGTACCAGATCTAGCGTCGCTCCCTCCCTCGTGGGTTCTGACACCATTTGTCTGAGCAAAGCACTTTGAAAAGCATCCACGATCTCTCTACTTCTTTCCGATTCCGCAGACGGAACCTTCCAATCTACATCCGGCAGATTGAAATCTCCCAACAACAGCACCTCTCTTTTCTTCCCCAACTTTTGAATATCAGCGATCAGATCTTTATCTAGGTCCTTTAAATGTGTCGGAGGTCTGTAGACAACACCCACATGGACAGAGGTTTTATCCTTTCTTTTTAAGGTGATCCATATCGCTTCTTCCTTTCCCCAGTTCCCTGTCATTTCAGTCGCTGTGATATCATTTCTCACATACAGAGCTACTCCTCCACCTTTACGCCCCTCTCTATCCTTCCTAAAAAGATTAAATCCTGGTATGTTTACATCCCATTCATGGGAATCATTGAGCCATGTCTCTGTGATTGCAACTATGTCCAAGTCTGCCTCCAAGATTAGGGCATGAAGGTCCTGAACTTTATTGCTTAGACTGTGAGCATTTGTGGTCATCACTTTCCATCTACATTTCCAAGTATGTGTTTTGGTTTTAGTGATTTGGGGGTGTCTTTTCTCTTTGGGTACCTTCATATCTTTTTGTTCCACCTTCTTTGCTTTTTCTTTCTCTTCCGCCTCAGCTTTATTTTCAGGAGCATCACAGTGCTGTAGTGGAGCAAAGGAATTCTGTAGGGGCAAGACTTGTGAGGGCGGATGCTTCTGTGTCACATAACAAAGCCTGCCTGAGCCTACTGTGAACCATCTATTCTTAGGTGGTATTATCCTTTGAGGCAGTGGTGAGAATTTGGTATGATTATGTGCAGTATGATTTTGTGCAGTCCTAGAAGTTGCTTTAAGTGCATTAATAATCGCTCTCCCTGTCGGGGAATTGAACCCCGGTCTCCCGCGTGACAGGCGGGGATACTCACCACTACTACTACTACTTAACATTTCTAGAGCGCTACTAGGGTTACGCAGCGCTGTACAAAATAAACAAAGAAGGACGGTCCCTGCTCAAAGGAGCTTACAATCTAAAGAACGAAATGTCAAGTTGGGCAGTCTAGATTTCCTGGGTAGAGGTGTAGAGGTTAGGTGCCGAAGGCGACATTGAAGAGGTGGGCTTTAAGCAAAGATTTGAAGATGGGCAGGGAGGGGAAGAGGACTAGTGGCATAGCCAGGATTCATTGTTTGGTGGGGCCTGAACGTAGCACGGGTGGGCATTAGGAAGTGCAAATCTTAACACCACCTCCAGTTCTCTCCTTCACTAGCCCATGCCACTTGTGCTGATCCCATGGGCCATTGAGTGTAGTGGAACAGGTAGAGGTGAATTGCTTGTTTACTTTTTCCAAAAATATTAGGACTAGGGGCACATAATGAAGCTTCATAGTAACATAGTAAATGACAGCAGATAAACTCATTGTATGTGATACTTAAAATATATACCTGACCTTGATTTGTCCTTGCCATTTTCAGGACACAGACCGGTGTTGCCACCCACTCTCTGCTAAGCTTCTATGGATCCATTCCTTCTGAACAGGATTCATTTGTGTTTATCCCACGCATTTTTGAATTCCATTACTGTTATCATCTCTCCCACCTCCCGCGGGAGGACATTCCAAGTACCTACCACCTTCTCCGTGGAAAAATACTTCCTGACATTATTCCTGAGTCTCCCCCCTTCATCCTCTAAGTAGTAATCTACTAAGTAGTAAATTTAAAACAAACCGGAGAAAATATTTCTTCACTCAACGTGTAATTAAACTCTGGAATTTATGGCCAGAGAATGTGATAAAATCAGTTAGTTTATCAGGGTTTAAAAAAGTTTTGGATAATTTCCTAAAAGAAAGGTCTATAAGCTGTTATTAAGATGGACTTGGGAAAATCAACAACTTATGTCTAGGATATGCAGCATAAAATCTGTTTTACTGTTCTGGGATCTTGGCAGGTGCTTGTGACCTGGATTGGGCATTGTTGGAAACAGGATACTGGGCTTGATGGGCCTTCGGTCTGTCCCAGTATGGCAACGCTTAGGTTCCTATTCAGCTCATTTTCGAAAGAGAAGGGCGCCCATCTTTCAACACAAATTGGGAGATGGGCATCCTTCTCTCAGGGACAGCGCTGCGTAACCCTGCGTAACCCTGGCAGCGCTATAGAAATGCTAAGTAGTAGTAGTAGTAGGGGGCGCCCAAATCGGCATAATCGAAAGCCGATTTTGGGCGTCCCCAACTGCTTTCCATTGCCGGGACAGCCAAAGTTCCCTGGGGCGTGTCGGAAGGGTAGCGAAGGTGGGACAAGGGCGTGC
Organism: Microcaecilia unicolor; assembly: GCF_901765095.1. Taxonomy (NCBI): domain Eukaryota; kingdom Metazoa; phylum Chordata; class Amphibia; order Gymnophiona; family Siphonopidae; genus Microcaecilia; species Microcaecilia unicolor. The sequence goes on along the minus strand of NC_044031.1, from coordinate 757,934,229 downwards.
CAGGGCGTGCTTAAGAGATGGGCGCCCTCAGCCAATAATGGAAAAAAGAAGGGCGTCCCTGGCGAGAATTTGGTCCACTTTATTTGGTCCCTTTTATTTCAGGTCCAAGTCACAAAAAAGTGCCCGAACTGACCAGATGACCACTGGAGGGAATCAGGGATCACCTCCCCTGACTCCCCCAGTGGTCACTAACCCTCTATCACCCTCAAAAAAACAACTTTAAATCTTTTTTTGCCAGCCTCAAATGTCATACTCAGGTCCATATATACAAAGCAGATCGTTGAAAAACCAAAATATGGACTTCTATCCTCAATGAAAAGTAAATCATATAATCTATTAAGCAAAATTAAAAACATCTTGTTTAAGTCATTAGAGAGGATAGATGTTTCAAGTTATCTTTTATTGATTACTAGTAAAAAAGGCCCGTTTCTGACACAAATGAAACGGGCGCTAGCAAGGTTTTTCTCGGAGTGTGTGTGTTTGGGAGAGTGTATGTGAGAGTGAGTGTTTGAGAGTCAGAGTGAAAGTGTGAGTCCAATCCATGCTCCTCTGTCACCTGGCCCCTCCATTCATCCCTATCCAGCAATTCCGCTGTCTCCCTGAGGCCTGCCCTGCAATCCATATGCATCCATGGCCATCTGTCCCCTCCATTCATCCCTATCCAGCAATTCCCCTCTCCATGAGTCCTGCCCTTCCAATCCATGCCCATCCATGCTCCTTTGTCACCTGACCCCTGCATTTTTCCCTATCCAGCATTTCCCCTCTCTGCCTGAGGCCTGCCCTGCAATCCATATCCATCCATGGCCATCTGTCCCCTCCATTCATCCCTATCCAGCAATTCCCCTCTCCCTGAGTCCTGCCCTTCCAATCCATGCTCCTCTTTCACCTGGCCCCTCCATTCATCCCTATCCAGCAATTCCCCTCTCTGCCTGAGGCCTGCCCTGCAATCCATATGCATCCATGCCCATCTGTGCCCTCCATTCATCCCTATCCAGCAATTCCCCTCTCCCTGTCCTGCCCTTCCAATCCATGCCCATCCATGCTCATCTGTCACCTGGCCCCTCCATTTTTCCCTATCCAGCATTTCCCCTCTCTGCCTGAGGCCTGCCCTGCAATCCATATCCATCCATGGCCATCTGTCCCCTCCATTCATCCCTATTCAGCAATTCCCGTCTCCCTGAGTCCTGCCCTTCCAATCCATGCCCATCCATGCTCATCTGTCACCTGGCCCCTCCATTTTTCCCTATCCAGCAATTGCCCTGTCTCCCTGAGGCCTGCCCTGCAATCCATATTCATCCATGCCCATCTGTCCCCTCTATTCATCCCTATCCAGCAATTTCCCTCTCTCCCTGAGTCCTGCCCTCCCAATCCATGGCCATCCATGCTCCTCTGTCCCCTGCCGCCTCCATTCATCCTTTTCCAGCAAGTCCCCTGTCTCCCTTCCATGACCCCCCCTTGCATCCATGCTCCTCTCTCTCCCATGTCCCAGCCTGGGCCGCCCTCTTCTTCCCCCCCCCCCCCTTCGCATCCATGGTGTCGTTTCTCCCCTGCCCTCCCGCTCCCATTGTTTTTCTTTTGTGGCCACCCTCTTCGCTCCCCCCAACATGGTTTTTATTTTTTTTTCTTGTTTTTAAATGTACCTCCGTGGCGGTTCCGGCAGCGAAGCGTCAGGGAAGGAGGCGGTGCTCCCGACGTCTAGGTTTCCCTTCGCTGTGTTCCGCCTTCTTTTGACGTCATCCTTGACGTCAGAAGAAGGCGGAACACAGCGAAGGGAAGGCTAGACGTTGAGAGCGCCGCCTCCTTCCCTGACGCTTCGCTGCCGAGCGTTGCGATTGGATGAGTGTCATTGCTCCGCCCTCGACGTCATCACGTTTGACGCGTGGGCGGGGCAGACACAATGCGATCTCACCCCCTTCACTTTTGGCTAACAGAGGCTTCATTCGAACGTTGGAGGTGCGTTTTATATAGAGAGATAACTTGTTGGGCAGAGTGGATGGACCGTGCAGGTCTTTTTCTGCCGTCATCTACTACGTTACTATGGGTTGTGTTCCAGAATAAATGAAAAATTCTTTGATTTTGTGTTTCTATTGTACTCATTTTTCACAATACACTGACAGCTTCATTTACTTGGGACAACGTAGAGGAGTCCTGATGTGTCCTCATGAACCAGAATCTACTATAATGTCATCTGGGCGCCAAGATTGCATTATAGAGTATGAGCATAACTCAGTGTTGGCGAACCTGAACTTAGGCGCCAGTGGTTATGCCAAGTCAATGGTAGTCATAACTATTGGCGCCCTGAAGTGTGCATATCATATAGTTTTCTGTAAGTTATGTGCTTATGTCGGAGGCACGCCTATGACCTGCCGCCCTCGCACTAAAGCGCTAAGCAATTTGGCGTGTGTTATAGAACAACTAGTAAAAAAGGCCCGTTTCTGACACAAATGAAACGGGCGCTAGCAAGGTTTTCCTCGGAGTGTGTATGTTTGGGAGAGTGTATGTGAGAGTGACTGTTTGAGAGTCAGAGTGAAAGTGTGAGTGTGTGTGTGTGAGAGAGAGAGTGAGTCTGGGTGTGAGTGTGTTTGTGAGAGAGTGTGTGTGTGAGAATGTGAGTGTGTGCAAGTGTGTATGTTAGACACAGTGTGAGAGAGAGTGTGTGTGTGTGGGCGAGAGAGAGAGTGTGTGTGAGACACAGATTCTCTGTGAGAGTGAGTGTATGAGACCAAGCGAGTGTGTGAGTGACTGTGTGGCACATAGAGTGTGAATGTGATACAGTGTGAGACAGAGTGTGTGAGAGTGAGAGTCAGAAAGACATTGTATATGAGAGAGTGTGAGCCCTGCCCTCCCAATCCATGCCCATCTGTCACCTGTCCCCTCCATTCATCCCTATCCAGCAATTCCCCTCTCTCCCTGAGCCCTGCCCTGCAATCCATATCCATCCATCCCCTCCATTCATCCCTATCCAGCAATTTCCCTCTCTCCCTGAGCCCTGCCCTGCAATCCATATCCATCCATGCCCATCTGTCCCCTCCATTCATCCCTATCCAGCAATTCCTCTCTCTCCCTGAGCTCTGCCCTCCCAATCCATGCCCATCCATGCTCCTCTGTCCCCTGCCCCCTCCATTCATCCCTTTCCAGCAATTCCCCTCTCTCCCTGAGCCCTGCCCTCCCAATCCATGCCCATCCATGCTCCTCTGTCACCTGCTCCCTCCATTCATCCCTATCCAGCAATTCCCCTCTCTCCCTGAGCCCTGCCCTGCAATCCATATCCATCCATCCCCTCCATTCATCCCTATCCAGCAATTTCCCTCTCTCCCTGAGCCCTGCCCTGCAATCCATATCCATCCATGCCCATCTGTCCCCTCCATTCATCCCTATCCAGCAATTCCTCTCTCTCCCTGAGCCCTGCCCTCCCAATCCATGCCCATCCATGCTCCTCTGTCCCCTGCCCCCTCCATTCATCCCTTTCCAGCAATTCCCCTCTCTCCCTGAGCCCTGCCCTCCCAATCCATGCCCATCCATGCTCCTCTGTCACCTGCTCCCTCCATTCATCCCTATCCAGCAATTCCCCTCTCTCCCTGAGCCCTGCCCTGCAATCCATATCCATCCATGCCCATCTGTCCCCTCCATTCATCCCTATCCAGCAATTCCTCTCTCTCCCTGAGCCCTGCCCTCCCAATCCATGCCCATCCATGCTCCTCTGTCCCCTGCCCCCTCCATTCATCCCTTTCCAGCAATTCCCCTCTCTCCCTGAGCCCTGCCCTCCCAATCCATGGCCATCCATTCTCCTCTGTCCCCTGCCGCCTCCATTCATCCTTTTCCAGCAAGTCCCCTCTCTCCCTTCCATGACCCCCCCCTCGCATCCATGCTTCTCTCTCTCCCATATCCCAGCCTGGCCCGCCCTCTTCTCCCCCCCTTCGCATCCATGCTCCCCCCCTTCGCATCCATGCTGTCGTTTCTCCCCTGCCCTCCCGCTCCCATTGTTCAACTTTACTGCCCATTCTCTTCTCTCTCCCCTATTTCTATTTTTTTTTTCTTCTTCTTTTTAAATTTACCTCCGTGGCGGTTCCGGCAGCGCAGCGTCAGGGAAGGAGGCGGCGCTCCCAACGTCTCCAGCCTTTCCTTCGCTGTGTTCCGCCTTCTTCTGACGTCAAGGATGACGTCAGAAGAAGGCGGAACACAGCGAAGGGAAGGCTGGAGACGTCGGGAGCGCCGCCTCCTTCCCTGACACTGCGCTGCCGAATTTGTTTGTTTTTGTTTCCGCCCTCGACGTCATGACGTTTGACGCGAGGGCGGGGCAGAGACGGCTGGGTGGCTTCACACCACGAACGCCACGAACCCTACAGCCAGAGCCAGGGAGTGACGTCAGATAGCTTCAGAACGTTGTCCTCATTAGAACGTTCACGGTGCGTTTTATTATATTAGAATTCCTAACACTTAGGTCTGTAAATGTCAACGCCAAAATCTAGGTGCTAAAAAGATTGGTGCACAGCTGGTATTTTGTAAAGGGGCCCAAGCTATATAGAAAACCAGCTTAGTGCACAGATCGCACCTAACTTCCTACGCCAGACTTATGCCTGATAGAAACAGATGTAAGTCCAGCTCCCAAAGCTAGATGTGGATCAGCCAAATTCTGTAACTTGGCACCTAAGTTTTGGGAACATCCATGCCCCTCCCATGCCCATAAGAAACGTTAGTTACCAAGTCATAGAATAGCGTACAGGGGAGGTCTGTGCGCAATTTCAATTAGGCACCAATTAAGTGGCCAATTGGTGCCCATGACCTCGTTAAGGGGCCCTTTTACAAAGCAGCAGTAAGCCCATTGTGAGCTTACCGTGCGGCAAACTGGAATTACCGCTGGTCCAATGCAGGCGCTGGTGGCATTTCCGGCACTAGTGGAAATACTTAGAAAAGTATTTCTGTAGGGGGTTACCACCAAGTTAGTACGGGAGCCCTTACCGGCACCTCAATGGGAGGTGGTAAGTCCTCCCCACCCCCACCCCCCCCACACACACACACACACCCGGTTTGGCCATTTGTAAATGCAATCTTTCCGCTTGGCCATTTCGTTTTTTTGCCTCTTTTACCCACTGCAGTAAAAAGGGCCTCAGCAGTTGGCAAAAACGGCTGCCCCTTTTACCACAGCTTAGTAAAGGGACCTCTAAGTTTATTTATTAAGATTTGGATAACTTCCTAAAAGAAAAGTCCATAAGCCATTATTAGGATGAAAATCCACTGCTTATTTCTGGGATAAGCAGCATAAAATGTTTTGTACTGTTTTGGGATCTTGCCAGGTACTTGTGACCTGGATTGGCCACTGTTGGAAACAGGATGCTGGGCTTGATGGACCTTTGGTCTGTCCCAGTATGGCAATATTTATGTACTTATGTGCTAGGGATTCTGAATGGAATCATGCTACTCTTTGGGGTTCCACGTGGAATGTTGCTACACTTTGAAATTCTGCATGGAATCTTGTTAGTCTTTAGAATTCTAGAATCTTGCTCTTCTTTGGAGTTTTACGTGGAATGTTGCTACTATTGGGTACTTGTGACCTGGATTGGCCACTGTTGTAAACAGGATGCTGGGCTTGATGGACCTTTGGTTTGTCCCAGTATGGCAATACGTCTGTACTTATAATTTATTCATCCATTCAAAGAAATGTAGTAGGTTGGTGAGGCAAGGTTTCCCTTGACTAAATCCATGTTGGCTTTGTCTCATTAAATCCATGCTTATGTACATGCTCTGTAAATACTAAGGAAACTTGGATTCTTTATTGAAAGTCCGAACACAGTCCATGTTTTGACATAATTGTCTGTGTCAGGGGTCAATCATTAAAATCCGCTCAGTAAATAAAGACTATCCAATGCATTGAAAGCAAGTAATGGTGATTCACAAGTCTTTCTCTTTGATATACAGTGCTTTCTGCATCAAATCCCTCTACACAGACTCCTGAGGCAGGCGCTTGTCACTGAAACACGGTTCCGTGTCGAGTCTGTAAAATAAAACTCTGTGTATAAAGAACTCTTGACTCCCGCATGTTCCTGGAGTGCCATTTCTTCACCCTATTCTCCCACGATTGTTCCTGCTACTTTCATAGGTGTTGGTGTTCCTCCACTTCTGTGGCCAACTTCCAGGTTTTCAGGAAATCCATAATGAATGTACATGAGATAAGGCATTAAAGATCTATCTCCATGGTATGCAAATTTATCTCATGCATGTGGGTTTCCTGAAAACCTGACTAGCTAGGTGTGTTCCCTGAGGGCTGGGTTGAGAACCCCTGCTTTGTGGAATGGGCTTCTAGCAGGCACCCTCTGGACACCTATTTATAGACCTCTAACAGCTTCAGGACCATGGGCGTAGCTACGGGGGGCCATGCTGCAAATTTCATCCGGGCCCCTGGTTTGGCTGGCAGGGGTCCCCAACCCCTGCCAACCGAGCCTTCTTCAGCGCGGTCTCCGGCGCAGCCGCGTTCGCTGCCTGCCCCCTGTCTTCGTGCTCCTCCTGTGCACACTGATGCTCAGCGTTTGCTGCCTGCCCCCTGCTCTTCTTTCTTCTTGCTCCTCCTTATGTACGCTGATGCTGAGCGTCAGCATGCACCGGAGGCGCAAGAAGAAAGAAGAGCAGGGGGCAGGCAGCGAACGTGGCTGTGCTGGAGACCGCGCTGAAGAAGGCTTCGGCTGGCGGGGGTTGGGGACTCCCGCCAGCAAAGGTATTTGTTTGTGAGGGGGCGAGGCGGTGGGGGGGGGGGCAAGGAGGCGTGGTGAAGCGTGGGGGGGGGCGGGGCGGCACTCAAAATGTGCCCACAACCTCGGGCTCTGGCCCCCTCCCACCTTTCAGGACGGAATGATTTCCGGACTCAGGACAGCAGGAACCTCTCTTTCCTTGTCCTTGCACATCTGTTCTAAAACGATTGACTGTATTGAAACTTAAATTGCACTCATTGGCTTAATGCACAAATTCACGTCACAGTTCAGGTAAAGGTTTTGAAGCCAGGCTCATAGTCTTAAATTGTGAATGTTACGCTATATTTCTGGACCTGCAGAGCCCGAATCCCTTCCCCCCCCCCCCCCCTCTTTATATGGCACACCTGCTCGAGATAATTCCAGCACCTTCCACCTGCATTCCTTAAGCAAAAGAATGTAACTAGAGGGGGTGTACGTGGATTAAGTCATGCTTTTTCTCTAAGGCAAACTTCGCTCTGTCATTGAATAGGTTCATAAATGTCTCCAGATAATGATCACTCTGCCTTTCTTTTTGGTAGCCCTGGGCCAGGAGGAAGAAATTGCCTGGGCATGAGTGTGGAACATTCAGTTTGTGAGAATCCCCCCTGCCCAAAGGGAGTGGCAAGCTTCCGGGACCACCAGTGCCAGACGCATGAAAGGAACGCCAGCAAGAAGAGAAGCCTAATGACAGCTGTCGCCATCGATGGTAAGCCAAAGCGATAAATAAAGAAAAATAAAATGAATGCAAAATAGGGAAAAATTGTAAACAAGAAAGAAACCTGAATAGACCCCACAAAGCAAAACCTCCCTGGTATGACTCCTGTGGGTGCGTGCCACCGTGGCACTGTTTCAGTGGCTGAAGAGGGAGCAAAGCAGGAGTGTGGAGCTCACAGACAGGTCCCCTGGTACAGGCCTGGCCCGAGGGAGACTACAGGATTGGAGTCCAGGCAAGACATCAGGGAGCCTGCTGGCAGTGCTGCTGCTGTGACCATTCTGCTCAGCTAGGCTGTTGGGGGGGGGGGGCATGAAAAGGGAAAAGCAGCTGCTATCCTTCTGCACCTCCTTCCTGCTGGCCTTAAAATCAACTGCTCAGATAACTGATCTTACTTTGTATTGCTGTTCCCCTGATCACTCTGGTATATTTAAAGCATGAATACATCACAGGTAACTGAAGATCAGATCATCCTCAGACACTCATTCAGGCAACAGACTGATATGTGTAAAGCATGAATACAGCACTGACAGCTGAAGAGCAGATCTTCCTTGGAGCCCCATGCAGGCACCAGACTGACATGTATAAAGCATGAATACAGCACTGACAGCTGAAGAGCAGATCTTCCTCAGACACTCATTCAGGCACCACACTGATATATGTATAAAGCATGAATACAGCACTGACAGGTGAAGAGCAGATCTTCCTCAGAGCCCCATGCAGGCACCAGACATGTGTAAAGCATGAATACAGCACTGACAGCTGAAGAGCAGATCTTCCTCGGAGCCCCATGCAGGCACCAGACTGATATGTGTAAAGCATGAATACAGCACTGACAGCTGAAGAGCAGATCTTCCTCGGAGCCCCATGCAGGCACCAGACTGACATGTGTAAGGCATGAATATAGCACTGACAGCTGAAGAGCAGATCTTCCTCGGAGCCCCATGCAGGCACCAGACTGGCATGTGTAAAGCATGAATACAGCACTGACAGCTGAAGAGCAGATCTTCCTCGGAGCCCCATGCAGGCACCAGACTGGCATGTGTAAAGCATGAATACAGCACTGACAGCTGAAGAGCAGATCTTCCTCGGAGCCCCATGCAGGCACCAGACTGACATGTGTAAAGCATGAATACAGCATTGACAGCTGTAAAGCACATCTTTGGGAAGAGAATTTAAATGCAGAGACCATGGTTTAATAAAAGGTGAACACCTTTTATTGTTAAAGTAGTGTATTTTTTCTGCGATGTGTTTACTGCGGGGCGAATTTTAATCGCGATTAAAGGTATGTTATTTACTTTTGTTCCCACTGCAGCTCCTTGTGTCTCTGGCCAGGTCACTTAAGGGTCCTTTTACTAAGTGGTCTGCAGTAGTGCGAGCAAATCTTTTATGCGCATGCTGGGCCATTTATGACTGCGTCTAGGAAAAAGGGCCTTTTTTAAGGGGCTGGAAATAGACGTGCGCTAAAATTGAAACCAGCGCATGCCCATTTTTGGCCAGTGAACTTTCTGCCACCCATTCACCTAGCAGTAAGGTCTCACACGCTACCTGTATGGTAAGCATGCAGCGCACACCAACTGCTGTTTACCGCCGGGTAAGCGGTCCACAGAAGAAAATAGAAAATTATTTTCTACCCGCGGGATTCGGCACACTATTATTATTATTAGCATTTGTATAGCGCTACCAGACGCACGCAGCGCTGAACACCTGACACAAAGAAAGACAGTCCCTGCTCAAAAGAGCTTACAATCTAAATAATACAGACAGACAAGACAGTTACGGGTGAGGGAAGTAATGGGTGAGAAGGAAGGAAGGAACAAGGGGAGGGCAATTGTGGCTAGGAGCCAAAAGCAGCAGTGAAAAGGTGGGTTTTCAGCATAGATTTGAAAACAGGTAGAGATGGAGCTAGACGTATAGGCTCAGGAAGTTTATTCCAGGCATAAGGTGCCACGAGAGAAAAGGAACGAAGCCTGGAGTTAGCAGTGGAGGAGAAGGGGGACAACAAGAGAGATTTGTCCAGTGAGCGGAGGTCACGGGGAGGAATTCAGAATTACCGCCCGGCTCACGCACTAGCCAGGTGGTAGTGCCGATTTGATGCATGCTGTACTCGTGTAGGCCCTCCCACGCCTTTGTAAAAGGGCCTCTTAACTCTTCAGAGTCACAAGGAGCTGCAGTTGGAACAAAAATAAATAAATAACGTATCTTGAATTGTGCGATTAATTGCATGATTACTCATGATTACACATTTTAATCAAAATGCAGCCTTAAATAAATTAAAGAATAAAAAGGTAACGAAAAGATAAGAAATACAAATTGACAAATTACAGATTAAAGAATGTAAAACAGATTAACTATAAACAGCCTTACAGTTTTCACACCCTACTTCAGAAACGCAGCCTTAGTTTACATTAATATTTACCCAGTCAATATCGGGGTAATTGAAATTATCATTGCATTGCCCAGTTTGTTTGCGTCCCTAATTTCCTTTAACATTTCCGCATCCTTCTGTTCATCCTGGCCAGGCGGACTGTAGTACACTCCTATCACTATCCTTTTCCCCTTTACACATGGAATTTCAATCCACAGTGATTCCAAGAAGTGTTTTGTTTCCTGCAGAATTTTCAATCTATTTGATTCAAGGCCCTCCTTAACATACAGTGCTACCCCTCCACCAATTCGATCCACCCTATTACTACGAGATCATTTGTACCCCGGTATGACAGTGTCCCACTGGTTAGCCTCCTTCCACCAGGTCTCAGAGATGCCTATTATATCTAATTTTTCATTTAGTGCAATATATTCTGGTTGGGAGGCGGGGCTAGTGCTGGGCAGACTTATACGGTCTGTGCCAGAGCTGGTGGTGGGAGGCGGGGCTGGTGGTTGGGAAGTGGGGATAGTGCTGGGCAGACTTATACGGTCTGTGCTGGGGCTGGTGGTTGGGAGGCGGGGCTAGTGCTGGGCAGACTTATATGGTCTGTGCTGGGGCTGGTGGTTGGGAGGCAGGGCTAGTGCTGGGCAGACTTATATGGTCTGTGCCGGGGCTGGTGGTTGGGCGGCGGGGATAGTGCTGGGCAGACTTATACGGTCTGTGCCAGAGCCGGTGGTGGGAGGCAGGGATAGTGCTGGGCAGACTTATACGGTCTGTGCCAGAGCTGGTGGTGGGAGGCGGGACTGGTAGTTGGGAGGCGAGGATAGTGCTGGGCAGACTTATACAGTCTGTGCCAGAGCTGGTGGTTGGGAGGTGGGGATAGTGCTGGGCAGACTTATAGGGTCTGTGCGCTGAAGAGGACAGTACAAATAAAAAAGTAGCACATATGAATTTATCTTCTTGGGCAGACTGGATGGACCGTGCAGGTCTTTTTCTGTCGTCATCTACTATGTTTACTATGTTTTACTATTCTAACTCTCCCATCTTATTTCTTAGGCCCCTGGCATTTGCATATAGACATTTCAAAGTATGTTTGTTGTCCTATTTACATGATGCTTAGTACTTGACAGTATTAATTTGTAATCTTTTCTCTTGCTGCAGTATTAAGGATATTAGCCTAATATAAAAGTGTCTTTTAGTTTATATAGTATATATTGTATGATTTATTTAGTGTTTCCTTCTTAGATGGTAATGAAATGTATTTAAAACTCTGTAAGAGCACTCCTTGCTTGTTACCCTAATTACAATAACTGACTATAAATGAAGAGTTGCCTGGTGGGGGGGGGGGGACGGGAAGACTAAACTAGGTCCTGCTGTTAATGCTGTGGTGCAAAGTTTTTAAAACTGAGTGGAAAACACTATGGAGGTTAGTTAATAAAATTTGCTTTTTATATTTTTATTTTGCCTAACACTAACCTACAAGTCCTCCTTTAAATCCCAATCTTTAAATTCCCAAAGCACAAAGCAAAATAGCATTCACTTACCAGAGAAATGTCCTCTTCTCTCGGAACTTCTCAGAATGCGACCATCTCTGGAAAAAGGTGACTGAACTTTCCAGAAACCAAAAAAAAAAGAGGTTTTAATGAATTCTGTTAAGAGTAAAGAATTTGTAATACAACGGGCCAAACCCTATCTTCAGTGTTGCCAGGTGGGCGGTTTTACCGCCCAATTGGGCGGTTTTCCGCGACCCGCCGCGGGAAATTTTTGCCCGCGGCGGGTTGCGGTTTTTTGGGCTGTTTTTGGCCTTCAGGGCGGTTTTTTCGGCCGCGGGGGGGCGGGGTTAGTGACGTTTTTGGGTGGGGTTAATGACGTTTTGGGCGGGGTTAGTGACGTGGGAGGCGGGGCCGATGACGTGGGAGGCGGGGCCGATGACGTGGGAGGCGGGGCCGATGACGGGGAGGCGGGGCGGATGATGTGGAGGCGGGGCCGATGACGTGGGAGGCGGGGCCGATGACGTGGGAGGCGGGGCCGGTGACGGCGGGGGCGGGGTTGATGACAGCGGGGGCGGGGTTGATGATGCGGGGGTGGGGGTGTCAGGGGCGGGGTTTGTGTTTGGGCGGGTTTTGGGCTGTTTTTTGGGCTCCATCGGGCTGGAAAAAAATTTTCCACCTGGCAACCCTGCCTATCTTTTTATGTGAAAAAATAAAAAAGTTACAGAAGTTCAAACATGTAACTTTTGCAGGCTGCTTATGGCCCCATGATTGGCCATTCTCAACTGTCTGGTTCTGCTATTTTAGTCACCTTTTGCCAGAGACACCGTAATACCTGGCACTCTATAATTTCATAAAAGAAAGCAGGTGCCTAATTTCCATTATAGAGTTGACTCACCCGGTTATAGAATTCTACCCCTCCCCCAAGATGGTAATTCTGTAAACAGTGGCCTGTGGGAGCCTGTTGTGCAAAGGCAAGTGAGCCTCACCACAGTGATCGATTTGCCTCCAGTGTGTTTTCTTTTCTGTACCCTTTGCATTTCCTAGCAGAGGTCTTGCGGTCTCTCTCCCTTCTATAAAGTCTCGCACTTCTGCTTGCTCTCCATGGCATTTTATTGCTTTTTTCAGATAAACCTTGTGAGCTGTTCTGCACTCCCATAGGGAAGGAAGCCCCTGTTCTGGTGTCGGACAGGGTGCTGGACGGCACATCGTGTGGCCCTTATGAGATGGACCTCTGTGTACACGGCATGTGCCAGGTGCAGTAAAATTCAGTGTTCTTTAAGCACATTCCTACTTTTGCTCCACTTAGGGCTCAGGCCCACCCAACAGTAGCACACATTTTGCGGTAGCTGGTGGGGATTCCAAGCTCCACTAGCTGAAGACTTCCCCCCGATGGTAACGAAAACGCTACTCTCCACGATACTGGTACCTGTGCATAGGACCGCCGAGAGACTGAACCGGGCCTGGGGCAGGGCTGCTGCCACCGGGCCTGAAGCAGGGCTGCCCCCCCCCCCCCCCCCCCCAGTTCGCTGCAGCCCCCCCTCCAGATCACTGCTGCGAAATACCTTATTGGCTGGCGGGGATCCTGAGGCCCCGCCAGCAGAACACATCTTCCAGTGCTGCTCTTCTGCCAATTGCCTGCCCCTGCGGCTGCTTTTTCTCTCAGAGCATGCTCGGTGTCAAAACCGAGTATGCGCCCTGAGAGGAAAAGGCGCCACTCAGCTGGCCAGAAGAGCAGTGCTGGAGTTGCTCCTCCGGGTTCTCCCCCAGCCTCCAAGGGAGGGCTTGCCTGCAGCACCAGAGTTTTCTCTCTCTTGCTCTTGTCGGGATGTGATCACTTGGATCCCAGCAGGAGCAAGAGAGAGAGACCCTGGCGCTGGGCCACCCTTGGACGCCTGGACCCAAGGAATTTTGCCCCCCTCCCCGCCCCCCTCTCGGCGACCCTGCCTGCATGTGCTCAGTTTTCATCGCATGCCTGCTGCAGACTGCCAAGGTGGAAAGAAGCGTTTTCCCACCAGCTGAGATTTTTTTTTGGTCGGGGAGGGGGGAAAACACTTGGTGCCCACCCACTTCTTGCCTAGGCCCACCCAAATCTGTTTTCTGGCTACGGCCCTGGGTCGAATGTATGTGTGTCTCACTGTGATGATTGACTGACAAGCCAGATTCTGTAGCACAGGTTGGTCATGGAGAAGTGACGATAGGTCTGAGGTTTGTGACTGTTTTACAGTAAGATTTTCCTCATGATGAGGAGAGTTGTAAAATCTGCATGTACGATTGATAATTCACATAAATGATGCAAGATAAACTCATAAAGATTAATGAATATTTTTAATCAGAAGCCTTAGGAAATGAGACTAAAGGCCCTGAATATGTACCTAAGAGGACAGGAGAGATAGGAGGATATGAGAGACATTTCAATTATTGCTGTCGATTAATCGCACAATTAACTTGAAAATTTTAATGGTGATTGCAATTAATGCGTGATTAATGCACAAATGTCAACAGCAATTAAAAAGATAAACGCATTAATGCATACAGCCGTGTAGTACTCGTCATTTTTTAAAATACTGACTGCCACAGGCTGTATTAAGCATTCACTCCCTCCCTGAACAAACCACAAATGCATTCATCTCCCTCCTGAAAGGTCTCCCCAAAAACTCCCAAAGACCCTCCCCCTGACTCCAAAGAGCATCCACCCCCTTCTGACCCGTCCCTCCCATAGCCCCCCCCCCCAGGCTAATTGTTCCATGACATTACCACTAGAATTCATGGCCGCCATTTTTAACCCAGAGCACCACAGGCAGCAGCAACTGAGGATTGCTGTTGCCCGCTGTACTTTAGACCACCAGACATCTTTCAGGTAGGTTCTCAAACTTTTTCATGGGGGGATCCTTAGGGAAATGGATGTACTGGAGGGTGTCTTGGGAGATATTCTTCTGGAAAGCTTTAGGAGGAGAATGAATGCTCTGGGGGGATTCAGAAGGAGGGTGCATACTCTGGAGGGGGACTTTGAGAGGAGGGTACATGCTCTTGGGGGTTCTTTGGGAGGGATGGATGCCCTTGGTGAGGAACGTTAGGAGAAAGGATGCTCTTGGGGGATTTGAGAGGAGGATGGAGGCTCTGGGGTGCTTCAGGGTAGATAATCTTGGAGTGGTATTCTGAAGGGAGTGAATATTCTGGGGGCTTCAGGATAGGGTGAATGCTCTGGGGGGTCTTTGGGAGGACAATAGATGCTGAAGGGGATCTTTGGAGGGGGGCAGATGCTCTGGAGGGCTTCAGAAGGAGGGTGAATGCTCTTGGGGGGGGGGCATCAGGAAGAGGATAGATGCTCCTGGAGGAGGTGTTTAGGACCATAATTAAAAATGCAATGAATTGTGATTAAACATTTTTAACTGACCAATTAAATCATGATATCAAAATTTTGATTGCGCAACAGCTATAAGTTAAATATCTGAAAAGTATATATAGTGCACAAGAAACAAACATTTTTCATCAAAAAGAATATTCTAGAACAGTGGTTTTCAACCCAGTTCTCAGAACAAAGCCAGCTAGCTGGTTTTCGGGCTATTTACAATGAATATGCGTGAGATATGTTTGCTTGTACTGCCCTCCATTATATGCAAACCTGTCTCATATGTATTCATTGTACACATCCTGACAAAAAGTTTGGCTGAATGTGTCCCAAGGGTTGAATTGACAACCCCTGTTCTAGAAGATGAGGAGGTATGAAGCACAGAAGGAGTAGGGACAACCTCACAAAATATTTCTTTAAAGGAAGTGTGGTGGGTGTATGTAATGGCCCAAAGGAGGCAGTAGGGAAGCTTAGAACAAGCACAGAGGATCCCTGCATACAAAGAAGTGAGGAAAATTCCAGAGTCCTTCTAACAGTCTGTGACTATGCATCAGGACTGAAACTGGGCAGATCACCTGCGCCTGATGGTCTTTATCAGCTGACTTTTTCTGGGGGGGGGGGGGGGGGTTAACTCATTTACCATAATCGTGATAAAAAGCAGGAAATTGCTTTATGAAAATATTGTATAGAGTCCCCAAAGATCTTCCTGGCTTGAATTTGTCTTTAGAGATATAACTTCTATTTTATTAAACTTTTCAAAACATGAAGTACAGACAGGATGGTGCATAAAGTTTTGTATATGCACCAAACCCAATGAAATAAAACAGAGAAATTACATCTAATCCACAGAACTGACTAACCTCTGCTCCCCTTAATCGTGCCCCAGACACACCCCAGAGGAAACAACCTATATAATCAGTTCTAGGAATGAATTGCAGTTCTCCTTGCTCTGTGAGGCAAAGAGTCCACATGTGTCCCCAAATTTTCCAGAACAAGTCCCAGCTATTCAGCTTCCTAGTTCTGGTTCAGATTTTCTCCATTTCCATCAAATTAGGCAAAGCATTCAATGAAAGATGGTGGAGTCTCCTCTTTCCAGTATGTCAAGATAGATTTTTATTTCTGCCCCTACGTGGAGGGCTTCAGACAGGAAGCTCTTTGTCCATTTACTAGTTCAACATAGGAATTTGCCATACTGGGTCAGACCGATGGTCCATCTAGGCCAGTATCCTGCTTCCAACAGTGGCCAGTCCAGGTCACAAGTACCTGGCAGAAACCCAAATAATAGCAAGGTTTCATTCTACTGACTCCAGGGATAAGCAGTAGCTTTTCCCTGATCTGTCTTAATAGCAGTTTATGGACGTTTCCTTTAGGAATTTGTCCAAACCTTTTTAAAACCCAGATACACTAAGTGCTGTTACCACATCCTCTGGCATTGAGTTCCAGAGCTTAACTACTCGTTGAATAAAAAATATTTTCTCTTTACCATATAAATTCATGAAATGTCCGTAGTCTTTGTACTTTTGAAAGCGTAAACAATCAAGAACGTGGTGGGAGGCGGGGCTGGTGGTTGGGAGGCGGGATAATGCTGGCCAGACTTATACGGTCTGTGCCAGAGCCGGTGGTGGGTGGCGGGGCGGGTGGTTGGGAGGTGGGGATAGTGCTGGCAGACTATACGGTCTGTGCCAGAGCCGTTGGTGGGAGGCGAGACTGGTGGTTTGGAGGCGGGGATAGTGCTGGGCAGACTTATTACGGTCTGTGCCAGAGCGGTGGTGGGTGGCGGGGCGGGTGGTTGGGAGGTGGGGATAGTGACTGGGCAGACTTATACGGTCTGTGCCAGAGCCGGTGTGGGGAGGCGGGACTGGTGGTTTGGAGGCGGGGATAGTGCTGGGCAGACTATACGGTCTGTGCCAGAGCCGGTGGTGGGTGGCGGGGCGGGTGGTTGGGAGGTGAGGATAGTGCTGGGCAGACTTATACGGTCTGTGCCAGAGCCGGTGGTGGAGGCGGGACTGGTGGTTTGGAGGCGGGGATAGTGCTGGGCAGACTTATACGGTCTGTGCCAGAGCCGGTGGTGGGTGGCGGGGCGGGTGGTTGGGAGGTGAGGATAGTGCTGGGCAGACTTATACGGTCTGTGCCAGAGCCGGTGGTGGGAGGCGGGACTGGTGGTTGGGAGGCAGGGATAGTGCTGGGCAGACTTATACGGTCTGTGCCCTGAAAAAGGACAGGTACAAATCAAGGTAGGGTATACTCAAAAAGTAGCACATGTGAGTTTATCTTGTTGGGCAGACTGGATGGACCGTACAGGTCTTTTTCTGCCGTCATCTACTATGTTACTATGTATGTTACCTATTCCACTCCACCGAGTATTTGTAGACCTCTCTTTTTTTTTTGAGGATACAGCAACCAGAATTACACATAGTACTCAAAGTGAGATTGTGCCATGGAGCAATTACAGAGGCATTATAATACCTCATCTCAACACAATACATACAAACCAACAACCTTAATCACCCCAGAACACACCCTCCCTATTTCAAACAGCCTGAAAATACTCAGCGTGACAATCGACCGCAATCTCACTCTCGAGAGCCAAGTGAACTCTACAACAAAGAAAATGTTCCACTCAATGTGGAAACTTAAACGCTTAAAACCTTTCTCCCAAGGGAAATATTTCGTAACCTAATACAACCAATGGTGCTAAGTCACGCAGACTATTGCAATGGAATTTACGCTGGATGCAAAGAACAACTCACAAAGAAACTCCAGACCGCTCAGAATACAGCAGCCAGACTAATATTTGGCAAATCGTGATTCGACAGTGCCAAGGCCCCTCTGTGAAAAACTGCATTGGCTGCCAATCAAAGAACGTATTACTTTCAAAATCTGCACCCTGGTCCACAAAATTACCTATGGCCAAGGTCCCAGGATACATGACAGAACTTATAGACCTACCACTCAGAAACATAACCAGATCATCTCGAACATACCTAAACCAGGGGCCGCGAGAGGGGAAGACAGGGGGACAAAAGTCCCAGGCCTCCGGGGGGGACCCGGCGCCGCTGCAGTCCGGCCCGCCCTCTGTAGCTCCCGGAACTAACCTGAAGTGCCTTCACGTTCGCATCGCAGCAGCAGCGCAGGGCAGGCCACTCCTTCATTCCGTGTCCGCCCTCGCCTGATGTAACGTCCGTGAGGGCGGGGCACAGAAGGAAGGAGAGGTTCTGCCCTGCTGCTGCTGCTTGCTGCGATGCGAACATGAAGGCGCTTCAGGTTAGTTCGGAGGGCCCGGCAGCGGGTGGAGGGGGGCCGGGGGCGGTCTTGTCCCGGCCCCGGCTCTTGCCTAAACCTCCACTATCCAAACTGCAAAAAAATTCAATACAAAACAACCTATGCGTCCAGCTTCTCCTATACAAGCACAAAATTATGGAAACCACTGCCAAAAGTTGTGAAGACAACCTACGACCACCTAAACTTCAGGAAATCATTAAAGACCTACCTGTTCAAAAAGGCATACCTCGCCGACCCAACTTAAATGCCTGCACTCTGCAACACAACATAACCAAAGCTTGCACTGGACACTAATTAATCTTTCATCTCTTTGATTCCCTTTGTAACTGAAACATATGTTCCTTACTCAACCATAATACCATCTGTATTGTTTCTTTACCGGACTGGCGAATGCCCTCTATGGTACTATGTAAGCCACATTGAGCCTGCAAATAGGTGGGAAAATGTGGGATACAAATGTAATAAATAAATACTTAAATAAATTCCTTGTCTTGTTTTCTATTTCTTTCCTAATAATTCCTAACTTTCTGTTTGCTTTTTTTTGTCCACAACACACTAGGCAGAAGATTTCAACATATTGTCCACGATGGCACCTAGATCTTTTTCTTGGGTGCTGACTCCTAAGGTGGAACCTAGGACCTAGCATCAAATAACTATGATTTGGATTATTCTTCCCAATGTGAATCACTTTGCATTTGTCCTCATCAAATGTCATCTACCATTTATTTGGATGTTCAGTCTTCCCATTTCCTATGGCCCCCCTGCAATTTTGCACAGTCCACATGTGTTTTTGCACTTTAAATAGTTTTGTGTCATCTGCAAATTTAATCACCTCACTTGTCATTCCCATTTCCACTCCTTATTCAGACGGGCTATCTCTGAGCAGTGTTAGATTTGGAACAGCTGAATGCTAAGGATATGTTGACAAGTCATAGAGGGGGCATAATCGAATGCGAACGCCTAGCTCCATGGGGCGTCTATGTCCGAGAACGGGTACATGAAGGGGCGGGACAGACCGTATTTTCGAAAAAAATGGGCGCCCATCTTTTTTTTCGATAATACGGTTTGTGCCCGGCAAGTGCATCGAATTTGTGCGGGGTTTGAGCTGGGCGGTTTCATTTTTCAGCGATAATGGAAACCGAAGGCGCCCAGCTCAAAAATGAACAAATCCAAGGCATTGGGTCGTGGGGAGGGCCAGGATTCGTAGTGCACTGGTCCACCTCACATGCCAGGACACCAACCGGACACCCTAGGGGGCACTTGTAACAATAATAAAAAAAAAATTAAATACCTCCCAAGTCCATAGCTCCCATCCCTTGGGTGCTGAGCCCCTCAAAATCCCCCCCACAAACCCACTGCCCACAACTCTACACCATTACCATAGCCCTTATGGCTGAAGGGGGGCACTTACATGTGGGTACAGTGGGTTTTTTGGGGGCAGTTTGGAGGGGCTCCCATTTACCACCACAAGTGTAACAGGTAGGGGGGGATGGACCTGGGTCCACCTGGGTGAAGTCCACTGCACCCACTAACAACTGCTCCAGGGACCTGCATACTGCTGTGATGGAGCTGGGTATGGCATTTGAGGCTGGCATACAGGCTGGAAAAATTTGTTAAAGTAGTTTTTTTATGGGTGGGAGGGGGTTAGTGACCACTGGGGGAGTCAGGGGTGGTCATCCCCGATTCACTCGGTGGTCATCTGGTCATTTAGGGCACTTTTTGACTTGTTCGTGGAAAAAAAAGGGTAAAAAAATGACTCCAAATTTGCGCTAAAAATGCCTTCCTTTTTTCGATTATCAGTCCGAAGGCACCTATCTCTCCTCAGCTGATAAACACGCCCCAGTCCCGCCTTCACCATGCCTCCGACACGCCCCCGTCAACTTGCTCGTTTCTGCGACAGATTGCAGTTGAATACGCCCAAAATCGGCTTCGATTATACCGATTTGGGCGCCTTTGCGAGATGGGCATCTATCTCCCGATTTGGGTTGAAATCTGGGCGCCCATCACTTTCGAAAATAAGGCTGATAGTGTCCCCTGAAGCAGCTGGAAAGTGAAACATGGCTGCCATTGAGCTGGGAGTGACTTGTCATAGAAGAGGTCTCATTGAATTTTAATGTGCCTTGAAAGAAGAGCAACTCAAATGGATCTTCTGAAGAGATGTTATCTTCCATATTGTGACAATAATGATATGTCTAAAGTGATACTCTGTATTATTTCTTTTGGCTTGTTTGTTGCACTTTGTTTTTTCTAAGTTGTGAAAATTGATTTAGTGGAGGTTTTTTCTGACCAGTGATGAATTCACTTCCACTACTTGTGCTAATGTACTGTGTGGATAGGGTGAGCAAAGGTTATGTTTAGTAAGGAATTGGTATTGTATAATCAGTGGTTCTCAAACGTTTTCGGTTCACGGTACACTTAGTGTCCGAGCGATTTTTCACACAGCCCCGGCCACATAGGTCTCTGCACCACCACCACCCCCCCCCCCCCGCCGCCACATAGGTTCTCCCTTTCCCTGAAGCCCCCTCCTCTCACTCCAGCACACCTCTTCCCTTCCCCGTAGCCCCCTCTTCCCAGAAAGTTCAGTACAGCATTCTCTGCAGCCCCTCTCCTCCCAAATAGTCCAGCACATCTCTCCCTTCCCTGCCGCCCCTCTCCTCTCATAAGTCCCGCATACCTCTGCCTTCCCCAAATACAGCATTGCTCGCTACCTTCCTTCCGGCAGGTCCAGGATCGCTGCAACTTCCTCCTTCTTCCCCACCGCTGTTGCAGTGCTTGCAGCTTACATATTCGGGCTGTCTGCGATTCACACAGGCACTCCAGGGCCTTACCTCTCTAATGCAGCTTCCTGTTGTGAGGGCTGGATGCTGCAGAGGGAGGTTCTGTGTGAATTGCAGACAGCCTGAAAACGTAAGCTGCAAGGCGCGGCGGTGGCGGAGGAAGAAGGAGGAAGTGGCAGATTCCGGATCTGTGGGAGGGGAAAGTAGGGAGCGATGCTGGATTGTGGGTGTGGTAGGGAGGTCAGGATTTGCACTTCACCCCTGAGAGTTTGCTGCGGCATGCCAGGGTGCCGCAGCGTACAGTTTGGGAATTGCTGGTATAATTGTTTGGTGCAGACAAGCTGGGACTGGTGGCCAGTTGAGCTGCTGTTTGTTTTACTTTCATGGTTACATACAGCTCTTCTCCCTTTTTTGTTTGGATAATTGAAATCACCCATTATTATACTGTTGCCAGATTTTGCTGTTTCCTAATTTCTGTCAACATTTCATCTGTTTGTTCTGGCCTGGCGGATGGTAGTACAGCCCTACCAGTATACTCTTTCTCTTCACACATGGAGTTTCTATCCATAGGGATTCCACGTGCTATCTGTTTCCTGCTGACAGGGCCGTGCCAACACGGTAAGCGTTGGGGGGCGCCCCGCCGCACCATGCTTATCTCGCCCTCCCGCTCCCATGTCCCAACTGCCCGCCCTCTTCTCTCCCCACCCCCCAATAAGATTCCTTTTAAATTTACCTCCGTCGGCAGCGAAGGCGCAGCGTCAGTGAAGGAGGCCGTCGCCTCCCGACGTCTCTACTAGTCTTCCCTTCGCTCATGTCCCGCCTTCTTCTGACGTCATTTCCTTAACGTCAGAGAAGGCGGATCACTTTCACGGGGGGGAGGGGGCGCCGGCGCACCAACTGTTCGTCTGCGGGGGGGGGGACGCCGGGGGCGCCAACTGATCTTCTGCAGGGGGGCACCACAGACCCTTGGCACGGCCCTGCCTGCTGAATTTATATTTTGTTAGACTCTGTTTAACATGTAGTGCCGCCCCTTTTCAATTTGATCCACCCTGTCATTGCAATGTAATTTGTACCCTGGTAACTCAGTGTCCCATCGATTCTGTCCTCCTTCACCAAGAGGCTCATTTTCAAAGCACTTAGCCTCCCAAAGTTGCCATAGAAACCATGGAACTTAGCCTCCCAAAGTGCTTTGAAAATATGCCTCCAAGTCTCTGAGATGCCTATTTATCTACCCTCATCATTTAGTGCTACTACGTACTCTTAACTCTCCCTTCTTATTTTTTGGGCTTCTAGCATTGTATACCGATATTTCAAACGGTGTGTGTCTTGTATATATATTTGCAAGCTACTTAGAGGATAATTAACAGTCTTACTCTATGCTCCTCTTAAAGACTCTCGGCTTTTCTTTCACTTCTGTTGCAGCCTCTCTACCAAGATGCCCTAACTTCCGTGTTTTGATAGTATCTTTCACAGATACCTCACGCTGAACCGTGTGCTTTGGAGTGACTGTCTGCTTTCCTCCCCATTCTACTTTAAAGCTGTTCTATCCCTTTTTAAAAACGTATATTAAGGCTGTTTAGCCCGCTACAGCCAACAAGTTCTAAGTGGAAGACATCAGAAAAGAGCTTACTCCAGATAATTATAGAAAATAATCACAAACTTTAAGCCAGAATACAGCATCTATAGGTTATGAACACTAATTTGGTTCCATTCAGGTTAAGGTGAAGCCCATCTATTCAGATAGGCTTCCTTTTCTACTACCTACTACTTAACATTTCTAAAGCGCTACTTAGGGTTACGCAGCGCTGTACAGTTTAACAAAAGAAGACAGTCACTGCTCAAAGGAGCTTACAATCTAATGGACAAAATGTGCACACAGTCAAATTGGGGCAGTCTAGATTTCCTGAATAGAGGTATAATGGTTAGGTGCCGAAGGCGACATTGAAGAGGTGGACTTTGAGCAAGGATTTGAAGATGGGCAGGGAGGGGGCTTGGCGTATGGGCTCAGGAAGTTTATTCCACGCATAGGGAGAGAGCGAGGCAGAAAGGGCGGAGCCTGGAGTTGGCGGGTGGTGGAGAAGGGTACAGAGAGGAGGGATTTGTCCTGTGACGGGAGGTTTCGGGTAGGAGCGTAAGGGGAGATAAGGGTAGAGAGGTAATGAGGGCTGCAGATTGAGTGCATTTGTAGGTAGTAGGAGAAGCTTGAACTGTATGCGGTACCTGATCGGAAGCCAGTGAAGTGACTTGAGTAGAGGGGTTCATATGAGCATATCGGTCCAGGAGGAAAATAAGTCGTGCAGCAGAGTTCTGAACGGATTGAAGGGGGGGATAGATGGCTAAGTGGGAGGCCAGTGAGGAGTAGGTTGCAGTAGTCAAGGCGAGAGGTAATGAGAGAGTGGACGAGAGTTCGGGGTGGTGTGCTCAGAGAGGAAAGGGCGATTTTGCTGATGTTATAGAGAAAGAAGCGACAGGTCTTGGCTATCTGCTGGATATGCGCAGAGGAGAGGGAGGAGTCAAAGATGACTCTGAGGTTGCGGGCGATAAGACGGGGAGGATGAGGGTGCCAGCGACTGAGATAGAGAGTGGAGGGAGAGGAGAAGTGGGTTTGGGTGAGAAAGACAATAAGCTCTGTCTTGGCCTGTTAAGTTTCAGGTGGCGGTTGGACATCCAGGCAGCAATGTCGGATAAGCAGGCGATACTTTTGGCCTGGGTTTCCACCATGATGTCTGGTGTGGAGAGATAAAGCTGGTGTCGTCAACATAGAGATGATATTGGAAACCAGGAGATAAGATCAGCAGCCCAGGGAAGAGGTGTAGATTGAAAAAAGGAAGGGGTCCAAGGACAGAATCCTTGAGGACACTCACAACAGAGAGCGGGATGGGGGTGGAGGAAGATCCATGAGAATGTACTCTGAAGGTAACAGTGGGAGAGATAAGAGGAGAACCAGGAGAGGACAGAGCCCTAGAACCCAAATGAGGACAGTGCGGCAAGAAGTAAATTATGATGACAGTGTCAAAAGCGGTGATAGGTCAAGGAGGATGAGGAATGGATTAGTGACCTTTGGATTTGGCAAGGAACAGGTCATTACAGACTTTAGTGAGTGACATTTCTGTCGAGTGAAGAGGGCGAAAACCGGATTGAAGCGGATCGAGGATGGCATGAGAGGAGAAAATCAAGGCAGCGGCTGTGAACGGGCGCGTTCAAGTATCTTGGAGAGGAAGGGTAGGAGGGAGAGGGGGCGGTAGTTGGAGGGACAGGTAGGGTCTAGTGATGGTTTTTTTGAGGAGTGGTGGTGACGAAGAATGTTGCCCATTTCTTAAAAAATCTAAATCCCTCATCCCTGCACTATCATTGTAACCATGCGTTGAGGAGTCGTTGGAGCTCTGCATTGCCTCTTTGGTTCCTGCACGCGGGAGCATTTCTGAAAACGCTACCCTCTGGATTTCAACTTTATACCCAAGAGCCTACATTTGGCTTCCAGACCCTCTATCCCACATTTTCCTATGTATTTGCTACCCACACACATCAAAACAGCCGGCTCCTTCCAGCAGTATCTACAGTCTTATCTAAGTGACCAAGCAATCATAGTAACATAGTAGACAGCAGATAAAGACCTGAATGGTCCATCCAGTCTGCCCAACAGTCACATACATTATCAATTCAAGATTTAAATCAACAATGAACGTGATATTATATACTTGATCATTGTGTTTCTTTGTTATTTCTGGGACAAAGACCATAGAAGTCCGCCCAGCTCTGTCCTTATGTTCCAGCTACTGGAGTTGCCGTCAAAAGCCCACTCCAGCCTATCCAATCCGTCTTGTTGTTTGCGGGACAAAGGCTGTAAAAGTCTGCCCGGCACTGTCCTCACGTTCCAGACCACTGGAGTTTCCTTTGAAGCTCTCTCCAGCCCACCCTAAACCGGATTGCCATATGCGGGACTCAGACGTACAACCCGGCCGAGCACCGGCCTTAGTTGAAACAGCCAGAGTTGTCATTTAAGCACCACTTGACGTGGAAAACACATATGCAAACCCTTTAAGTTTTGTTTTTTTTATATCATTTCTTTTGTAATTAGAGATCGCTGTGTTCATCCCACGCCTTTTTGAATTCCACCACAGTTTTTCTTCCACCACCTCCCTCGGGAGGTCATTCCAGGCATCCCACCACCCTCTACGTGAAAAAGAATTTTCTGACATTACTCCTAAATCTGCCACCCCACAACCTCAATTCATGTCCCTAGTTTACCACTTCCCTTCTCTGGAATATATTGTTTCTATAGTAATACCTTTCAAGTATTTAAGCATCTGTATCTCCCCTGTCCCTCCTCTCCTCTAGGGTGTACATATCAGGTCTTCCAGTCTCTTCTCATATGTCTTTTTGGGCGCAAACCCCATATCATTCTTGTCACCTTCCTCTGGACCGCTTCTATTCTTCTTACGTCTTGAGCAAGATACGGCCTCATGAATACCAGCCTCCCTGAGGTATGGTGTATAGGATTGTGTCTTACTTTATTTTGTGTATGTGTGTTATGGGATGGCTGGTTGTGTGGTCGTATTCTCATCTTTTATTCACTGTATTTTCGTGGGAATGGGGGAATTCTCTAGGTACCAAATCTCCTCTCCTCTCCTGATTCGTCTGTTTTTTCTTTGATTCTTGCTCTATTACCCTCCTTTCTGTATTTGGTTTCCCTTTTTTTGCATGGGAGATGGAAGAAAAATGTTTTTTACGGATTCACAGCAGTGATTTATTTTAAAAGTGTATTAGTGGCAACTTCAAGCAACAGTCACCTCCCACCTATAAAGCAAGACATGGGTGATAGAAAGGCTAGCAAGCCCCCCCCCCCTCCCACCCTCCTCAGTTGATTGCAGTGTCATGGGGAGGGAGGGGGGGCATCTCCAGTCAACCCACTTTGAGTAACTTTTTTCCAGTCTGGCCTGACGTTCCAATGACCTTGACAACACTCGAATGTCTGTCAATGATATTTAAAAGGTTTCCTAGGATCCAGATAGTTTTTTTTAGAGCAAACCCATGTATTACACATTTAAGCCTGAAAATGTTGCCGCTTTTGAAGGATACAGTGTGGTATCATCCTACAATTACAGTAAAAAGTGTTTCCGTTGTGCTGTGCTACAGATCAGTGCTTGATAGCTACACGTGTGTTTGACTTTACAGCCAGTATAACATCTGATACTGTCCTGTGGGCATCTGACACCGTTGCTTCCCGCTCTGTCTCTTTTCTGTGTTATCGCTTATGTTGTATAGCTGAACTGAGTCTTCGTTAGGTGAAATAACTAAGATTACTGGTTGTAATCATTAGAAGATTGGCTGCGATGGGATCGTTGGCTCGATGGCGAAAGAGGATCGCTGCGGAATATGTAACGGAGACGGCAAAGCCTGCAAAGTGGTGAAAGGAGGTTTCCGCCACACCAAGGGCATGGGTATGTATGAAGCTACCAGAAACGTCAGTGGGATTTCAAATCACAGGTCACAAGACCAGGGGCATGGCCAGACCTGCCATACTAGGTAGGCCCTTCCCACCCCCATACATAGATACATTTTTAAACCTTTCCCTCTGCCCCTGCAGCCTATTTCGCCCATGCCTGGCATCTACCTGTCTCTCTCCTGACCCCCCCCCCCCAACAATCTACCTCCAAGCCTTCGCTAGCAGAGATTCCTGTAGGCAACCTGCACTGGCCCTGCAGGCTTCCCTCTTCTGCGTCCTCACCAGTGAAGAAATAGGAAGTGACATCATTGAGGGGGACACAGGTTGCCTACAGGAATCGCTGCAGGAGATGACTCGAAGGTTAACCTGGGGGGGGGGTTCAAGAGAGATGGGCAGATGCCGTACCGCCAGCGGAGAAGAGAAAGAGAGAGGATGAAGCACCACCAGTGATGTATTTTGGGGGCCACTAGACTGGGTGGACCTGTGCCCACAAGGGCCACCTGTAGCTACACCACTGCACAGAACAGCAAGCACCATAGATCAGTTGAACTGCGGTGTTTTGGGCCCCGGGGTAACCTGCAGCGCTGATATTGGGGACACTGCAAAGAGAAATTACAGTAGTCAAGATGAGACATAATTAGAAAATGAGCCAGTAATCGGATGGAGGCCAAATCAAGTAAAAAGCGAGCAGCGTGCATTTTTCTGATTGGATAGAAAGATTTTTGTATTAACGATGAGATATGATAAAATGAGATGATTATCTAGGGTAACCCCAAGGCATCATGTGACAGGTTTACTTTTATACAACTTTGCAGTCGGGGGGGGGGGGGGGCTATGCCATGAGAAAGAAAATGTGTAAGGTCAGTTTAGCTCATGCGTGTCATTTCTGTCATGGCTGTACAATGTTACACTCCCAGACACTGTTAGCACATAGAAGTTACAGCTTCAGGGGTTAGTGTGTCCACTAAACAGGATAATTTGTTATCAGATAGACAGGCTATTTACAGATTGTCTGACCTTTTTGTGGATAGTACTTGGGTACTTTTTTAATGGAGGTATTCCCAGGGGTGGGTTAGGTAGGGAGCTCAACAGTAGGTGGAATTTTCTATTTCCAGGTGTTTTAGCTGGAAAAAGTGTAGACAGGGGAAGGAGGTGCAGGTTGGGAACGTTTTCCCCATGCAGGGTAAGTTTGTGCATATTTACACTGTGAAAAGTTTCCACAGACCTTGCAAGAGAGTGGGCAATATGAAGATTTCTTTAATACTCTTGACATGTTATCAGGGTACTTTTTAAGTGTGTTGAAAGGTAACACACTACACATGTCCACAGTAAAACAGTGCTTTATCTGTTGAAATGGCTTTTAGAAAATTGCCTGTCTGATCATGCTGGAAAAGTGTGTGTGTGTGGGCAGTACAACCTGTATCCACATACTTTCACCCACAGCAAGCAGAGACTCTCCTGGGGGCAGGCTCAAAGGCAGGGTTTTCACCTTCATGCATACTTCCAAAACTTTAAGCGTGTGAATGTACCGCAGGAAAATCATGCACACCAAATGACAGTGCAGATAGAGGGTGCACAGTCTTGTGGGATAATTTCAGAAGTACACGCATACTTTAGTTGTGAAAATCTGGTGGTGACTATCCGTGCATGCAGTAATGCTCATGACACACAGAAAGGGGCTTCTGTAGCATTGCACAGTTGCATATGTGCTTAAAGAATATAGGGGGGGGGGGGTGTAAATATTTGTTTGGCCACCGGGGGCATTATGGCTGGATATTCAAGGCCGGGCTGTGTCCAGTCACTGGCGTTGAATATCCGAGTTTATGCATCCGGCTATCCCTTATCCAGTTAAGTGTAATATTCATCATTTAACTGCTGAAGCGAAACCGGATTAAGACAGGACTGTGTTTACGTGGGTCCGATTTGTCCGCTCACTTAGGCGATTAAGCACTGAATATTGGCTCCTTAACCACATAAGTGTTGACTCTGCTCCCAGACCTCCCACAAAATAGCCGGTTTTCAGTTTAGCAGTTAGTGCTGGATAACAGAAGGTAGCCCTGGACAAGTGATTTAAACAGCCAGGAGCCTCTCCTGCCCCGTTAGATCTCTTTGCATATCAAACCCCTTGGTGCATGGAAGGATTGTGGGTGTACTGTGGGCCAAGCAGAGGTAGAGATGTGATGCCAGTGGCGTAGCTACGTGAGGGCCACAGGGAGGCCTGGGCCCCTGTAGATTGGCCCTGGACCCCTTGCCGACGACCCTCTCGACCCCCCCCCTCATCGCCGCCAACCTCCCCCTGCCTTTGCCTACCTTCCGGCGAAGGCTTTGTTCTGTTTCTGTGAGTCTGATGTCGTGGGGGAGGGTCGAGAGGGTTGTCGGCGGGGAGGGGGGGTCAAAGTTGGTGGGCGGCGGCGGCAGGGGGGGGTTCGGCAATGGCAGGGGGGTCGGTGGCACGGGGGGGTAGTAAAATGTGCCCCCTCACCTCAGGCTCTGGACCCCCTCCCGCCGAAGTCTGGCTATGCCCCTGTGTGATGCACGTGTATTTTACAGAATACGCAGGTGAACCATGCAGGTCGTTACCTGTCGTCATCTACTATGTTAGTATGTTACATACGGGTGTAAAACTTGTACACTGGATCTGGGAGCTTATTTTATACAGGCACATAGTGTTACCTTTGTAAAATAGGGATAGAGTCCATGTTATAAATGACCCCCAGTCGCTAACAGATTTTCCCAGGGGTTTCAGTGGCGCAATGTTTGTGTTTAACATACCGTAGTAACATAGTAGATGACGGCAGAAAAAGACCTGCACGGTCCATCCAGTCTGCCAGCAGCCCTGATGAGGGTTATCTCAGTAACTGAAATGTCAGTTTCTTTTAGGTCCAGCAGATACATTTCCTTAATTATTCACTGTATGGGAGCGCCTGGTTTTCTCAAAGATGGTCCGTGTATGGTTTGTCCTCCCACAATTACCCTTTTCAGGTAACTGAAGATCTCTGTGGCTTTTCTGGAACATGAAACCATTTCTCCTGGGACCTTTGTTTACATTTGCTGTATGAAATTCCACAGGCTGCTGGAGAATCGACCATTGAGCTGATGCTGCCAGGATCTAAGGGCCTTGTCTTATAGCCCCCACAACAAAGAATGAGACAGGGCCACTGACAGTTAAAGCAAATTTAGGAATCTGTTTTATGTGAAGGATGAGACAAGAAACTAGGCCCGATGACACCGGTTCCTTTGAAACTTCCATTTGTTTTTCACCACTGATCAAGTGGTTTGCAGATCTGCTTTTGTAATAAGTGGAGGAATAACCCACCTGCCCATTTGTTTCGTTTGGTCAGTAGCCACTAGTCACTGTAAGAAGGTGGCCACCTGTGTTCTGGCTAAGGAGAGGACAGTGCCGACCATGTTTTTCCTGTAAGAAGTTCAACTCTTGTTCTTCTTGGGAGGGGCCTCTTTTGGTGATGGCTGTCTGTACTTATCTTACAAGGGAAATTTGGTTCCTGTTTGCATCTTACTCAAAGCCATGGATAACATTTATAGGGCTTTAGTACCCCCTGTACGTTAAGTAGCTCTGCTTGATTCAGGGAGGGAGTTGGGACATATAATTTTTACTGTAGATAATCACCATGGAAGGCTGTGATTTTGGAAACCATCCAGCTGGTTTTCAGCTAGCAGTGGTCAGTGGTTTTTGTCTGCCACCGCCTGCTAAAACTGGATATTCAATATTGTCCCCATGCGGGCTTAGACATCGAAGCAGTTAGTGCATGACTGGTTAAGTCAGTATTCAGACTTAACCAGCCATGGGTTAGCATAGAGATTTTCAATCTTTTTTTCTCTCATGGCACAGTTACACGGTGCTAAACTTGTCAAGGCACCCCCCCCCCCCACACACATGGTCCGGCATTTTACCTTCTTCCCTCCCCCCCCACCCTTACACATGGTCCAGCATTTTACCTTCTTTCCCCCCCCCCCCCCCACCCTAACAAATGGTCCGGCATTTTACCTTTTTCCCCCCTCTTCCAGCCTCATGCATGGTCCAGTATTTTACCATCTTCCCCCCCCCCCCCACCCTCACATATGGCCCAGCATTTTACCTTCTTCCTCCCCTCCACCTTCACACATGGTCCAGCATTTTACCTTCTACCCCCGCCACCCTAAGACATGGTCCAGCATTTTACCTTCCTCCCCCCCCCCCCCCCCACCCCCACACATGGTCCAGCATTTTACCTTCTTCCCCCCCCCCCCACACCCTAACACTACTACTACTACTTATCATTTCTAAAGCGCTACTAGACGTACGCAGCGCTGTACACTTGAACATGAAGAGACAGTCCCTGCTCGACAGAGCTTACAATCTAATTAGGACAGACAAACAGGACAAATAAGAGATAAGGGAATATTAAAGTGAGGATGATAAAATACAAGTGAATAAGAGTTAGGAGTTAAAAGCAGCATCAAAAAGGTGGGCTTTAGCTTAGATTTGAAGATGGAGCTTGACGTACCGGCTCAGGAAGTCTATTCTTCTTACCCCCCTTACCCCAACACCAATACATGGTTCAGCATTTGACCCTTCCCCCTTTCACCCACACCCGCACCCCCCACACATAGTCCAGCATTTTACCTTCTCTTTCCCCCATGCCCAAAAAAATATTCCACCATCTCTCCCCTCCTGTCTCTTCTCCAGCTGGCGACTAGGCATCTCCCCTTATCTCTCTTGACACCTCCCCCCCCCCCCCCCCCCCGTGTACTTTAAAAAGTTATCTTGTCTGTAGCGGTCAGTGGCAGCAGTTCATACAGCCTTCTCGCACCAACCCCAGCGCCTTCTCTCTGGCGCTTCCCGCCTATGAGGAAGCTGGAAGTTACGTCAGAGAGAAGTCTCCAGGGATGGCGCAAGCACACTATTTAAGCTGGCCCAACTCCTGCGGCATACCAATGTGCCACGGCACACTGGTTGAAAAACGCTGGCGGATAGAGATAGGGACAGCTATTCATGCGATCTTCTTTATCCGCTAACCCTGGCCAGTTAGGTCTGAATTTTGGGACCTAACTGGGTCTGCAACCCCGGAATGCCCACAAAACGGCCGGCTTGCCGTTTGGCGCTAAACCCCACCGTTTTCAGCTAAAATAACCAGTTAAAAATGCCGCTGAAAATGACCAGTTAGCTGCCTACAAGTGAGGTTAAGTGGTTGGAGGCCTTTCCCAGCTGGTTAACTCACTCTCCACTTATAATCGAACGAGAAAAACGCCCAAGTTCCGACCTAAATCGGGAGATGGGCGTTTATCTCACAAAAAACGAAGAACGCGGTATAATCAAAAGCCGAAGTTGGGACGCTTTCAACTGCACTCCGTCGCGGATGCGGACAAAGTGGACGGGGGCGTGTCGAAGGCGTGTCGAAGGCGGAACTGGGGCGTGGTTATCACCCGAACAGAGATGGGCGCCCTTCGCCGATAATGGATGCGTTTGTAGCTAGAATTTAGGGCACTTTTCCTGGACCCTGTTTTTTCACGAATAAGGCCCCAAAAAGTGCCCTAAATGACCAGATGACCACTGGAGGGAATCGGGGATGACCTCCCCTGACTCCCCCCAGTGGTCACTAACCCCCTCCCACCACAAAAAATGATGTTTCACAACTTTTTATTTTCACCCTCAATGTCATACCCTCCTCCCAGGCAGCAGTATGCAGGTCCCTGGAGCAGTTGTTAGGGGGTGCAGTGGACGTCAGGCAGGTGGACCCAGGCCCATCCCCCCTACCTGTTACAATTTGTGCTGCTTAATGCTTATTAGTCGTCCAACCCCCCCAAACCCACTGTACCCACATGTAGGTGCCCCCCTTCACCCCTTAGGGCTATAGTAATGGTGTAGACTTGTGGGCAGTGGGTTTTGAGGGGGATTTGGGGGGGCTCAACACACAATGGAAGGGGTGCTATGCACCTGGGAGCTCTTTTACCTGTTTTTTTGTTTTTGTAAAGTGCCCCCTAGGGTGCCCGGTTGGTGTCCTGGCATGTGAGGGGGACCAGTGCACTACGAATCCTGGCCCCTCCCACGAACAAATGCCTTGGAGTTATTCGTTTTTGAGCTGGGCGCTTTCATTTTCCGTTATCGCTGAAAAGCAAAAACGCCCAGCTCACACATTGGCGAATAAAACATGGGCGTCTATTTTTTTTCGTTAATACAGTTTGGTCCGCCCCTTCACGGACCCGTTCTCGGAGATTAACGCCCATGGAGATAGGCGTTTCTGTTCCATTATGCCCCTCTCTGAATATCAGCCACCGTGTCTTTTAAAAATCACTCCTTATTTTTAACATAGCAAGGGGACATGACGTGTACAGTTAGTGCAGGCATGGCATTCCTACAGGGACCTCACAACTTTCCCTTGCTCAGTGCACTATCCACATGCAGAATTTAATATCCAGTGTTAAAAGGTACCCTAGTGCATGGATTGACAGTAAAGTTTCATACATGGTACGCAGATATCTACCACAGTCTACAGCCCAGTTGGGTTTCATGATTTCCACAATGAATATGCATGAGGTTGATTTGCATGTACTGCTTCCATTGTATGCAAATCGATCTCATGCATATTCATTGTGGAATTCTTGAAAACCTGACTGGGTGGTGGCTCTCGAGGATGGTGGTTGCCCAACTCTCTTCTAGAACATGAGATCCTGGGATGATACTGGAAGGGAACAGATATGACAATAAAACAACAAGTGGATGGTGAGTGCCAATATTATTAGGAGGAAAGAGCGAAGCCAGTATGAAATTGCAGACAATCTGGGGCAGGAACTGTAGTTCCTTAGCAGTCAGAAAAAGAGAGGAAAACCTGAGATTTACTGGAATTTAAGGCAATGGGGTGTAAATTGGGCAGGCATGGTTACAGTCCTAAATTTCTAGGTTAAAGAACGTTTTGTGGTCCTGGTAAGGAGCATATGAATGTTATCCATGGCTTCTCATTCAGAATTAATATGAGTGGTTTTATTTGTGTGAAAAATGATAGCATATTCCATGGCTAGAAGTGAAAATTGCTGATTGAGTCAATGTAGAAACTCACAATATCTATCAAAGGAGCTTCTTGTAGGACGTGGTGATTGAAGAGGTTCCCGTCCCACCACTGACTGTCCTTTAGGGTGTCTGAATACTTCTTAAGCATTTAGGACTAGATTTGTATTTCTGGCAAAACAAAGTGCACTTTACTTGGTGTCTTTTCCAAATCATTTAAAAGATTATTCTATAACTTGCTGTCTATCTGTACTCACCATTTACATGTGGCAGAGGCACCAAAAAGCTGAGCGGGATTCCTCCAACTGCATTGCTACCAGTAGGTGGCAGTGCTTCAATATTGTGTTTTCAATCACTAGGGATAGGCAGGTTCTCTCGAGTCCTGCAGAGCTTGCATGTCCCTCACTATTGAAAATGTGAGTGAGACAGCGCCCTCCACTGGCAGGACCGTACATGGAAGACTGCTATAAGTTACACGTGTTGCATTGCGCACTTAGGCACGGCCATTTCTACCTGCCGTTGACCTGGCATAAATGAGTTGTACTAGCTCTAGGCGCCCAAATTCAGGTGTACGTTAGTATTCTGTAATGGTATCTTGACACACTGATGCTATATAGAATTAGTGTCAGGCACCAGGTCATAGAATTCCCCCCCCCCCCCCCCACACACACCTCAGTTTGTAATGCTGACAATAGTGAAATCAAATCAAGCTCATTTAATTTAGCAATGTGAAAATGAACCTTCCTCGGGCTGACATCAAGGGCACGTGGGTTCTACAGCTCAGAGACGTTCAGCACGGATAACTCCGGGTATGTTTAGATTGGGAGAGTAAAGCATGGTATTGAAAGAGATGTGCATTGATCTGTTCTATAGTCGTCCCCCCCCCCCCCCACACCGGACCACTGCTTCTACAAATAGCAGTTGCAGACTGCGTGGGTGTTCTCAGTGGGCATCTTCTGCACCAGGGGCGTAGCTACGTGGGGCCACAGGGGCCTGGGCCCCCGTAGATTTGGCCCTGGACCCCCCCCCTGCTGACGACCCCTCTCGACCCCCCCCCCCCTCCCGCCGTCAACCCGCCATCACCATCACCTACCTTTGCTGGCGGGGTCCCCAACCCCCGCCAGCCAAGGTCCTCTTCTTCCTTCGTTCTGTTTCTGAGTCTGACGTCCTGCACGTACCCATGACAGCGGGTTGGCGGCGGGAGGGAGGGTCGAGAGGGTCATCGGCAGGGGGGGGTCAAAGTTGTTGGTGGTGGCGGTGGCGGGGGGGGGGGCGGCGGCACTGGGGGGGGGGGCTAAAATGTGCCCCCCACACCTCGGGCCCTGGACCCCCCTCCCACTGAAGTCTGGCTACGCCCCTGTTCTGTGCCTTCCAGTTTTCAAAAGGAAATAACAAATGTTTAGCTGAGTGTGTACATTTGCAAATGGAGCAGATTATTTAAAAATGTCACTGCTCTCCCTCCCCCCTCCCCCCCCAACGAGTTTGTTAAATTCCTGGAGAGGGAAAAAGTTCACAGAAGAAGTCGTAATAAAACTTTTCTGCCCAGAGTGGAGCAAATCTTCAGTGGGTTTTCCAGAGATGTTAGTATTTCTTTTCTTTGAAAATTTTTTCCCTTCCAGAACTTGCAGACTGAGTCAGCCTAAGCGCTAGGACTCTCTAGAATGCAAAAAAAATATATATATATGTATATATATATGTTTTATTTTTTTTTGGGGGGGGGGGGATTAGGAGGGAGGTCAGCAAGAATTGCAGACGATATCTAATACAGGTAGTGGATTAATGATGTCATTTGTATGCAAATGACCTCATTAATATTTATTAATGATGGCATTTGTATGCAAATGACTTTGTGCTGTTTTGGGGCTGGTTTGGGCAGGGGCCACAGCTGTCACTACCTGTATTAGATATCGTCCGCCCTGTCTCTCTGTGTTGTATCCCGTGCCTGACATCAGGAATCAGCAAGCAGGGTTTCTTACCTGCTTCTGCTATTGCCTTCTCCTTCTCTTCCACCTGCCTTTTCCCTCCAAAGTCAGAAGAATGCATTGTGCTGGGGGGGGGGGGGGGGGGGGGGGGGGGGGAGGGTCTCAGACTATGGTTGCACTATTGTGATTTGACTTTACGAAGAAGGGGCAGCCAGCAGGGATGGAGGACTTCTGTGAGATTCTTCCTGCAGACAGGTGACATCTGAGGAGGTGGGGTGAAAAAAGGTGATTTTGTTTGGCAGGTGGGTGGGAGGAAGTGGCTGTGCCCAAGAGGGGAGGGAAGCATGAGAAGATGATTATGCCATATGGAGACAGTAATTGTGTCTAGAGAGGTGGCAGGTGGGTGGAAAAGGTGCAAGATGAAAAACTTAGATAGAGGGTCAGATACCTTTATCATTGGATGAAAGATTAGCTATATTGAAAATTTCAAGCAAACTGATTTTTATAGGCTCAATACTTCACTTTGACCATTAGTATCATCCAATTAAATGATTTTCCATCTACTTGGTTCAGAAGATCAGTTCACAGGTGATATATCCAGAAGTGAAACATGCTTGTAGCCATGGAATAATGTGTCTTGCATGTGGGATTCAAAACCTAATTAAAAGACTTTTCCCCTGTCTGTGCTGTGGGGAAAATTCTTTACTGAATAATTGTCTGAGGATACTGGTTCCTTGTGTTTGTGAATCCATTCCTCCTTTCTGGAAGCAAACTACACTTGCATGGACTTGGTGTAAGAGTGCATGAGGGGAGGCGGGTGAGGGTACTACAGATTTTAATAGTGGCAAATCCAGTAAAACCTCTCTCATTATATTTTGGTTTCACTAGCGAGACAGAGGTTCATTTTGTGTTCCTAAGATAAGTTTGGAAATTTTACTGTTGAACATTGATCTCACTGAACTGAGCAATACCATGTATCCTCTGTGGCCCAAATGTAATCAGTTTGTCTCCTATTAATGTCAGGAAAAGCACATTCAGCAATGACCATTGCATTGCACATAATTAACTTGAAATGTGGTAACCCAGTTGGGAAGCTCTTGGCCCAGTGCCAACAGTAAGATTTGTCATGGGCTTAACAGTTGGCCTTAAAATTCATAATCTCCTCTGGGGTGGTCTGTATTTTGCAACGTTGCAGGAGACAGGCCAGCAGATAAATAGGATGTGTCCAGTTACAAACCTCTTAACCTGATTTTCTTCTCTGTCACGACTCCCTGTAGTTGCAGGCCCTTAGCTTCACAGCCCAGGTGGCTGGAACTATAGAGGTCTGATTTTGCGATTGTGTGAGTTTGCATGGATATTATTCCCAAGGCTTTGAATGCACAGCAGAGAGAGGGACTGAGAGGTTAATCTGGTGCTTGCCTCCTTCAGGAGGATGGCCAAGGTGTCCAGCGTGATCAGTCACAGCACTTAAGTCCACAACGCTTGCATTGTTTTTTCAAGTTATAATCTTTCTTTAGGCAACAGTATAGAGAAGCCCTTTATCTGAAGCTGCAGTATCACGCTTCTGGTAACCCCAAATTCGGTGAAGTCTAAATCAAATTTCAAGTTTATTTCAAACTTGATTAAGAGAGAACGATCATAGCAGTTTACAAAAAATGATAACAAGAGAAAGGAACAAAGTACAATAATGCAGAAAAGAGAGGGTTAGCAACAGCAGGGGGGGGGGGTTCCTTTTACTAAGGTGCACTGAAAATGGCTTGCGGTAGTGTAGGCGCGGGTTTGGGCGCATGCCGATCCATTTTTGAGCGCGCCTGTAAAAAAAGGCATTTTTAAAAAAACTTTTGCCGAAAATGGACGTGTGGCAAAATCAAAATTGCCTTGTGTCCATTTTGGGTCCGAGACCCAGCGGCGTAGCAAGGGCGGGGCGGTG
This sequence comes from Microcaecilia unicolor, assembly GCF_901765095.1. NCBI lineage: Eukaryota > Metazoa > Chordata > Amphibia > Gymnophiona > Siphonopidae > Microcaecilia > Microcaecilia unicolor. The sequence goes on along the minus strand of NC_044031.1, from coordinate 757,897,225 downwards.
GGGGCGGTCTGCCCCGGGTGCACGCCGCTGGAGGGGTGCAGAGAGCAGCCGCATGGCTGTTGGCTCTGCTGTTTCCCTGCTCCCTCTGCCCCGGAACAGATTACTTCCTGTTCCGGAGCAGAGGGAGCCAGCGGAGCCGAGAGCTGTGCGGCTGCTCCCAGCAGCCAAGAATGCACCGGGGAGGGGGGGGTTGATGCGCTGGGGGGGGTGGGGGTGTCATTGCCCCGGGGGGGGGATGCGCATCGGCGATCCGCCCCCAGTGGCAGCCAACCTAGGATCGTCACTGCCGAGACCTTACCGCCTGCCATTGACCTAGCGGTAAAGACTCAGGCAGTAACCGGGCGGTAATGACCTACTTGACGCGCGTCCAATATGCACGTCTGAAATTTTTCGGATGCGCGTATCGGACGTGCGCCAAAAATGAAATTACAGCAAGAGCCACGCAGTAGTTGTGCGGTAACTCCACTTTGGCACATGTTGGGCGTGCGTGGACGGTTACGCAGCTTAGTAAACTAGGTTTTTACCTTCATGCAATTGATCTGCCTCCTTTCCCATCTTCAGATGAGTTGGATTGCTTTCTTGAGAAATTCCGTCCGTTCCTGAATTTAAGAACGTAGAATTGTCATACTGGATCAGACTAACGCTCCATCAATGGCCAATCCAGGTCGCTCTAAACATCTGCCCCAAGGTTAAAGACTAGAGCCAAACGGGGTCACAAAACCAATTGGGGTTGCAACTTGGTGGGCTGTCCTTAGTGCATCATTATTCTGTACCTCGGGAGACGGGGGGAGTCACACATTGTATTTGGTAGGGGTGTAGGTATGTGGGGCCACGGGGGCCTGGGTCCCCCTGCCGACAACCCTCTCAACCCCCCCCTCCCGCCGCCAACCCTCCCCGGGCCGTCGCCTACCTTTGCTGGCGGGGGACCCAAACCCCCGCCAGCCGAGGTCCTCTTCTTCCTTCGTTCTGTTTCTGAGTCTGACGTCTTGCATGTTGTACGTGCAGGACGTCAGACTCACAGAAACAGAACGAAGCCTTGCAGATCACAAGGCTTCGTTCTGTTTCTGTTCTGTTTCTGAGTCTGACGTCAGACTCAGAAACAGAACGAAGGAAGAAGAGGACCTCGGCTGGCAGGGGTTGGGGTCCCCCGCCAACAAAGGTAGGCGACGGCCGGGGAGGGATGGCGGCGGGAGGGGGGGGGGTCGAGAGGGTTGGCAGCGGGGGGGGGGGGGGTCAAAGTTGTTGGTGGTGATGGCCGCGGCGCCGGTGGGGGGGGGAGCTAAAATGTGCCCCTCACCTCGGTCTCTGGACCCCTCTCCCGCTGGTCTGGCTATGCCCCTGGTATTTGGCTGTGATTTTGAGGTCACAGCCACAAAAAGATTGATTAGTATTGAGCTAGAGAGCAGCAAAGACACACCTGTCAGGAGTGTACCCAGCACACACATTGTGCTACATGTTTCAACTTGTTGAAATGTTAGCCGCAGTTTCTGACACCATTGATCATGATTTATGTAAAGGGAAGAATCTGGCACCTGACCAAGCTAAACTGTTAGCAAGTTGCCAGAAGTGATATCCTGTTAACAGATTTACGTTTTGCTGTCTGCTGCTGAACAATGTCATTTTTAGATAACATATCAGCAATGGTCAAATTCTTCTCAAATAACAAAAGGAGGCAGGGTGGGGGCACTGTATCAGAGCTTTGAATGTAAAAGTTTGTAGAAGAATAAATTGAAATACTGAGTGGAGTGTAAATGGTAGATGTGAATTGCTTTTTTTATTCTTTCCAAAAATTCAGGTCTAGGGGCACACGCAAATCCAGTAAAACCTTTCTCATATTTTGGTTTCACTAGCGAGATGGAGGTTAACTTTGTGTTACTAAGTAGTAAATGTAGAAAATATTTTTCACTCAAAGTGTAATTAAACCTGGAATTCGTGGCCAGAGAATGTGATAAAAGCAGTTAGTTTAGCAGGGTTTAAAAAAGGTTTAGCTAGTTTCCTAAAACAAAAGTCCATAAGCCATTATTAAGATGGATTTGGGGAAATCCACTCCTTTTTTCTAGGAGAAGCAGCATAAAATCTGTTTTACTCATTTGGAATATTGCCAGGTAATTCTGACCTGAATTAACCGCTACCAGAAACGGGATACTTGTTCTGTCCCAGTATGGCAAGGGCTTATGTTCTTATGTTCATAAATAGGTCTTAGAAACACCAATATCAAAGCAAGGGTTCTGATAAGTTGTATAAATGAGGCATTTATAACACACCTAATGTCAGCCCATGGAGTACAGCAGGAACTTTGGGGATGCTCGTTGTCGATACCTGCCTGTTTGTCTCTCTTAGTTTTACAGGTCATCTTAAGGAATGTATAGACATATATACTGTCTCTGTGTGGTATTTCCATATGTCCTCTTCTATTCAGTGTCTGATGGTGATGGTTGGAAATAATATTGCACAAACAGCATGAAGAAAATTTGCTGGGCTAAGAAAGGATATGCACTTTCCTGTATCTCAGTACCTGGAAATCAATGAAAGCAACTCCCCTGCTGCATGCTTAAGACAAAGACAGAGTGCCTGCCCATAGTTCCTGCTTCTCCTGTGAAGCCTCTTCACTCACCATGAAATCGCAAGGAGCGGCAGATAGGCGCATTTCTAGAGGGACTGCTGTCATTATGTGCAGACAAATGAAAGCTGCAGTGCGACTATCAATTTTATAAAGAAACTGTAGCAGTGGCATTGCAATTCCAGAGCTTCTTGAACATTTCAGCATTTAGAAAACATTTGAGTCTCTCAATGTCTAGCCTTCTGTTGTTTCCAGCCACATAATCTCCAAGCTATGTAGAAAGTCTTCCCACAAGCATAGTGTTTCATATTGTTACATATATAGGGTTCGATATTCAGACCGTGAGAGTTAGCTGGGCTGACTCCTGCGGTTGCGATTAGCGCTGAGCCTGGATATCCAATTCCGGGCTGTTTCCAGTGACCGGCATTGAATATCTGGTTTTAATATTTGGCCAGTTTCAACTTAACCGGCCAAGTCAATATTCGGCGCTGGCCGGTTAAGTTGAAACCACCATAGATAGGTCTGTTATTTGGGTGGCTTAATTTAGCCACCAAACGATGCGCTGGATATTAGTGGATAGCTGGCTATATGGTGCGATATAAACCGATTATCCGCTAAGCGCTGCCCGCAAATATTCAGCAGGAGATAATCTGCTCTATCCCGCTGAATAGTCGTGGATAGCTGGTTAAGCACTATTTAAGCGGCCAGGACCCATTCCTGGCCGGCTAAATAGCGCTGAGTATCAAGCGAGAGAGTCCAGGCTCTCTGTACCGTTATTATAAATTCATCATCCGCCATATTTTAGCAAGTGAGAAATCGCAAAACGGGTGAGGAATGGATGAAATGGGCTCGTGCTCTAGCAAAACACATGACAGTGAATCCATTTCATCCTGACAAGTGGGAGTAAGATAGCAAATCCTTTTTTTTTTTGTTACATTTGTACCCTGCGCTTTCCCACTCATGGCAGGCTCAATGCGTGGGCAACAGAGGGTTAAGTGACTTGCCCAAAGTCCAGGAGATGCCTGTGCCGGGAATCAAACTCAGTTCCTCAGGACCAAAGTCCACCACCCCTAACCACTAGGCCACTCCTCCTTCCCCTTGACCTTTGCAGTGGAGTTGATTTCCTTGGTGGTACTGAGTGAAGGAGAGCCCTGCCACCATCCATAGCTTAAGTCTTCTCTCTTTGACATATCTCCCTACAGGTTATTCGAAGCTGCCGTGATCCCCGTCGGTGCCAGACGAATCCGAGTGGTAGAAGATAAGCCTGCCCACAGCTTCCTGGGTAAAAACATGTATTAATCCTAAAGAGAAAAAAAAAAGCACCATTAATTCGTTTGCCCTTGCAATGAACCCTACAATAGTATATTTTTGCTTAAGCTGTTTCTTTTGGTTAAACTGCAGAATTGTAGTCCCAGTTTGTTTTGGCATAGGCCAGATTGAACTGCTGTTAAGTATGGATTACTCTTTTATTATTCCAGTGGAATCACTGTTACATATTCAAAATGTGCAATATGAAATAGGTCTGGTTTAGATCCATTCTGACATAAAATAAACATGCTTTTGCATGTTTGTAGAAGGAGTTAATGGTGGATTGTAGGTCTATTACCAGTACATTGCACATAGCACTCAACAAGGAGAAACTGGCTAATGCAACCCTAGGGGGAATTTCTAGAAAGAGTGCCAAGATATAGTGCTAATTTTATAATGCTTCTGTGCGCTGACTTATGCTCATTATATAGAATACAAAATCAGCATTTACACACCAACGTTGCGTCAATAGCAGACGTAAATACCAGGCATTCAAAAATGCGTGGGATAAACATCAAAGATTCCTATATGGAACGAGAATGGAAGCAAAAGAAAACCTAGTGGTGTTTACGCAGTCATTCCAGTAATTGGCAAATAAGGCCAGTACCGGGCAGACTCTAGACGCATGTGGATGCGCTGGAGTGGGCTTCAGTAGTAGTTGGGGGAGTATGTCCAGCGCCAGTCAGACTTCTACGGTCTGTACCCTGAAAATGGCAAGGACAGATCAAGATGAAGAATCTATAATATTACATCATATCAGGGGCGTAGCTACGTGCAGGACGTCAGACTAACAGAACAAAGGAAGAAAAGGACCTCGGATGGCGAGGGTTGGGGTCCCCCGCCAGCAAAGGTAGCAGACGGCGGGGGACGGTGGCGGCGGGAGTGAGGGTCGAGAGGGTCGTCGGCGGGGGGGAGGGTCAAAGTTGGTGGCAGTGGCGGGAGGTGGCGGCGCCGGGTGAGGGGGCTAAAATGTTCCCCCACCTCGGGCTCTGGACCCCCCTCCTGCCGAAGTCTGGCTAGGCCCCTGCATCATATGCTATGTTTATCTTATTGGACAGCCTGGATGGACCGTGCAGATCTTTATCTGCCATCATCTACGATGTTACTGTATAAATACACGTACCTCAGTGTGGCAGTTTAGCACGTAACTTACAGAGTTCTGGAAGTTACATGTTGTGATGATCCCTTCAGACCACCGTGCTCCTCAGGCAACCGGGCAGCTGCCCGTACTCCCAGCTTAGTCATTTCTATAACTCCAAGTCAAGGCTGCCAACAGATCCAGTGCAGGTTTTCTCTTTTATTTGAATCCAAATATTTCCATGCTTTTAGGCAACAACGCAAGAAGTCACAACCAAAGGCCTAATCCAATAAACAAAAGGTTAACAGATTCCATGGTTCCAAAACATTTCAAGGAAAACCCCATTAAATGATACCTTCTTGGAGTCCCACTCAGGCCCCTCCGTATCAGGCTGGGTCTTTCCCCACCTTTTCTATCAGCTGGGGCTTAGCCACATTCCTTGCTTCCAACCTGCCTTTAGGGAATGCTTGATTTTGGTCCAGCTTGCACTTCGGGTGTCAAGACTCTTGAGGCTTGTTAACAGTAAAGGCATTAAACACATTTTAGGATCACATTATAAACCAGTCCAAGGCTGTCAGAGGACAGAACATCGGGGTCCCCACTGCCCTGGGTTAGGTAGCCCGTTTACTCTCTCCCAGCTGGCCAGGTGTTGGAGAGTTCCAGTGTGTTTTTTCTCGCAAAAAAGGTGCCGGTACACAAATGTTAGGCTACCCTTCAGGAGTGGGATGATCACTGAGGAACCTACCCCATAATAGCTACTTTTTGTGTATACCTGACCTTGATTTGTATCTGCCATTTTCAGGTCACAGACCGTAGAAGTGTGCCCAGCAATAGCCCCGCCTCCCACCACCAGCGCTGCCACCCAGAGGATCCATTCCTTCTGAACAGGATTCTTTTATGTTTATCCCACGCATTTTTGAATTCCGTTACTGTTTTCATCTCCACCACCTCCCGCGGGAGGGCATTCCAAGCATCCACCACCCTCTCCGTGAAAAAATACTTCCTGACATTTTTCTTGAGTCTGCCCCCCTTCAATCTCATTTCATGTCCTCTAATTCTACCGCCTTCCCATCTACGGAAAATGTTCGTTTGCGGATTAATACCTTTCAGATTTGGCACTGGACCCCCCCCCCCTGCCGATGACCCTCTTGACCCCCTCCTCTCCTGCCATCAACCCGCCGTCGCCTACCCCCGCCAGCCGAGGTCCTCTTCTTCCTTCGTTCTGTTTCTGCACGTTGTACGTGCAGGATGTCAGACTCACAGAAACAGAACAAAGCCTTGCAGATCGCAAGGCTTTGTTCTGTTTCTGTTCTGTTTCTGAGTCTGACGTCCTGCACATACAACGTGCAGAAACAGAACGAAGGAAGAAGACCTCGGCTGGTGGGGGTTGGGGTCCCCTGCCAGCAAAGGTAGGCAACAGCAGGAGAGGGTTGGCGGTGGGAAGTTGGTGGTGTTGGCAATGGCGGGAGAGAGGGCTAAAATGTGCCCCCTCACCTTGGGCTCTGGACCCCCCTCCCGCCGAAGTCTGGCTACGCCCCTGGATCGGGCTAGCTCAGAAAGGAAAGACATTCTTTCTTAAATTAACACAGAACTTAGGATATTCGTGGACACAGGCACTGAAGGGTTACTGGCCACGTCTAATCTGAGCAGTAATGCACTGCAGCGGAAGGCACCATTTCTGAAAACTTGCCTATAATGTTTATGATGTAACAATGTCCTTTTATTTCCACTCACAGTGTGATGCTTTTGGGAACTTTTCCAACCTACACTTTTAACTCATTTAATTTTCTGGGAGCAGTTCCTGAAGCATTTCACCGCACCCTCTTGCAGGCCACGCTGGCTGGCCTCTGGGTTACAGGTCCACCTTGAATGGGAAATGGCTTTTTTGCTTTGGGTGCGTCTGCAGGACAGGAGGGCAAGAGGAGAGGCAGGAATCGAGTCGGGGGTGCCGAAAGAGGAAAGCTAACGCCAGAACTTGCTGCCAGGTTCAACATCAGACTGGCAGGGGGTCACTTCCTCCATCTCATGTCAGGCTGGGACGCAGGCGGAGAAAGCATGAGTGAGCCAGAGAATACAGGTGTGTCAGGAGTGCTCGTGACAATGGAGAGAATCTCCGCTTTCCAGAAGGATCCTTCCACGTCACAGCTTTGTTGTGTTTCACAGAAACAGAGAAAACGAAGGCAGATAAAGACCATGGGGTTGATAATCAGTTGCTGGCAGCGTTATTCCTGGGCACTGGCAGTGAGTATCCAGGTTTATGTGGCTGGCTGTCTCTTTTTTGGTTAAGTGCAATGTTCAGCACATAAGCAACACCGTATAAAGATATGACTGACTTTTATATGGTTCAATTTGACTGCTAAACTAAGGCAGTTAAGTGCTGAAAATTGACAACTTAACCATACAAGTGCTGACTCCACCCATGGACCGCCCACAAAATGGCCAGCTTTGATTTTAGCAGTCTGTGGTGATAGCGGCACAAACTGGTTAAGTGGTGCTGAATATTGGCAGATAACCCTGAACAAGCATGTTGTTAGTGGTGACCTGCAGGCAGATGATCAAAAGCCCTGCGCTGTTCCAAACAGCGCTCTAAAATAGCACTGGAACAGCACGGGGCGCTATTAGACCTATGATCAGAGATAATGCATGCAAATTTAAACAGCGCAATTATCTCTGATCATGGGGTAGAAGTGCGGGAGAATTGTGCCCGAGCATACAATCCTCCCACACTTGTTTGACAGGTCTGGGCTGTCAAAAGGCCAAACCTGTCAAACACAGGGGCTGGAGGTCCATGGGAACAGCAGGCCCTGACTACCCCTGCCCTGAGCAACGGGGACTGGAGGTCTGGCGGACTTCCGGTCCCCCCCAATGATCCCCCCCCCCAGGTTCTGGGATGGCTGGAGATCCGGTGGGTCTCCAGCCCCCCCAAACCCCCAGAAAATGGTCCCTGGTGGTCCAGTGGGTGCTGGCCAAACCCCCCCTCCCAGCGAGGGAGGGGGGGCTGGAGGTCCGGCGGACCTCCAGCCCACCCCAACTCCCCCCCCCCCCCGCAGCGTTGTCTGCTGAATCCCTGGTGGTCCAGCGTGAAAAAGAATCCCCTCCCCCCCCCTAAGTTGGAGGAGGCAGGTAGCCTGCCTCCCTCCTCTTCCTTGGGTTGACGCTGCCGCAATTGCTCCCTTATATGGTCTGTACCCCACCCAGCGCATCCCAGGATGCACTGGGTGGGGCTGGGTGCCAGTGGTGTACCAAGGGGGGGCGGTGGGTGCGGTGCGCCCGGGTGCATGCCGCTTGGGGGGGGGGGGGGGGTGCCGCGCGCCTGTCCGCTACGTTTGTTCTGTGCTCCCTCTGCCCCAGAACAGGTTACTTTCTGTTCCGGGGCAGAGGGAGCATGGAAACCGAAGCAGACAGGCGCGCGGCACCCCCCCCCCCCCAGCGGCGTGCACCTGGCGGGGGTTCTTTTGCCTGGGGGGGTCGCGCTGTACCCGGGGGCGGGGCGCATCGGCGATCCGCCCCGGGTGTCAGCCCCCCTAGGAACACCACTGCTGGGTGCCGCCATTTTGCGGCGGCGTCAACCCAAGGAAGAGGAGGGAGGCAGGCTACCTCCCTCTTCCAACTAAGGTAGGGGGGCCGGGAGGGGATTCTTTTTCACGCTGGACCACCAGGGATTCGGCAGACAACGCTGGGGGGGAGTTGGGGTGGGCAGCCCCCCCCCCCCCCGTCGCTCGCTGGGAGGGGGGTTTGGCCGGCGGCCACTGGACCACCAGGGATTCGGCAGACAATGCTGGAGGGGGGGAGTTGGGGTGGGCTGGAGGTCCGCCGGACCTCTAGCCCCCCCCGTCGCTCGCAGGGAGGGGGGTTTGGCCGGTGGCCACTGGACCACCAGGGACCATTTTCCGTGGGTTTGGGGGGGGCTGGAGACCCACCGGATCTCCAGCCCTCCCTGAACCTTAGGGAGTCGTTGGGGGGACCGGAGGTCCACCAGACCTCCAGCCCTCTGTTGGCAGGTTTGCTTTGGGAGGGAACAGGGGCCTGCCAGCATGCAACTGCATGCTGGACAGGGCTCACCATTCTTCCCCAATGATCTGCAAACCCTGGCGTAGGGTTTGCCGCGGCCAGCAACCCAAATTTTCGCGCACTGACCGCTGATCATTGGTGATGAATTCGCTAAGCCCTGTTTAGCATGCATTTGCATACTACTTGCGCAAAGAGCCCTGAAGCGCGTTGTTTCACGCGCTCGAGGACTCTGATCATGGGGCGGTAGCAAACGCTGGCGCTAGTATGGCGCTAACAGCCTCTAGCGCTGGCGTTTGCTTTTGATCATCTGCCCCCTGGTGGAGCTATTGTTGTATAATATCATTGTTTTCATAGGTTAGTCTGAGAGCGACAGCTCACCTTAGTTGTACAGGTTTTAACTTCTAAAGATGTCGAGTTTAGTTTGTGTAACTTGAACAAACATCTTTTCCAGGGCTTCAGCCACTTCCCACTGAGGTAAGCTAAACTGACTGATGGAGGTGCCTGATTTTACTATTGCAACTTTTTATTCCTCTCCAGCTTTGAAAGACTCCAACAAGAAATCCATCAACAGCGACTGGAAAATTGAACTTCCTGGCGACTTCCTAATCGCAGGCACAACCATCCGCTACGTGCGAAGAGGACTTTGGGAAAAGATCTCTGCCAAGGGACCGACCAAAATGCCCCTGCACTTGATGGTAACATTATATCTGTTGTATTTCCCAAGTGGTGCAGTATCCAGGTTTGCTTCTGTATTTTGAATGTTTGCTTCACCCGTTTCCTTGAAGAAACCGTAGAAATCCCAGATTCCTTAGAAAGTTAAAATAACAGTAAAACTTCTCACATGGAGGGTGTCACAAAACACCTAGCCACCTGCCTAGGGTTACCCCGCATCCACTTAGAGGGTCTATCCCCAGCACAGCTTAGGTTCGCCTGCAGCTGCCGCTTCTGCTCTACACTAGCACCCTCTTCCCACCGACTGGGTCACAACCACCTCTGGGTGAGTCTCCCGCTTTCAAATTATCCCCAGTGATTTCTAGTTTACTGGAGGCCACACTCCCAGTGGTCCCACAGTTCCCAGAAAGCACTGACAGACCCAACACACAAACCACCAGGATTTTTATCAGACAGGCAGAGGGATAAACTGAAAACAGACAGGGGTGGGCCCAGGAGGAGGAGAGAGACGCGCGACAGAAGCTGGGCGAAGGCAGGCATCAGCTTTCTTCTTGCCCGTGCAGCGCCTTCGGACAGAGGAGAGAGGCGCTGCACGGGCCCGGTAAGAGGGAGGGGGGCCCGATGGAGGAGGGGAATGGCGGCGACGACCCCAAGAGGGGCGGGGCACAGGGCGGAGGATGTCAGGAGGCGGAGCTGAGGTGAGACAGAGTAGCGAGGAAGGGAGGGGGGCAGGGGCTGCTAGAATTTTGCTTTTTCGGGGTGGGGGGAGTGGCGGAAAGTGGGGAGCAGCGGGGGGGGGGGGGGGGGCAAGGCCGCCCGTACAGGACACTCCTGATGAGCGCCCTTGCCCCCTCCCGATCCTTTTTTATTTTATTTTTTTTATGTGTTTTCTGACGTCCTTTGGACCAATCACAGCGCTTTTAGCTCTGCTAATGCGCTGGGATTGGCTCAAAGTTTGTTTATTTTTTCACTTAATGATTTTCCTGGCACAGAGCTGTCCTAACGAGAGGTCCAGACCTCTCGTTAGATTTCCTGCCTTTTTCCTGCGTAAAGGCAATCGGAAAAGGTTAGTGCATGTCGTTTCAATGGGGTTTTCACACTAATTGCTCATCTCCATTCCGTTTTCGTTAGCTGCTGGCTTCCTCGGTAAAAGCCCTTTGATGCATGCAACGGATCAAATTTTCCTCGTTGGAGAGTCATTAAAGGCTCATTTAGCTTTAGTGCATCTGCCTATCAGTCACCTCGCCCCCCTGTGGTTAGACCTGTTGGCTGCTTTGAACGGATGGCTTACCATTTCCCATGTTCCAGAAGATATGCTGATCCGGTCCGGTCCGGATCTTCCAGCCTTCCAGATTGTTTTGGGAGTTTTTTGGCGCTAAGCAGTACCCCTACCTGGTGAACTCCCTTGTGGGCTGCCTTTATTAACCACCTGGGAAAGTCTCTAGTTTGCCTTGCAACAGAGGTCCTCAGAGGAATTTCCTTTGGTGAGAGTTTGTTGCAGTGCTGCTGTGCTATTTCCTGATTGTGGCTTTGACCCTGCTTGTCTCCTGGTTTATTCTTCTGTCTGCTGCCCGCCCAGGCCCGGCTTGTTTTCTGGTTTTGTCTGCTGCTTGCTGCCTGCCTGGAACCCTGGTGTGTTTTCTGGAAGTACTGCTGTTCGCCAGCCAGCTGCTGTTCCTGCAGTTCTGCCTTCTTGCCCTGTCCGGTAAGTCCTGTCGGCTCAACTCCTGAGGAACGGCGGCTAAGTGCAGGTGAAGTTTGGGCTGAATTCCTGTCCTGCTTGCTCCAGCTTGCGTTGCCTCGGCTGCAGTCCTCGCCTGGTAGTTCCAGTCCTAAAGTTGCTGGTACCTCTGTTTTGCCTTGTCTGTGTTTGGGTGATTGCCGCTGCCGCCCTTTGGCAGTGGCCCAAGGGCTCACAAACCTCGAGGTTCCCCGAGAAGCGTGACAGCTATTCTGAGAGAAAAAGAGAAGAATCAGGCAAAAGGTGAAAGAAATATCTTTTAATTAGCTAAACAGGAAATAACATTCTTCGCTCTGAATAAGAAATTATCATACAAACTAAAGAGAGATCACTATCAAAAATCTCTAGGCAATATAAGAACAGTAATAAAGAAGATGGAAGTAGTAGCAGCAAGGAATTAGTTCTCCGTACTTAGTCTTAGAAAAGGGGAAATAAACTATATATCCCGGGGGATATGCCTCTGACTGACAGGGATGTAAGCTCTTGGGCACGGGGTATCAAGGAGTGTTGTAAGAGGAAGTACTGGGTTCAGTGATGCCATGCTGCAAAGGTTTATCAATCTCATCCTGAAGCCCCAGCCGGACATCTTCAGACAAACGTCCCTTACAACCAGAAAAGAATATTCAGGGGGAGCAGAGGAGTGCTGAAGGGCAGAAGGAAAAACGGGAGCATAAAGAGGGAGAGGGTGGGGGAAGAAAGAAGCAGGGGACAGAGAGAGAAAGCTGGGAGGTGTTTGCCCTGGAAAAGGAGCAAAGAAAGCTGGAAGCTGAATCTTCCAGGGGAGGGGAAATGGTTTAAACCAAGTTGGGGCGAGAGAGAGAGAGACAGAGAGGGAGAATGGTGGAACCTGGAGAGTGGTATGTCTGGGGAGGGTTGAGCCTGAGGAGGGAAGAAGCTGGGGGAACTGTGACAAGTCAAGTCTGCAGAATTTTAAATATTGTTCACAGAATTCCACTGGGAGTAAAGTGATCACTCAAGCTTGTTCCCTTAGCAGTTTTCAAGAAAGGAAGTACGTGTCCTCTTTGAAAATGGATGCGGAATTTAATGCAGGAGTTTACACCAATATGAAGAGAACCGGCTGGCAATGAAAGCAGATGTGATCTCTCCATCCCTCATTAGATGACCTGAGCCAGTAACTCCACAGGCTGCAGTGCCATAAATAAATGTATGTGTGGCACCTGAAACGGGAAGACTAATTCATGTTTTCTTTTACCAGCGAACGGGCTCTGTGTTCTGAACAGGTGCTTGAATTCCGTCTGCACAGCCGTTAACGTCGAGAAAAAGGACATTTGTACAAACAATAGGAGACTGCATGTAACTAACACAGATCTGAAAGTTTCAGAGGAATAATTTTGGCCTTCGTTTGAAACGAATTACGCCCCGAAGGGGAAAAACGTAAGACGTGGCTACAAAATAACTTAAAATATGTTTCATATGGAGTCCAGATTCACCAGTTGTGTTCCCCCACTGCCGATAATGACAGTCTCTTTTAAGGAGTTCTTTTATAAAGTTGGACGGAGTCCTCGAAATGTGTTACTTTCCTGTACATTTGCTTCTCGGATGAGTGAATGTTTGAGTAGCTCAGCCTGACCTACAAGTTCCTCTTTGGTGTATTTGAGTGAGAAAGCAGAGACGGGCAGTTCTAATCCGCAAGGAGGGACGTGCCCGCCTCTTGAAGTTGAAGACCAAAGTTGAGATGGGGTTCACCTGAAATCTCAGAGGTGACTGCCTGGACCATAGCAACCTCGAAGGAGGCGGGGCCTTACCTCTAATGCTGTTCATGAGCAGAGTGGTGGAATTTCAGTACAGTCCCACAGTCATGTGCTTATACCGTATATGCTCGATCTTTCCAGCAATTCTATAAACTGGAGCCTATAGATGTACCAATTGTGCGTGTAAATTACAGAATGCGTGATTGACACCACTAGAATTATGTATATAAGTGCCAGATCCTGTTCTACAACATGCATGCCAACATTGCTTGGTGTGTAAGTGTAAGCGAAGCATAAACATGAGTGGAGTGTGGGTGGGTCGTGGCTGTGTCTTGGAGATATACGCATAACTTATAGAGTACTATAGGTGACGCACACTTCAGGGCATTGTAACTGCCGTTGACTTGTTGTAACTGTTGGCACCTAACTTTAGATGTACCAGTGCCAGCTTAACCTCACCTAGATGTTTGCCGGGTTATAAATGTAATAAATAAATATTAATCCCCACCAGCTGAAGAAAATGGAGTTGCTGGCTGGGATGGCCATGAGAGGAAACACAGTTAGGGAAGGGAGGGCAAGTGAGTGCAAGGCAAAGGAAAGAAAGGAAAATGGAACGGGGGAAAGAGGAGAGGTTGACTGCAGATGGAAGGGGAATGCTGCACGGGGGAGGGCAAATAAGTACAGGGGAAAACTGCAAGGGGGAAGAGGCATGAGTACAGGGTCAGGAGAATACATAGGACAGCAGAGTGATGGGAGGGGAATAACTGCTAGAAAAAAAGGAAGTGCAGGAGAGAAGGAACAAGTGCAAATACAGGGAGACTAACTGCAAGATGGGCAGAGGGAGTATAGGGGAATGAATGCAGAGGAGGATAACTGAAAGTGAAGGGAAGTTGGATATGGGAGGAAGGGAAAGAGGTGTGAATGCAGAGAGGGAAATGGGAGTGACTACACAGGGCAAGAGGAATGAGTTCAGGAGGGGTGAACCAGGGCCACCGAGAGGGGAGCAGGGGGGACAAAATTCCCTGGGCCCGGGGCCTCCAAGGGGGCTCGGTGCCGGGGTCTCTCTCTCCTCCTGCTCCCATGCCACCGGCGCCACAGTCCCCGGTCTCACCTGTCCGCCCTCGGCTCCGTCAGCAGCCCCCCTCCGTCCGCCACAGGCCCCCTGCATTCAAATCGAGAGCGCCTCACCTCCGTGTGAAAGCGGCAGGATTGCCTCCCTTCGGGCCCGCCCTCGTCTGATGTAACTTCCTGTTTCTGCGAGGGCGGGACACAGTGAGGAGGGCCCGAAGGGAGGCAATCCTGCCGCTTTCACACGGAGGTGAGGCGCTGCCGATTTGAATGCAAGGGGCCCGGTGGCCGATGGAGGGGAGCTGTCAACGGGACTGGGGGTGGGCAGGTGGAGACCGGGGACTGCGGCGCCGGCAGCCTGAGAGTAGGAGAGAGCAGGGAGGTGACATTTAGGTCGACCTTAGAGATGGTCGTCCTTAGAAATGGTCGTCCCCGGTTTTTGGCCATAATGGAAAACCGAGGACGACCATCTCAAAAATGACCAAACCCAAGCCCTTTGGTCGTGGGAGGAGCCAGCATTTGTAGTGTACTGGTCCTCCTCACATGCCAGGACACCTAGGGGGCACAGCAATGGACTTCACAAATTTCTCCCAGGTGCATAGCTCCCTTACCTTGGGTGCTGAGCCCCCCAACCCCCCACTAAAACCCACTACTCACAACTACACCACTACCATTGCCCTTAGGGATGAAGAAGGGAACCTACATGTGGGTACAGTGGGTTTCGGGTGGGTTTTGGAGGGCTCACATTTACCACCACAAGTGTAACGGGTGGGGGATGGGCCTAGGTCGGCCTGCCTGAAGTGCACTGCACCCACTAAAAACTGCTTCAGGGACCTGCATACTGCTGTGATGGAGCTGGGTATGACATTTGAGGCTGGCATAGAGGCTGGAAAAATGTTTTTTAATTTTTTTTTTTTTTTGGGTGGGAGGGGGTTAGTGACCACTGGGGGAGTAAGGGGAGGTCATCCCCCATTCCCTCCGGTGGTCATCTGGTCAGTTCGAGCACCTGTTCAAGGCTTGGTCATGAAAAAAGAGGGACCAAGTAAAGACGACCGGATGCTCGTGAGGGATGCCCTTCCATTATTGGCCGAGGACGCCCATCTCTTAACCACGCCCCCGTCCCGCCTTTGGTACACTGCCGACACACCCCCGTGAACTTTGTCGTCCCCCGCAACAGAAAGCAGTTGAGATGCAAAAAATCAGCTTTCGATTATGCCGATTTGGGCGACCAGCGGGAGTAGGACGGCCATCTCCCGATTTGTGTCGGAAGATGGGCGCCCTTCTCTTTCAAAAATAAGCTAGATTGTAACATAGTAAATGACGGCAGATAAAGACCTGTACGGTCCATCCAGTCTGCCCAACAAGATAAACTCATTTTACATGGTATGTGATACTTTATACCCGAGTTTGATTTGTCCTTGCCTTTCTCAGGGTGCAGAGCGTAGAAGTCTGCCCAGTACTGTTCTTGTACTAAGTAGCACTATAAAAATGATAAGTAGTAGTAGTAAGTTCTGAAGCTAACGTCGAAGCCCCTTAAAATGTACACTCCAGCCCATCCATATCTATTCAGTCACAATCCGGGCGTAGACTGTAGAAGTATGCCCAGCACCGGTTTTGTTTCCCAATTACCAGTGTCACCACCTAATCTCCGTTAAGATTCCGACGATCCATTCCTTCAAAACAGGATTCCTTTGTGTTTATCCCACGCATGTTTGAGATACAAGAGTGGGCAGCCATTCCCGAGGCTGTCATTTTAGCAGAGCAGTGGCAAAGGTGCGATGTATATTTGTTCATAAATAGGCCAGATTCTATAAATGATGCCCAAAATTCAGCACTCTGATGTTTTGTAAATGGCATTTCAAGATGCGCAATTTTTATTAGAGTATTGTTGAGCGCTGAATTCGGTGCCTATCTCTCTGTGGTTCTAGGTCAGTTCCCACTCACCAATTCCCATCTGGAAAACTGCCACCGAGGACAATTAGCAGCTAACCCAATTCCCACCGCTCCAGGGAGGACAATTCCCACCCGTAACAATCATGAAGCTTCACTGTCTGAAATTTATCTCCTTCCCTTTCCCCTTCTAGATCATTGGGGGGGGGGGGGAAACGTTACCTTTAACACGCCACACCACACCAAAAAAATTAAAATAAACCAAAATCCAAAGTAATAACGAGCATAAAATATAATATATAATTATATAAACATACACAAAATACTACTAACACATCCACACCATGTAACAACACTTCTCATAAAAAGAATACGATGCATAAGAAAAAAAACACCAACAGAATACCAACACAAGAAAAAAAAACAACAAAACGTACATGCCAGTGAGAAATAGCCACTAGTCCTAGGAGGTAACTGTCCACCTTATGGAAAAGTCCTAGGAGGGAATTGGTGGGTGGGAACTAGCCAGATGCCCTCTCTGCATATCAGTATCCAGCAGCGGAACATTTCGGAGGCGCTGTTGAGTTGTTTTCACTTTTATGTGCGGCGGCGTTTGGGGACCTGTAGCCCTGCTTTTCCCCTCATAACCCCAGAGTTCTTTACGATGAGTGTTGCAACGAAGCCGCAGTCAGTGTAATCCACCCGCTGCAGGTCCCAGGCTAATCCTGTGGGAGCTGATGCAAAAAAAAGCTGTAGATTTGGGTTTGCTATCAAAGTTCAGAAGCTGACATTTATATTAAATAGGGAGAGTGGATTGGATTGATTTTATATACAGCTTTGTATAAGGTGTTAAAAAAGACTTTCAGATAATAACATATTCAGTCTAACATATCGAACTTATCAGAATCAAAGCAGTACAAATTCTAATTAAGACATTGCTGCAACAGCCACGGTTTTAAGGGTAAAAGATAAAGGGTCCTGGATTTGATATACTGACTTTCCGTGGGTACAGCCAAAGTGGTTTACATATAGAGACATTGTGCAATTCACAGTGAAGGGACCCACATATGAAAACTGTCTTCCTCGTCATTGGCAGGCAGGCGCACTGAGCCCAGGTAACTGAAGACGTTTTTTTGTGATACATACTTTGAGCTTATTAGAAAGATAAACCAGGAGACCCAAAGTAACGCTTTGAATAGCAAGCACAGTGTTTTAAAGGTAATGAGTGGCATAGCTATGGGTGGGCCTAGGTGGGCACAGGCCCACCCATTCTTGTCTCGGGCCCATCCAACAGCAGCATCTCACTCCCCTCGCCTCCACCAGCAGCCCGGTATCTGATCCCACCCTGAATCTCCCCAGTGTACCTCAGAGGTATCCTATTCCTAGCGGCCTCAGTGATTCACTACCTACACCAGCCCCCGCAGGCTTCCCTCTGCCGTGTCCCTCCTTCGCGGATGTCACTTCCTGTTTCCTCACTGGTGGGATGCGGCAGAGAGAAGATGAATCGCTGAGGCCACCTGGTTGCCTCTGAAGCACACTGATGAGATTCAAGGAGGGGACAGATGCTGGTCTTTGGGGGCGGGGGAGGACAGAGGAATGCTGAGCTAAAGGGGGGGGGGGTTGGAAGGGCCCACCCAATTTAACTGTGGGTCCACCCAAAATAGTAGGTGTGGCTACGCTGCTGGTTCAGCCACAGGGAAGCCCTTGCAATTGATGTGAATACTTCAAGTAACTATCCTAGCCGCAGTATTCTGAACCAATTGTAATCTTCTGTTGAAGTGCCTTGAATTAAAAGGTAATTCTGACATGATTTTTTTGATGGGAGAAGGTGAACAAACAGGACAGTTCTTTATCCCGTCTTCTCTCTCAGTGGTGCGGAGTAGCTCTGAACATGTAACTGGACTAGAAAAGGAGTTTACCTTTCCACATGACGTCCATAAACCAGGGATTGTGTTCTACTGAATGTGATTTATAGTGTTACTTTGTTGGCAGTCAGACCAGGTTCTGGATCAGATTAATATTTTTTGGAAATGTCAGCTCATTCATTGCCTCTTGGAATGCGTCTGAATGTCTTTTCCTGCTCTGGTTGAACAGGTGCTCCTGTTCCATGACCAGAACTATGAAATCCATTATGAATATACCATTCCCGTGAACCATTCCGCTGACCCGCAGAGCCAGCCGCAGAAGCAGCCAGAATTCTTCTACATCTGGACCCACAGCGGATGGGAGGGCTGCAGCGTGCAGTGTGGGGGAGGTAAGGCGTCTGTCTGCTTTAATGCATAAGAGAGGCAGATTCATGCCGATAAAAAACTACGCCGTTTAATGTAAGCGGTTTACAATACCATCAGTTAGAGAAAAGAAGTTGATTCAGTAGCAATTATTATAGTAAATGAAGGAATTATCACAAAGAAAGAAAGGAATGAGAAAAAAGTAAGAACATAGCATAAGAACAGCATACTGGCTCAGGACCAATGGTCCATCTAGCCCAGTTTCCTGTTTCCAACAGTGGCCAATCCAGGTCACAAGTTCCTGGCAGAAACCCAGATAGTACATACAATACAAGGGAATTTGTCTAAGCTTCTTCCTCAAGCTAACGAGGCATGATCAAAAACGATAAATATGAATGCATCGGATAAACTTTAAAACTGAGGCTATTGATCTCTTATAGCGCTAAGCTATTTCAAATCATATTCAAGGTTATACACTTGATCCGGTGAAGTGTTATATAGATCACAATTCTCAAGTATCTATATATATAAAACTCACCCTCAACGTTCTGAGGACACTGACGTCAGTGAAGCCAAGCCCTGACTTCCTTCAAAAGGTTCGAAGGTTCGTGGTGGTGAAGCCACCAAAATCGCTCCGGGCCCCGCCCTCGAGGGCGGAGCAATGGCAGAACAACCAAGGAGTTGGCAGGGGGGTGGGAAATCGCTACGGGCCCCGCCCTCGAGGGCGGAGCAATGGCAGAACAACCAAGGGGTTGGCAGGGAGGGAGGCGGGGGGGGGGGGGGGAATCGCTACGGGCCCCGCCCTCGCGTCAAACATCATGACGTTGAGGGCGGAGCAATGCCACAACAACGAAGGGGTTGGCGGAGGGGTGTTTGCCGACGAAAACCTTGCTAGCGCCCGTTTCATTTGCTCAGAAACGGGCCTCTTTACTAGTATAATATAATATACATAATTGCTAACACTCAAGTCCACTTAAATTGGGTTCCAAGAAACAAATTGAGGAGGAATTAAAAAAAAAAAAGAAAAAACAACTTGCAAACTTAATCAGCACCTAGAACAGAACAGAGAATTAAAACGACATTAAACTCCTTCAGATCTTTTTGAAGCAATGAATGATGTTAAATGTGAAGGATCCATAAAGACATATTTTAGTGAATTGTATCGTATGATGCATTTACAAGGAAATCTTAAATAAAATATTCCTCCAAGTTGGAGAACGGCAGGTTTTAACAGTAAAAATTGCTTCCGCCTTCTCTGTGTCTCTTTCGAAGTCAGGAAACAAATTTATTTTTAGGCCCAGGAATAACTTATCCCTGTTCCTAAAAAACTATCGAAAAAGCCATTGCTTATCAGGCACTAAGGCTACAATAGCCCCCGCCACCATTGCCGACATCCCCCCCCCCCCCGCCATTGCTGACACCCCCCGCCACCGCCAGCACCACCAACAACAACTTTGACCCCCTCCTGCCGACGACCCTCTCGACCCCCCCCCCCCCCCCGCCCGCCGTCACCTACCTTTGCTGGCGGGGGACCCCAACCCCCGCTAGCCGAAGTCTTCTTCCTTCATTTTGTTTCTGAGTCTGACGTCGGACTGCGATCTGCAGGGCTTCGTTCTGTTTCTGTGAGTCTGCGTCAGACTCAGAAACAAAACAAAGGAAGAAGACTTCGGCTGGCGGGGGTTGGGATCCCCCGCCAGCAAAAGTAGCAGACAGCAAAGGTGGGTTGACGGCGGGAGGGGTGGTTGAGAGGGTCGTCAGCAGGGGGGTCCAGGGCCAAATCTACCGGGGCCCAAGCCCCCATGGCCCCACAGAATCTACGCCCCTGCTTACTAATTGTAGTTCTTCCATGGCAATCTATGCAGTATGTGCAAATGTCCTTTAGCGTACGTGTACCTGAATGTAGGTCACCTTGAACTACTACTGAAAAAGGTGTGAGCAAAATCCAAATAAATAAATAAATAAACTGAAATGTCAAGACACAGAGGCTGCATTGGTAGAACACTACCTGACGATGGGGCACACACTTGATCAATCGATGTTTGTGGCTGTGGAGAAGGTGGTTCCCTTGCCCAGAGGAGGAGATATGAATGTGTTGCTATGCAACAAGGAACGCTGCTGGATATGGTTTTTTTTTTTTTAAGACTATAATGCCTAAGGGCCTTAACTGCAATTGGGATTTTTAACGTTTCAGATATCATTCCCATGCAGGTTTTTTAAGGGAAGGGACAGGGAAATGGGACTTGATATACCGCCTTTCTGAGGTTTTTGCAACTACATTCAAAGCGGTTTAGATACATTCAGGCACTTATTTTGTACCAGGGGCAATGGAGGGTTAAGTGACTTACCCAGAGTCACAAGGAGCTGCAGTGGGAATCAAACTCAGTTCCCCAGAATCAGAGTCCGCTGCACTAACCACTAGGCTACTCCTCCATTCCAGTGAATGTTCTATAATTTGTTTCATTATTTAGGTGAGGGCTTCTTCTGTTTATTCATTTTTAAGTTTCTATAGACACTAGTCTTGGTAGATCATGTGATCGACTCGTCATTATGCTGGGCAAGTCTTATTATTCCTCCAGCTTCTTAGATCTCTGCTCACAGCCTTTGGTTTCAGATGGTGTTTGCCGCACGTTTAAACCTGGAGTAAGAATTTCTACATGTCTTCAATAGTAGGTGGGTGGCATGAGCGTAAGGTTTTCCCACGTTTTCATTAATGTCAAACATCCTTTTTCCTTTTCTTTTGTTAATTTTGGCGACTTGCAGAGACCCCGAAAGCAGGTCCGTGGGACCGAAATGCCGATAGGTCTCAGTAGGTATTGGGTATCTGAAGACTGAGACAGTGTTAGGTCTGCTTGGGCAGATAAGTAATCGCTCTTTTGTTGTAAGGACTTCTGGTACCTATTTTAAAATTTACATGGAGTACATTATAATATAGAGTTGAAAGATGAAAGTTAATGCAAGTGATGGATAAGAACTAGTAGGCTCAGGAGTCAGGTTCCAAGATGGCTGCCAGCACTTAGGAAGTTAGAGGAACTCACAATCTACGATATTCAAAATGCTGAAAAGACGAGGAAGGACGGCAGTTCGAGCTTCTCAGCCACCTTCCCCATTACCTGGACCAATGGACCATTTTGTGAAGAACCCAAGACAGAGTTTGGAGATCGGGAGCGGACCCCTGAGGAGTCGGCATTATGGAGGAAGTTTCGGCTGCCACCCAGGTCAACTCCAGTCGACATCGCTGGAGGAAGCTTCATCGCCGCTGGCACGGGAGTCGACTTCTCGACGTTGTCATTGAGGACGTGGTTCCTTGGAGTCGAGATGGGCCCGATTTCGAACTGCAGTTCGCGAACTATTGTCCGACACCGAGGAGGATCCCAGATATTTCTGTTCTGAGGAGTCTTGTGGTCTTCCTTCTGATCCCACTCCTTCGTCTGAAAGGAAGCTTTCTCCCCCAGAGAGTCTTTCTTTCTCCTTCTTTGTGCAGGAAACATCTGTGGCTATTCCCTTCCCTATGGTATCTGAGGATGAGCCCAGGGCCGAGATGTTCGAGGTCCTTGACTATCCTTCACCACCTAAGGAGTCCGCCCTTCTCAGCGCCAATGTGGTCGAACCCGTTCCACCGGGGCAAGAAGGGCTGGGATTCTATTCCAGGTACTTCTTTCTGCAAAAGAAAACAGGGGGGATGCATCTCATCCTAGACCTAAGGGGCCTGAGCAAGTACCTGGTCCAAGGAGAAGTTCAGGATGCTTCCTTGGGCACCCTTCTTCCAATGATTCAGAAAAATGACTGGCTTTGATCTCTGGACTTAAAGGATGCTTATATACACATCCCGATACTGCCAGCTCACAGGCAGTCTCTTTGATTTCGTCTGGGAACGCAGCACTTTCAATATTGTGTGCTGGCTTTTGGTCTCGCGTCTGCGCCCAGGGTGTTTACCAAATGCCTGGCGGTAGTTGCAGTGTCACTATGCAGACTGAGAGTGCATGTGTTCCCTTATCTCGACGATTGGCTGGTGAAGAACACTTCAGAGGCAGGAGCTCTACAGTCCATGCAGATGACTATTCAACTCCTGGAGCTACTGGGGTTTGTCATAAATTACCCAAAGTCCCATCTTCTTCCAGTTCAGAAACTAGAATTCATAAGAGCTCTGCTGGATTCACAGATGGCTCATGCCTATCTTCCAGAGGCGAGGGCGGACAACCTTCTGTCTCTTGTTTTCTTGGCCAGAGCATCTCAGCAGATCACAGCTCGGCAGATGTTGAGACTGCTAGGCCATATAGCCTCCAGAGTCCATGTGACTCCCATGGCCCGTCTTCACATGTGATCAGCTCAATGGACCCTAGCTTCCCAGTGGTTTCAGGCTGCATGGGATCTAGAGATGCAATCCAGCAATCTATTGATTTTCACAATTCCCTTCAGTGGTGGACAGTTCGCTCGAATTTGACCTTGGGACGTCCCTTCCAAATTCCTCAGCCAAATGTAGATCGGCTTCACACTCAAGGAGCTTGGTCCCTCCAGGAATCAGGTCTTCAGATCAATCTCCTAGAGTTGCGAGCGATCTGGAACGCTCTAAAGGCTTTCAGAGATCGGCTGTCCAATCAAATTATTCAAATTCAGACAGACAATCAGGTTGCCATGTACTACATCAACAAGCAGAGGGGCACCGGATCTCGCCCCCTGTGTCGGGAAGCTGTCCAGATGTGGCTATGGGCTCGCACTCACGACATGCTTCTCCAGCCACGTATCTGGCAGGCGTAAACAACAGTCTGGCCGACAGGTTGCAACCTCACGAGTGGTCGCTCAACTCAGGCGTGGTGCGCAAGATCTTCCGAGCGTGGGGCACCCCCTCGGTGGTTCTTTTTGCCACTCAGACCAATCACAAGGTCCCTCAGTTCTGTTCCAGACTTCAGGCCCACGACAGACTAGCGTCGGATGCTTTTCTCCTTCATTGGGGGAAGGGCCTCCTGTATGCATATCCTCCCATACCTTTGGTGGGGAAGACTTTGTTGAAACTCAAGCAAGACTGCGGAACCATGATTCTGATAGCTCCTTTTTGGTTGCGTCAGATCTGGTTCCCTCTTCTTCTGGAGTTGTCCTCCGAAGAACCGTAGAGATTGGAGTGTTTTCTGACCTTCATTTCTCAGAATGAGGGGGCGCTTCTGAATCCCAACCTCCAGTCTCTGGCTCTCACGGCCTGGATGTTGAGAGCTTAGAAATTGCCTCTTTGGGTCTTTCAGAGGGTGGTCTCCTGAGTCTTGCTTGCTTCCAGGAAAGATTCCACTAAAAAGAGTTACTCTTTCAAATGGAGGAGGTTTGCCGTCTGGTGTGACAGCAAGGCCCTAACATAGTAGCATAGTAGACGACGGCAGAAAAAGACCTGCACGGTCCATTCAGTCTGCCCAACAAGATAAACTCATGTGTATACCTTACCTTGATTTGTACCTGTCTTTTTCAGGGCACAGACCGTAGAAGTCTGCCCAGCACTATCCCCTCCTCCCAACCACCAGCCCCGCCTCCCACCACTGGCTCTGGCACAGACCGTATAAGTCTGCCCAGCACTATTCCCCGCCTCCCAACCACCAGTCCCGCCTCCCACCACCGGATCTGGCACAGACCGTATAAGTCTGCCCACCACTATCTTCGCCTCCCAACCACCAACCCCTCTTCCCCCCACCGGCTCCACCACCCAATTTTGGCTAAGCTTCTGAGGATCCATTCCTTCTGCACAGGATTATTTTATGTATATCCCACACATGTTTGAATTCCGTTACTGTTTTCTTCTCCACCACCTCCCGTGGGAGGGCATTCCAAGCATCCACCACCGCTCTCTGTGAAAATACTTTCTGACATCTTTTTTGAGTCTGCCCCCCTTCAATCTCATTTCATTTCATGTCCTCTCGTTCTACCGCCTTCCCATCTCTGGAAAAGATTTGTTTGCGGATTAATACCTTTCAAATATTTGAACATCTGTATCATATCACCCCTGTTCCTCCTTTCCTCCAGGGTATACATGTTCAGGTCAGCAAGTCTCTCCTCATATGTCTTGGAACGCAAATCCCATACCATTCTCGTAGCTTTTCTTTGCACCGCTTCAATTTTTTTTACATCCTCAGCAAGGTACGGCCTCCAAAACCGAACACAATACTCCAGGTGGGGCCTCACCAACGACTTGTACAGGGGCATCAACACTTCCTTTCTTCTGCTGGTCACACCTCTCTCTATACAGCCTAGCAACCTTCTCGCTACGGCCACCGCCTTGTCACACTGTTTCGTCGCCTTCAGATCCTCGGATACTATCACCCCAAGATCCCTCTCCCCCTCAGTACATATCAGACTCTCCCCGCCTAACACATACGTCTCTCATGGGTTTCTACTCCCTAGGTGCATCACTTTGCATTTCTTCGCATTGAATTTTAATTGCCAAATGTTAGACCATTCTTCTAGCTTCCGCAGATCCTTTTCATGTTTTCCACTCCCTCCCGGGTGTCCACTCTGTTACAAATCTTAGTATCATCCGCAAATAGGCAAAGTTTACCTTCTAAACCTTCGGCAATGTCACTCACAAATATATTGAACAGAATCGGCCCCAGCATCGATCCCTGAGGCACTCCACTACTCACCTTTCCCTCCTCCGAGCGAACTCCATTTACCACCACCCTCATTCATCTGTCCGTCAACCAGTTCCTAATCCAGTTCACCACTTCGGGACTTAGATCCTCGCTCTTGTCCTACACAGACCCTGCTTGAATACCTTCTACACTTATCAGAGTTTGGTCTCAAGACCAACTCCGTAAGAGATCACCTTAGTGCAGTTAGTGCTTATCATCAACGTGTAGAGGGTAAGCCTATCTCTGGACAGCCTTTAGTTGTTCGCTTCATGAGAGGTTTGCTTTTGTCAAAGCCCCCTGTCAAACCTCCACCAATGTCATGGGATCTCAACGTCATTCTCACCCAGCTGATGAAGCCTCCTTTGAGCCACTGAATTCCTGCCATCTGAAGTATTTGACCTGGATGGTCATTTTCTTGGTGACTGTTACTTCAGCTCGTAGAGTCAGTGAGCTTCAAGTCTTGGTAGCCCATGCTCCCTATACTAAATTTCATCATAACAGAGTAGTCCTCCGTACTCACCCTAAGTTCCTGCTGAAGGTGGTGTCGGAGTTCCATCTGAACCAGTCAATTATCTTACCAACATTTTTTCCCCGTCCTCATACCCACCCTGCTGAACGTCAGTTGCATACATTGGACTGCAAGAGAGCACTAGCCTTCTATTTGGAACGGACAAGCCCCTTTAGACAGTCCGCCCAAATGTTTGTTTCTTTCGACCCCAATGGAAGGGGAGTTGCTGTCGGGAAACGCACCATTTCAAATTGGCTAGCAGATTGCATTTCCTTCACTTACGCCCAAGCTGGGCTGACTCTTGAGGGTCATGTCACGGCTCATAGTGTTCGAGCCATGGCAGCATCAGTGGTCCACTTGAAGTCAGCCACTATAGAAGAGATTTGCAAGGCTGCGACGTGGTCTTCAGTCCATACATTCACATCTCACTACTGCCTTCAGCAGGATACCCGACGCGACAGTCGGTTTGGGAGGTGGTGGAGAGGAAAACGGTAACGGAATTCAAACATGCGTGGGATAAACATAAAGGAATCCTGTTCAGAAGGAAAGGATCCTCAGGAGCTTAACCGAGATTGGATAGCAGAGCCGGTAGTGGGAGGCGGGGCTGGAGGTTGGAAGGCGGGGATAGTGCGGGGCAGACTTATACGGTCTGTGCCAGAGCCAGTGGTGGGAGGCGGGACTGGAGGTTGGGAGGCAGGGATAGCGCTGGGCAGACTTATACGGTCTGTACCAGAGCCGGTGGTGGGAGGTGGGGATAGTGCTGGGCAGACTTATACGGTCTATGCCAGAGCCGGTGGTTGGGAGGCGGGGCTAGTGCTGGGCAGACTTATACGGTCTGTGCCCTGAAGAGCACAGGTACAAATCAAAGTAGGGTATACACAAAAGTAGCACACATGAGTTGTCTTGTTGGGCAGACTGGATGGACTGTGCAGGTCTTTTTATGAGTCATCTACTATGTTACTATGTTTTGAGTGAGCCTGGGGGCTAGGGATACCCCAGTCATGAGAACAAGCAGCCTGCTTGTTCTCAGAGAAAATTAAGATACATACCTATAGCAGGTATTCTCCGAGGACAGCAGGCTGATTGTTCTCACATACCCGCCCGCTTCCCCTTTGGAGTTGTCTTTTCCTTCTTTGCTTTGTTATCGACCTACGAGACTCTCGCGCGACGGGTGGGAAGCTGATGGCCGCGCATGCGCAGTGCGCGCGCCCGCTCGAAGGCTCTAGCAAACTTTTGTTGCTAGGAAGATTTCCGATCATTGGGGCTGCCGTGGACGTCACCCAGTCTTGAGAACAATCAGCCTGCTGTCCTCGGAGAATACCTGCTACAGGTATGTATCTTCATTTTCTAGCACATCGCCAGCTAAAGTTTGCCAGCCAAATTGGGCCGCCAAAATAGCAGGCCGATCATTGGCTGGTTTAATCATAACTGGCCAGCGATTAATATTGGCTTGGCCACTTGTTTAAACTGGAGAAAAATAAACCGGATATTCATTGCCGGTCACCAATATCCAGTCTCGCAGTCTAGCACGGGAGTTAGCCAGGCCTTCCTCTCATACTCTAAATATTGGCCCAGCTGTCTTAACTTTAAGCACCAGGTTAACGAGGCAGCAGTCTAAATATTAGCTGGTGCCCCTTTAACTTCCAGGTCAGCGGACCTCCTCGGATATTCAATGCTTGGTTTAGGTCAGCCCACGACTGGAAGCAGCTTGCAAGCCACAGGGTGAATATTGATCCCTAAATTTCCAATACAGCAGAGAAAATAAACCTCAACCAGGGACACAGCCAATCACTGCCCAAGCAAGACTGACCAGTAATTCGACTCTGGGTGGACCAGATGGTCTTTTGGTAGCGGTAGTAACAAATAAAAAACAATTTCTGTTAATGATGCACTTAGGGAATAGAAATCCACGGGAGACGTATGTGTTAGGCGGGGAGAGTCTGATAGGTACGGGCGGAGAGAAGGATCTTGGGGTGATAGTATCTGAGGATTTGAAGGCGACGAAACAGTGTGACAAGGCGGTGGCAGTAGCTAGAAGGTTGTTAGGCTGTATAAAGAGAGGTGTGACCAGCAGAAGAAAGGGGGTGTTGATGCCCCTGTATAAGTCATTGGTGAGGCCCCACCTGGAGTATTGTGTTCAGTTTTGGAGGCCGTATCTTGTTAAGGATGTAAAAAGAATTGAAGCGGTGCAAAGAAAAGCTACGAGAATGGTATGGGATTTGCGTTACAAGACGTATGAGGAGAGACTTGCTGAACTAAACATGTATACTCTGGAGGAAAGGAGAAACAGGGGTGCTATGATACAGACGTTCAAATATTTGAAAGGTATTAATCCGCAAACGAACCTTTTCCGGAGACGGGAAGATGGTAGAACGAGAGGACATGAAATGAGATTGAAGGGGGGGCAGACTCAAGAAAAATGTCAGGAAGTATTTTTTCACGGAGAGAGTAGTGGATGCTTGGAATGCCCTCCCACGGGAGGTGGTGGAAATGAAAACGGTAACGGAATTCAAACATGCGTGGGATAAGCATAAAGGAATCCTGTGCCGAAGGAATGGATCCTCAGGAGCTTAGTCAGGATCGGGAGGTGGGGCTGGTGGTTGGGAGGCGGGGATAGTACTGGGCAGACTTATATGGTCTGTGCCAGAGCCGGTGGTGGGAAGCGGGACTGGTGGTTGGGAGCATAGGAGCCAACTTTTCAAAATTATTGGGGGTGCTAAGCCCAATGGAAATGACCTCTCCCTGGACACATACAAGGAATTTTCTCAATATTGGGGGTGCTCAAGCACCTACAGCACCCACAGAGTCGGCTCCAATGGTTGGGAGGTGGGGATAGTGCTGGGCAGACTTGTACGGTCTGTGCCAGAGCCGGTGTTTGGAGGCAGGGCTGGTGGTTGGGAGGCGAGGATACTGCTGGGCAGACTTATACGGTCTGTGCCAGAGCCGGTGGTTGGGAGGCGGGGCTGGTGGTTGGGAGGCGGGGATAGTGCTGGGCAGACTTATACGGTCTGTGCCCTGAAGAGCACAGGTACAAATCAAGGTAGGGTATACACAAAAAGTAGCAAATATGATTTATCTTGTTGGGCAGACTGGATGGACCGTGCAGGTCTTTTTCTGCCGTCATCTACTATGTTACTATGTTACTATGACAGAGCTCCATCAATGTAAATAGCACATTCTGAAAGGCAAATCTACGTATGAAATTTAATTTAATACAGTGTCTTATAATCCGCAGCTTTCAGCTAAAGACTGTATAGAGTGAAGTCCAAACAGTATTAGCACAGGTACAAGATACAACGTGAATCATATCAACCAAACAATATACCCCTCCCCCTCCAACTTCCACCATCTTAACCCTCAGAATATGAAGAAAAATCAGTTGTTTCTGAAAAGTTGTATAATCTCTACCCACCTTAAAGTCCTCAGGAAATTTATTCCAGAACCCTGGCACCGCAGCAGAAAAACAAGCAGCCTGAGTCCACTGTAAACCCCCTTGTGGAGGGGTAATGCCAAATTAGTACCACTGCTGGATCTCAACATACACGCAGGTTGATAGGGCTGCAATAGGGTCTTCGAACGCTGAGCTCCTTTACCATGAAGCACCCTAAACAGCAAACAACTTAAAATTCATCCGAAACGCATCTGGTAACGAATGGAAAGCATAGAACGAAGATGTAACATGATCCCGCATCTTCCATAAAAGTAATCAAATGTGTCACCACATTCTGAACACATGGTAGATTTTTAAATTTAAATTGTGTTTCCTTAGCACTTTTCACTAAAATACAGTTGTGTGACTTGCTTAAAATCACAGAACATAGTGGGAGATTGGATTAGAACCTGCATCTTCAAGCCACAAATACATTCACTGAAATCACAGTATACACAGTATCCAGAAATAATGGGACCCCCAACATTTTCCAGATAACCCCAAAATGTCCTACTGCAACGGGAAACTTCTGCCTGAAATTTGAAATAGTTCTGAGTTCTTTATTTTCCGACAGGATGGAGCCTCCAGTTTGTCGAGCTTGAGCTCTTAATTAACGAAACTCTAGAATTCATTGAGCCAACAGCTCAGTGGTGTTCAAGACTCCTTGAATATGTCAAGGTCGAAGGAGGACACTTTGAACAGAAATTGTGAATTAACTTAAGGGGCCCTTTACTAAGCCACGGCAAAAAGTGGTCTGCGGCAGTGCCAGCACGTCTTTTGGGTGTGTGCTGAGCCAGTTTTTGCCGTTTCCTGGAAAAGTGCCCTTTTTTAAGCAGTGGTGTAGCTACGTGGGGCCACGGGGGACTGGGCCCCCGTAGATTTGGCCCTGGACCCCCCTGCCGATGACCCTCTCGATCCCCCTCCCGCCGCCGCTGTCGCCTACCTTTGCTGGCGGGGGATCCCAACCCCCACCAGCTGAGGTCCTCTTCTTCCGGCTCAAGGCATCGTTCAGTTTCTGAGTCTGACGTCCTGCACAAAAACATAACGAAGCCTTGCACCAGAAGAAGAGGACCTCGGCTGGCGGGGGTTGGGTCCCTCGCCAGCAAAGGTAGGCGACTGCGGCAGCGGGGGAGGGTTGGCGGTGGGAGGGGTGTCGAGAGGGTCGCCGGCAGGGGGGTCAAAGTTGTTGTAGGTGGTGGTGGCGACAGCGGCAGGGGGGTCGGCAATGGTGGGGAGGGCTAAAATGTGCCCCCTCACCTTGGGCTGTGGACCCCCCTCCCGCTGAAGTCTGGCTATGCCCCTGTTTTTAAGGGGCCGGAAAATGGACGTGCAGAAAAGTAAAAACCAGCACGCATCCACTTTCGGCCTGAGACCTCACCGCCACCCATTGACTTAGCAGTAAGGTCTCATGCGCTACCCGGGTGGTAGGCTTGCAGCGTGCGTTCACTGCAAGTTTACCGCCGGGTAAGCAGCACGCGGTAGAAAATAGAAAATATGCTGTACCGCATTTTTTCAGCGTGTGCTACATTCGTAATTACTGGCCAGGACACACAGTGGCTGGGCAGTAATGCTGATTTGGCGCACTTTGGTCGCGCGTAGGCCTTTTCATATCGTTATAAAAGGGCCCCTAAGAAAGCCCCCCCATTATATTCATGTATCTTCATACTAAATGTTTAAACAAGTAAAGAGTATTTTAAAGCTATGTAAGGGGTCCCTTTTTTTCCGGACACTCTGCATATATAATGTCACCATGATAGCCAATCAAAATAAAATATCTAAGTGATTTATACAAATCTTTGGAACAAGCAAGGGCATAAAAGGGAGGGACAGAAGGCAGCCCAGGTTATATTTATTTATTTGTTGCATTTGTATCCCACATTTTCCCACATATCTGTAAGCTCAATGTGGCTTACATAGTACCGGGAGGCGTTTGCCGGCTCCGGTGAGAACAAATACAAAGTGATATTGTGGTAAGATAAAGTTCTTGTGGCGCAGTCACATTTGGGGAAATGTGCAGCGGAGAAGTTGGATTATGTCCATTACGTACTTTAATTTTGATGTGTCGCAGAGGTCAGACATTTAGGTTGGATCGACAAGGTATACCTTTTTGAATAGGTCAGCTTTTAGTGATTTCCGGAAGGTTAGGTGGTCCTGTGTCGTTTTCAAGGCTTTTGGTAATGAGTTTTTTTTTGTTTGTTTTGTTACACTTGTACCCTGCGCTTTCCCACTCATGGCAGGCTCAATGCGGCTTACATGGGGCAATGGAGGGTTAAGTGACTTGCCCAGAGTCACAAGGAGCTGCCTGTGCCTGAAGTGGGAATCAAACTCAGTTCCTCAGTTCCCCAGGACCAAAGTCCACCACCCTAACCACTAGGCCACTCCTCCACTGTTGCTACTATTTGAGATTCTACATGGAATGTTGCTATTCCACTAGCAACATTCCATGTAGAAGTCGGCCCTTGCAAATCACCAATGTGGCCGCGCAGGCTTCTGCTTCTGTGAGTCTGACATCCTGCACGTATGTGCAGGACGTCAGACTCACAGAAACAGAAGCCTGCACAGCCTTCTACATGGAATGTTGCTAGTGGAATAGCAACATCAACATTCCATGTAGAATCTCCAATAGTAGCAACATTCCATGTAGAATCTCCAATAGTATCTATTTTATTTTTGTTACATTTGTACCCTGCGCTTTCCCACTCATGGCAGGCTCAATGCGGCTTACATGGGGCAATGGAGTTGTGTGCTTATGTAGGAAAAGCTGGATGCGTAAGTTGATTTGTATTTGAAGCCTTTGCAGCTTGGGTAGTGCAGGTTTAGATATGTTCGAGCAGGGGCATAGGCAGACTTGGGGTCCAGAGCCCGAGGTGAGGGGGCACATTTTAGCCCCCCCCCCCTGACGACGACCCTCTCGGACCCCCCCTCCCGCCGCCAATCCGCCGTCGCCTACCTTTGCTGGCGGGGGACCCCAACCCCCGCCAGCTGAGATCCTCTTCTTTCCGCAAAAGGCTTCCTTCTGTTTCTGACGTCCTGCACGTTGTACGTTCTGACGTGCAGGACGTCAGAAACAGAAGGAAGCCTTTTGCGGAAAGAAGAGGATCTCGGCTGGCGGGGGGAGTTTGGGGTCCCCTGCCAGCAAAGGACGGCGACGGCGGGAGGGGGGGTCGAGAGGGTTATCAGCATGGGGGTCCAGGGCCAAATCTATGGGGGCCCAGGCCCCACGTAGCTACACCACTGTGTTTGAGTAGATTTCGATGTGTTTCTTGCGGTAGGGAGGGACAAAGAGAAATTATTCTTGTGCTAACAGGACAGCAGACAGTGCTGAACTGCAGTGCTGAGCATTGTTCTGATTTTTCTTTCAGGTGGGCGTAAAACCATTGTATCCTGCACCAGGATCATTAACAAGACCATGACAATTGTGAATGACAGCTACTGTCAACACGTCCTGCGTCCAGAACCTCAGATCCGGCAGTGTAACTTCCATCCCTGCCAGGCACGGTAAGAGTTTGCTCAGGAGAAGAGCTGATCTCGCCATCACTTACCGTCACTGAGGTTTGTATCTAACTGGGTTGTACAGAAGAGGCAGTGTGGAAAGCCCTTAAAGTATTAAGTGTCCTACCGCAAAATGAGACCCAGTTTATATGCAATAAACAGGTCAGAATTTCATCCAGACTTCTACAAAAATGTGGAATTTAATTCAGTTCAAAGACCAAATGTGTGGAAGTATAAGCCATAGAGACATAAAAACCCAGAACATGAAGGCCAATAAGGACCATTAAACCGGTCCCATCTGCAGGGCCAGCTCAAGGGATTGTGGCACCCTCAGCTAGTTCACATTGAACCGGCCCCCTGCATTGCTTCCCCCCTTCATGAGTCCAGCATGTCTCTGCTCCCCCCCCCCTCCCCACACGCATACAGCATCACTTCTTCTCCTCTCTCCCTCGTTCGTGTTCCTGAAATCTTGTGCAAGTTACCAGCAAAAACTTGAACACAGACTGCTTTCGACCAGTTCTTCTCATTTTATCATAGTCTTCTTTTTTAAAGTTAAACGCTAACGTATTTTATTTCCTATGTATACTCACTTCAAAGCTAATATCAAATCCGATCATATTATGATCATTGTTATCCAGCGGCCCCAGCACCATTACCTCCGGCACCAGATCAGGCGCTCCACTAAGGGAGAGGGAAATGAGACTTGATATACCGCCTTTCTGAGGTTTTTTTTTTTGCAACTACATTCAAAGTGGTTTACATATATTCAGGTACTTATTTTGTACCAGGGGCAATGGAGGGTTAAGTGACTTGCCCAGAGTCACAAGGAGCTGCAGTGGGAATCGAACTCAGTTCCCCAGGATCAAAGTCCACTGCACTAACCACTAGGCTACTCCTCCACTAGCAACATTCCATGTAGAAGACTGCCCTTTCAAATCAGTAATGCGGCCGCGCAGGCTTAGGACGTCAGACTCAAACAGAAGCCTGCACGGCCGCGTTGCTGATCTGCAAGGGCAGACTTCTACATGAAATGTTGCTAGTGCAATAGCAACATTCCATGTAGAATCTCAAATAGTAGCAACAGAATCTCAATAGTAGCAACATTCCATCTAGAATCTCCAATAGTAGCAACATTCCATGTAGAATCTACAAATAGTAGCAACATTCCATGTAGAATCTCAAATGTGGAAAGGGAAATGGGACTTGATATACCGCCTTTCTGTGGTTTTTGCAACCTACAGTCAAAGCTGTTTACATATATTCAGGTACTTATTTTGTACCAGGGGAAATGGAGGGTTAAGTGACTTGCCCAGAGTCACAAGGAGCTGCAGTGGGAATCGAACCCAGTTCCCCAGGATCAAAGTCCACTGCACTAACCACTAGGCTACTCCTCCACTCCTAAGGACTAGGTCTAGAATTTTTCAGCGCTGACTATGGGAGACAGCCTGGCTATCTCCCGCGGTCTGAATATCAGGGCACATGTGCTTAGCGCACGCAGGTGGCAAGACTAACAAAGAAAACTTTAGCGTGTCCTGCATTAGGCTGTTTTTGCTGCGTTAGGCAGACAGTATCTAACGCAGCGTAGTAAAAGTGCCCCTTCGTCAAACACTTGGGGAATTTCAAAAAGAAAATATCGCCCAGTGCAGGCACTCTCAATTTTAAATGAAGAAATGATTTCCTTCATAATTGTGTGGACGTTCCCACATCAGGAAATACTTGAAATTTTTAACACAAAACAAAAATCTTATTCTCCTTAAAATAAGCTTTTAACACCAGTCAGGAGTGTGACACATGATAATATGGCCACTTGGGTTGTCTTCAAGAATGTTGTTATATTAAAGGAATCAGTTACAGACAATAGATCCTAAGATCCCCTTCCATATTCTCCATTAGAAGGCAAATAATTACAATTAGAAATACTTAGATTGCCAGAATCTGATATTGATAACACTTCCTTAAAATATTTCCTTAGCAATATGTCTGGTGACAAGTAGGAAAATTCACTTTAAATTGGTTCCCCAAAGTCTCCAGTTGTTTATGAAGAGCCAGACTCTCTTTGTTCCCAGCTGCTTGCAAAGTTACAAGTTGAGATTCATGGGACCCAGATAACACTCTAAACTAGACGATTTAACACCCATATCCTCCATCTTAACAATCATCTACTGCAAACATTCACATAGTTGAGATACTGGGTCCTTCAGCATCTCCTCCATTCTTCTGATCATCCTCCAAACATCAAGAAGAGACACCTCTGAGGAGGTTCTCCATCCACCGCAAGCTCTGCCGAAGCTGAATAAGAAACTGCTTTAGACATAGGAACAC
Source organism: Microcaecilia unicolor (assembly GCF_901765095.1). NCBI lineage: Eukaryota > Metazoa > Chordata > Amphibia > Gymnophiona > Siphonopidae > Microcaecilia > Microcaecilia unicolor. The sequence continues at coordinate 757,862,600 of NC_044031.1, read as the reverse complement.
TTACAACTCTTTTCGGGGGTTGGAGGCTGTAGAGGCCTAGAATGTCCGCATACTTCTAAGGGATAGGAACCAACAGAGGAAAACATGGCCCTAAGAGAAGTTAAGAAGTGTTCGGCGGAGTGGGAGAGGCCTATCTCCAAAACTCAGAAGTCCTGGGGTCAAGACCTGGTAATGGAGTCTCACCCTTCAACAAAACAACATATTTATCCACGGGGTCTGTTGCTCCCAGAGAACCAACCAAACTAGAGAGACTTAACCTCCTCTCCGGAACTGGTAATCACCACTTACGGAACTATGTAAGCCACATTGAGCCTGCAAATAGGTGGGAAAATGTGGGATACAAATGTTATAAATAAATAAATAACCTCCCATCTCCACGTCTCAAAATGCAGTACCTGAAAGTAGCAAAGTCCACAAGACTAAAATGTGATGTAAGTTTTCTGGCTCCACCTGGCTTTCAAATGGGCATTTCCCTTTGGGTATGCCCCTGAGGCCACACGCCACAGTCTGAGCACGCTCTTATCTCCTGACATCAGCCCTGCTTGATGACACCAGCAGACCGATATGTGTTCTGCGCAGTTTCACCAGGTCAGAATTCCTCCTCCATCACTGCTGGACCTCATGCGCTTTCAGCCAGATATGCTTCTGCTCTTCTCCCAGGGGAACAGGCAGTTTAGACATGCTATATCTCCCAATGTTGGCCCTGCATAATGATGTCAGGGGGCCAACGAACATTGTTAGTGGCTTCACCCAATCAGAACTCCTCCTCCAACACTGCCGGACTTCTCATACTTCCAGCCAGGTACTACCCCTGCTCTTCTTCCCTCATTAATTATCACATAGTTTGCAGAATATTGGTAAATATTGGATTGGATTTATTACTTATAACCCACCCTTATCCAGGGCGACAAACAAAAAAACACACATAAAATCACATAAAAACAAATACAATAGATTCATCAACATAACATAATTACAATAAAACTAACAGAAAAGTCAAAAATAAAGTCAATATATCTCCATATGCTGATTATTTCCTTAAGATAAATAAGTTGATGAATGCCAACTGCTCAGGCTTGGTTTTATTGGTACATTTTCCATTTTCCAGTGCACAGCTAAATGACAAGGAAAAGCCAGAAGAGAACCATCAGGGAAGAACCTCGTTCTATCTATGATGGTGTTTGGAAAAAAAAATTTTTTTCCAAATGACCCAAAAACAAATGTACTATTATGTAATAAATTTTTATTATTGATAGATGTTACTGCAAAATGCTGAAAAAATTGGATGATCCCTGTTTTCAAAATCATGTCATTCAGGAAGTGACCATTAAGATCCATTTTAGCAAAATGGCGTTTAGCAACAAAGATAAAGCTGTGATTAAATTTTTGTGTGACAAAAATTTCCAGGCACAGTGAATATATACCTCTCAGAGTGTGAGGCTGCAGGGCTGGTCTTAGCAATTGCAGTGCCCTGTGCAGACCTGTTTGGTGCTCCCCCCCCCCCCCCCCCGTTCCACCTAGCCCCGCCCCTTGTTGACAAAATGTGTTTTAACTGATACTATAAATCACTTCTATAGCGCTACCAGTTGTACGCAGCCCTTTACAATTGAACATGAAGAAAGACAATCCCTGCTCAAAAGAGCTTACAATCTAAATCACGACAGACAGGATCAATAAGGATAAGGGAAGGACAGACAGAAGGACACAAGGATAAGATAAAAGTAACAAGTCAGGAGTCGAAAGCAGCATCAAACAGGTAGTCCTTTAGCCCGGATTTGTGTTTTAATCATTTTTTTATTTCAAATAATGCCAAATAAAGCAAAACTTGTACAGAAAAACTAATTAAAATATGCACAATGCTATCATAGGAAACCTTTGGGTTTAAAAAGCAAACCCATGTGCATGTAAGGACTGGATAAATGAATTAAAACAAATCCCCTTAATATGTCATACTTGGTAGCAATAATGAAACAGTGATTGAATATTCATTTAGCAAGCAGCCTGGGCCAACAGATTTATTTTCCACTGAACATAATAGTATGCTGGACTGGACAATGTTGGCACATTTAGGGTTATGTTTACTAAGGTGTGTTAGCGTTTGTAATGCACCTTTAAAGTTAAGGCACGTTAAACGCTAACGTGCCCATACATTTCTATGGGCGCGTTATCATTTAACGTGTGTAAACCATTAACGCACGTTAAAACCGCTGATGCGCCTATAGCGCACCTTAGTAAACATAGGCGTCAGACTGACTCTGGACAGTTCTGCGCAAAGGAAACCCATCCCTCATTAATCAATACCTTCTCTGTGAAATAGTAATAAAAAAAAAGGCAAGTGCATTTTTATAATATATCACTGCATTCCACAAAGCAAAAGGAGCAAGTTCCTACATGCCATCTTTTTTTGTTTTCATGTAGGCACAAGAAAAAAAACCCAAGATTTTAAATGCTCCCAGGTTTCAATTTAATTCATATTTAATGTGGGATAAAATGCCATAAATAAGTAAATAAATAGATAGATAGAAACTGAATGTTGAGCACCTGATTCTCATAACATGATGTCTGTTTAGTGGCCCTTTACCAGGAGAAGAAAATCTCTGCACAAATATAATAGTACTAGGGTATCCCTTTAACCAGCCCCTCCAAATGGCACAGATATTACCTTGATTTTTTTTTTTTACAGTATCCTTCTCTCCCCTCCCTCCCACCCACCTACCTATGCCAGACCTCCTCCCCGCTCCCCCGAGCCACAGGATGCCCTCCCGGCACATACCTGAAGCCACCCTGGTGGTCTAGTGGAGTCTTCGGGGCTGGAAAGATCCCTAGTCTTTCTTGCCCGCTGTCAGTGCTGATCCTCTAGCTGTTGCATCTTCTTTAAAATGGCTGCCGTGACTTCCAACGTTGGCCTCGCAGGTCTTCTTGCCTTCTCCAATGCAAATTTCCTTTTGGAGGAGGGTGGAAAGAGGCAGGCTTTGAGCATGTGCAGGTTCTTAAAGGTCCACTGGTGAGCTGACAGTGGCTTTGAATTGCAGCACTGCTGCTGTCTTGACAGCCATGCTGGTGCTGCACCACTGCCAGTTGAATTATGTAGACTTAGGCAGATGCCTAGTGGCATAGATGGGGGAAGCAGAAGACAGTTATAATGGCACCCCCTTGAAGCAACACATGCATAAGGCCCTGAAGTAAGCAGAGGCAAGCTCCTCTTTGTCCTGGATATGTGGTACCTGTACCTAAAACCAGGTCTGCCCATTGTCCCTCTCAGGAACAGAGGAAGTACAGCAGTGACTTACCATGGCAGGAAGAGCAGGATGCAGCTCACTCTGGAGCAGCCTAGTGACTAGAGCAGCAGACAGAGTCAGGCAAGCCAGAATTCAAATCCTGCATCACCCACTATGCTCTTTGTGACCTTGCTAACTCACTTTGCTTTCCAGTGCCTATGGTGTCGTTTGCTAGTAAACTTTCATGGGCGGGGTAATACCTACTGGACCTGAATTCTGAGGCCCTTGAATTGAAGAACACATTTAAATGTGGGGGGTTTAGATGCCTGTATAGGACAGTGAGGAACAGTTTTTACAAGCCCAAGGGGCCAATCAAATGATTTGTAAGATTTTAAAGGCTGGCAGCTGGATTTGCAAACATGTGTTCCAAGACAGAGCCCCCAGCCCCCAACCTGCAGAGTAACATTGCATGTAGAAGGACCCCCCCTGCCCTCCAGTTTTAAATGGCTTCATGCTTTTCATCTGCACTCGGAGCACCAGCTGTCAGGAACACTGTTACGATCATCTGAAAGCATTCAACGTGATCTCATAATAACTAGGGAAAGGGTCGTGGCTTCTTCCCATCTCCATTAGAGCCGGAATGGAGCAGTGAATGTGCCTCATTGCCCACAGAGCCATTCTGATATCAAGTATTGCTGTCTCCACCCATACCACACGCTTGAACTTTCCCTGGTTATGTATTTAGTTAACATGCTTTCAGCTGGAAACCATTCAGAAGCGCATTCTTTGCTTCTTGACTTTTTCCCACCCAGACACTGGAAACCTCTGTTTAGCCTGCTCTTTGGCAGCAAATACCTTCAAGAATCGTGATCTCTGTTCACGCTGAGAGGCTCTTGCCAAGCAGAGTGCTGGTCTTAGCCTTTAAACCAAACTCTAGCAGTGCTTTTGTGCGGTAGTGACCTCGTAAGGGTCATCTTGAACTTCTTAACTCATTGTACGAGAAGCAGGGTCTTTTTAAGCAGCAGCTAAGGACAGAATTCTATGGGTGTCACAGAACAGCCGCACACAGAGACCATCTGAGTTTTGGATTTTGCTCACACCTTTTTCAGTAGTAGATCAAAGCACACTGGGTGTTTCTCTGTCCCTGGAGGGCTCACAATCTAAGTTTGTACCCGTGTCTTGCCCAAGATCACAAAGAGCAGAAGTGGGATTTGAACCGGCCACCTCTGGATTGCAAGCCCTGGTGCTGTAACCACTAGGCTACTCTGCCACTCTCCTACCCAGTGAGCATGCTGTGGTAACTTCCAGATATCTGACAGGCCGAGGGCTGGAGACAGAGGTGTAGCTAGGTGGGGGTGCAAGGGGAATGGCTTCTCCTCCAAATGGATTTTGAATAAAATGGCACCTATGCGGATCAGCCCTTCAGCTTCATACCGACACCTATTTTACAAAAGGTCTGCTCCCCGGATATCCAAACCCGGCTACTCTTCTGGCTGGAGGAGGTCTCTTCTGAAACTGAGGCACAGGCAATCCTGATACCATACTTAGATTATTGTAACTCACTATTTGGGGGGCTTACGGAAAAACTGTTACAAAAACTTCAATTTTTGCAGAATATAGCAGCAAGATTGATTTACAGCCTGGGAAAGTACGAAAGAGCATCTCCACTGTTGAAGGAGCTGCATTGGCTTCCTGTATCTTCAAGACTGAAGTTTAAGCAAACATGTATGATGTACAAAACACTGCACAGTCATAGTAACATAGTAAATGACGACACATAAATACCTGAACAGTCCATCCAGTTTTCCCCACAAGATAAACTCATTTTACATGGTACGTGATACTTTATATGTATACCTGAGTTTGATTTGTCCTTGCCTTTCTCAGGGCACAAACCGTAGAAATCTGCCCAGTACTGTTCTTGTACTAGAAGTTCTGAAGATTCTAGAATCCTGATTAGTAGCAACATTCCATGTAGAACCCCAAAGAGTAACATAGTAACATAGTAAATGACAGCAGATAAAGACCTGAATGGTCCATCCAGTCTGCCCAACAAGATAAACTCATTTTACATGGTATGTGATACTTTATACCCAAGTTTGATTTGTCCTTGCCTTTCTCAGGCCACAGACTGTAGAATTCTGCCCAGCACTCTTCTTGTACTAAGTTCTGAAGCTAACGTTGAAGCCCCTTAAAATTTATACTCCAGCCCATCCCTATCTATTCAGTTACCATCAGGGCGTAGACTGTAGAAGTCTGCCCAGCACCGGTTTTGCTTCCCAATTACCGGCGTCACCACCTAATCCCTGCTAAGATTCTGTGGATCCATTCTTTCTAAACAGGATTCCTTTGTGTGTATGCCACAGATGTTTGAATTCTGTTACCATTTTTATCTCCACCACCTCCCAAGGAAGGGCATTCCACGTATCTACCACCCTTTCCATGATGGATCTGGTAGACTAATTAATTATTTGGATTTCCCATCTTTTTCCTCAGGTAGAACGGAACACTGTTTGAAATTAAATTATCCGTCCTTTAAGGATGTTCGGAAGAAATCCATACTAGAGTTCCTTTTTACATCAGGGAGTTAGGCTTTGGAACAGGCTGCCTTTAGAAATTCCGAAAATAACAAAGTATTACTCCTTCAGAAAAGCGTTAAGTCTTTATTTTGTTTGATGAGAAAGATGTTTGTTAGGTTCAATGTATTAGATATGCAACTGTAATTAATATTTTAGATGTTTCATTTGATGAGAAAACGCAGGGGTTCAGTAAATTACCCCCACAGTGAGCCCAAATGCTCCTTGTGATCTTGGGCAAGTCACTTAACCCTCCTTTGCCTCAGGTACAAACTTAGATTATGAGGCCTCCTGGGACAGAAAAACATCCAGTGTACCTGAAAGTAACTCACCTTGAGTTACTACTGAAAAATGTGTGAGCAAAATCTAAATAAATAAATAAATAAGATTTTGGAATCTTAAAGAGTGACAAGATTCCATGCAGAATCTCAAAGAGTAGCGACATTCCATGTAGAACCCCAAAGAATAGCAAGATTCTGGAGTGGAGGAGTGGCCTAGTGGTTAGAGCACCTCACTGCTTTGGGATGTAAGTTCAAAACCAGGGCTGACCAAAAAGTGTCCAGTGTGCGACTGGGTAACTTGGCATCTCTACACCAGGATGCCTTGTTGGAGGAGTTGCCTAGTGGTTAGAGCACCGGTCTTGACATCCAGAGGTGGCCAGTTCAAATCCCACTGCTGCTCCTTGTGATCTTGGGCAAGTCACAGGTACAAACTTAGATTGTGAGCCCTCCTGGGACAGAGAAATATCCAGAGTACCTGAATGTAACTCACCTTGAGCTACTACTGAAAAAGGTGTGAGCAAAATCTAAATAAATAAAGATGAGAATGCGATGCTGTTGTACCGCAGCGCACAGCTTGATCACTGGATCACTAAGGTGGCGGCAAGGTCGCTGTAAAGCCATGTTATTAAAAATGAAGTCCCTGAAAGTTATAGCCAGTGGAATTTCTGAAATTCTGCAGAAAAAAGAGCCTGCACTGGAAAATGACTGCCCAGTGTTTATAAAGGCAGTCAAACAGGAATGTTACTGTTGGATCCTGCTAGGCCACGTCAGCTGCTATATTATTCCACTGCAGACATGATATATTTTTATCCCGAGCTGTAGGGCCTTGGTGTGGTATAGAAACCTGTTACTACCATCAGGTGCCACCTGCTAATATTCCCTGAGGAGGGGCAGCAGGGGGGTCAACACGTATTGCGACGACAATAGTTCAGTAACCTGAAAAGCTGCCACACTGAACAGACTTCCAGCTCTGTAAATGGAATTTCTAGGAATTTAAACGTTTCCTTTCTCGAAATACATTTACTACTACTACTACTATTTATCATTTCTATAGCGCTACAAGGCATACGCAGCGCTGTACACCATACACAAAAAGAGACAGTCCCTGCTCAAAGAGCTTACAATCATTTACGGAAGTAAATCACCTGGTACATATCCAGGTCTTTTTTAAAAAACTTTTTTTGTAGGGCAAAGCAAAATGACAGTCAATTATTTTCTTAAGTGGGAGGGCCCATGGATGACTGTGAACCAGGGGAGTAGCTGGATGGGGCCACGGGGGCATAGGCCCCCACAGATTTAGCACTGGCCCCCTCTACTTTCGACCCCCCGCCGCCGCTGACCCTCCCTCGCCACTTTCGATCCCCCCTCCTGCTGTCGCTGCTACCTGGTACCTTTGCTGGCAGGGGTCCTCAATCCCCGCCAGTTGAAGTCTTCTTCAGCGCCTGTTTCTGTGAGTTCTGACTCCTGACGTCCTGGATGTCAGGAGTCAGGACTCACAGAAACAGATCAGCGAAGACGCCGGAGACAAGCACTGAAGAAGACTTTGGGGGGTGGGGACCCCCGCCAGCAAAGGTACCAGATGGCGGCTGGGGAGGGGTGGCGGAGGCGGCGGGAGGGGGGATCGAAAGTGGCGGGGGAGGGGCGGCGGTGGCTGGGGGAGGCTGTGCCCCCCCCCCCCACCTCGGGCTCTGGACCCCCCTCCCGCCCCTGCTGTCAACGTATCCTGCTGGTACTACACAAAACATTTCTTTTCCATTGAGTTCAGTATCACTTTTTCAGTATCTTACAGCATTAAGCACTGTAAATAGAGCACAGTGTGAGAAGTGCCATAAACTGATTTGATGGGCTATTATTTTGGATGACTTTTCTCTTGCTTCTGTGAATCCTAGTGGTTTTTGAGTTCCCATTCCAGCAGAAAGCAGGCTATCATCTTTTTTTTTTTTCCAAATAAGACAAAATGACCACCATTTGAGAAGAAATGGAAGTTGTGAACATCTCATAACATATCCGGGTCTTCTAAGCTTCTACACACTGGCTAGTTCATGTTGTTGACTGAAGAGAGACTTCTCCTTTCTCTGAAAGAACTTGACAACCCACAAGTTGCCATCACAGCATAAGTACATAAGTATTGCCATACTGGGAAAGACCAAAGGTTCATCAAGCCCAGCATCCTGTTTCCAACAGTGTTCCATGATGGGATGGAGTGTCTAAGCATAAGTACATAAGTACAGACTCGTAAGGTCCTCTTGTAATTTTTCACAATCCTCCCGCGATTTAACGACTTTGAATAACTTTGTGTCATCACATAATCCCAGTGATACAGCATTTGTGTATTTCAATCAATGCAAGGATAATGCAGGTTATAAAATAACAAAATACAATGGAAAGTTAAAAATAATAAAGAAAAAAAAAGAAAATTAGACATATCATTACCAGAAAATAATGATTAAACTACAACTCCCAAAAGAGTAGCAACAGTATTGAAAATTACAGAGACACAAAAGCAATCTATGTTCAACAAAGACTACAAAGCTTCACACGTGTAAAGGGGGTGTCCTGATTCACACCCCAAGGCTCCACAGAACACTTAGTCTTCCCGATCCTCTCCCTTCCGTCGCTCTTAAAATGCACATTCCTCCAGGGGAGCGGGTTCTGTCTTGGGGGAAGAGATTTCCCTTGAAAACCCTGGTGTAGATAACTGACACAGATATGGGGTACTGAAGAAAAAGTTACCTTACACAAGGTAGACCTAACACGGAGTTGTGTTTTGGTGAAGGTCGCTCGCATTTTGAAGCCTTGATACCTCCAGTAAGGTAGCTTTTTCTTAAGAACATAAGAGTAGCCATACTGGGTCAGACCAATGGTCCATCTAGCCCAATATGCTGTTTCCAACAGTGGCCAAGCCAGGTCACAAGTACCTGGCAGAAACTCAAATCGTGGCAACATAGTAACATAGTAGATGATGACGGCAGAAAAAGACCTGCATGGTCCATCTAGTCTGCCCAAGATAAACTCATATCAACACTCTATGCTACCAATCCCAGGGCAAGCAGTAGCTTCCCCATGTCTGTCTCAATAGCAGACTATGGACTCTTCCTCCAGGAACTTGTCCAAATCATTTTTTAAACCCAGATAAGCAAACCACTGTTACCACGTCCTCCGTCAAATATTTTCAGAGCTTAATTATTTGCTGAGTGAAAAAATATTTCCTTCTATTTGTTTTAAAAATATTTCCATGTAGCTTCCTCGAGTGTCCCCTAGTACTTTTGGAATGAGTAAAAACTTAATTTACTTGTACTCCTTCTACACCACTCAGGGTTTTGTAGACCTGAGTTGTATCTCCCCTCATCCGTCTCTTTTCGAAGCTGAAGAGCCCTAACCTCTTTAGCCTTTCCTCATACGAGAGGAGTTCCATCCCCTTTTTCATTTTGGTCGCTCTTCTTTGAACCTTTTCTAATGCCGCTATGTCTTTTTTGAGATACAGTGACCAGAACTGAACGCAATACCCAAGGTGCGGTCGCACTATGGAGCAATACAAAGGCATTATAGTATTTTCGATCTTATTCACCATCCCTTTCCTAATAATTCCTAGCATCCTGTTTGCTTTTTGGGCTGCCGCTATACACTGAACAGAAGATTTCAGCGTATTATCTACAACGACACCTAGATCATTTGTCCACATTAAATTTCATCTGCCATTTGGATGCCCAATCTTCCAATTTCCTACGGTCTTCCTGCAATATTTCACAGTCCACACATGTTTTAACAACCTTGAATAGTTTTGTATCATCTGCAAATGTAATCACCTCACTCGTCGTTCCGATTTCCATATCACTTATAAATATATAAAATAGCACCGGTCCCAGTACTGACCCCTGCGGCACTCCACTGTTCACCCTTCTCCATTGAGAGAATTTACCACTTAACCCAACCCTCTGTTTTCTGTCCAAAAACCAATTCCTAATCCAGAACCTTTGGCTTCAGAATGACGTTGCGTGAAGTCTTGCTTGAGCCACAAATTCAGCCACTCAAGATTGAGTGACAAGGGCAATTATTCTTGGGGTCTGGGTGAAAAACACAGTAAGATTCCCATGGCTACAGAATGGATTTCTGGTTTTCAAGCTCCAAACAGTGCCAAAGTGATCAGAGCAAGTTTCCCCGGCCACTAAACATCCATTTGCATATTGGACCCTCTCTGCCTGATATTCAAAATGAATTTTTACCGGCCGCAGACTGGTTAAATCCCTTGGACGGGGCTAGCTGCTAATATTCAGTGGCATTTAACTGGCTGAATGCCGCTGAATATCGTGGTTAGCGCCAAACTTAAAGCTGGTTATCTTGGGGGTGGAGTCAGCACATAAGTGGCAAGGGTTAGTGCATACATGGGATAAATGTGTGTCCTGTTTTTATGTGGTAACTCATGGCCACTTAAGTGATGGCTATGTGGTAGCCAGCTTAAAAATAACCAGATATTCAAAGCTGAAGCTCGCAAATGTCCCGGCTTTGAATATCCAGGAATAATACTGTCGGCAGTGAGCAAAACGCTCACCGCTGACGGCTGAATATTGACCGCTGTATTTTTAATCAGACTTACCAGCATGGGCAGCACTTTTCTTTATAACCATCAGAGGAGAAGGTAAAAGACATTCACAGAGCTTCGGAAGGTGATTCTTCTTCCCCTACCCCTCTGGATCCAAAGCAAAATCTAATTTTCCCTGTTGTAGACAGTTGGAACCGTAACACCACAACCTGCTGGGGGTGGGGAGTGGACGGGGAGGGTTGAGGGTGGTGCTACACTCCTGTCTTGGGACAAAGCAAAACAGAACTAGAACTTTCCCTACAAGAGTTCATGTGCTCCCTCTACTGGTAGAAGCCACTTCCTGCGCTTCCAGTGGGGATGTGCCGAGATATCCCTATGTGTGAATGGACGCATGTATCAGTTAATAAGGATAAAGGGCTATCAGAAATATTGTAGTGTATAGTGGGTATAATTATAGCTTAGCAAAATCATTTGTCAAAATGTACTGCTCTCAAGACTGAGGCACCAAAAGTCAATCTTGGATTGCAAATGTTTTCATCAATACGATGCTAAAAATACTGCCCATGGTGCCCATGGAAAGCTTTCTGAAGAATTTGCAACAAGTTTTTAGACCTTAAGCTCAAGACTGAGCTAGGCTTCAGAGAGGTTTCCGTCACTGGAAGTGTGAGAGTTGAGCAGAGCCCTTTCCCTTGGAAGAGGATATGGTATTCTTCACCAAGCTCCTCCTGGGGATTTGTGGGAAATTTATCGTGGCTGGTGTTCGAAAAGGTTCGGTGAGAGTCCGCCGGGGCAGAGGAACGCCAAGATCCCACGACAAAACAACAGCAACAAAAAAGGAGTGGGAAATAGACCAGGCTGACCAGAGACAAATGTGGAGACTTCAGTCGATTGTAGATAATTTATTGGTAAAGACTCGACACGGTACTGTGTTTCGGCTGGTAGGCCAGCATCAGGAGTCTTTAGGATAAAATACGTGAACAACGTCTAATGGTCAATGAATGTAAACATGGATAGAAGAATGAAAGATGAAGAATATGGTCTTTAACCATACCTTTCAATAGAAAATGTGTGGGCTGTAAAATGAGCTGTCATGGTGGAGGAGTGGCCTAATGGTTAGTGCAGCGGGCTTTGATCCTGGCAACCTGGGTTCAATTCCCACTACAGCTCCTTGTGACCTTGGGCAAGTCACTTAACCCTCCATGGCCCCACGTACAAAAAAACCCTTAAGATTGTGAGCCCTGCAGGGACTGAGAAAGTACCAGCATATAATGTGTACAGCGCTGTATATGTCTAGTAGCGCTATAGAAATGAGTAGTAGTAGTAAAACACAGTACTGTGTTCAGTCTTTACCAATAAATTATCTACAATCGACTGAAGTTGCTGGTGCTCGAAAAGAATACGGACCACAGTGGCTGAATATTAACCCATTTCTCTTCCAAGACTCGTTACTCGATGCATCTGTTGTTACAGTGTTGATGGTCCACAAGTGCATCGCAAAATGATCTTAGCACCTAGTTCTGTTTCTTGATTACCTTTTCAAATAACTGTTTGTTACTCTGTTTAATAGATGGATGGCCGGGGATTGGGGTTCCTGCTCCAGCACCTGTGGGAGAGGCTTCCAGCACCGTGAAGTCACTTGCATTTTCCAGTTACAGAACGGCACCTATTTCAGCACTAGAGACTTCTACTGCCTGGGTCACAAGCCAGCAGCCATACAAGGATGTGAAGGCTGGAACTGTCTGTCCATCTGGGAGGCATCTGAATGGTCAAAGGTAGGAAGACCCCATGCCGCTGCTTCTTTCAGTCAGCGTGGTTGTCCTGAAAGTACTGTCTGTGCTGTTTCTGTAAGTAACTTTACCAGAAGCTATAGGATGTAGAGAAACCAACGATAAAGACAAATACAAAAATAATTGTATTGCTTTTATTTGTAAATTAGAGAGTGTTATCCTTCTAAGTTAGACAGCACGTTGTATCACATTTTTGTTACCAAGATAGTATGCGATTCTATGGTTTGTATTATTTTGGTTGTGTAAATGGTCATTATTTTTGTATGAAGTGGTGAGTCATTTAGGGTTTCGAAGGTCTGTTCAGGTGTATTAGTGACATATGTGAGATGAATCTTTAAAGCGCCAAAGTTTGGCGTCTGACGTCAACTCAAACATATTATCACCGTGGAAAGCAGACTGCGGAGTACCACAAGGATCACCGCTATCACCGATCCTCTTCAACCTAATGATGACCCCACTAGCCAAGTCCTTATCCAACCAAGGCCTTAATCCCTTCATCTATGCAATATACATTCCGTACAAATCTAAACTGACAGAAATCACCAACGAAATCAAGATCAGCTTGAACATCATGGATTCTTGGGCAAATGCATTTCAACTAAAACGCAACAAAGAAAAGAACTCACTGTCTTATCCTCTCATCCCAACACAGCGCGGCCATCCCAACAATTATCAACACCCCAGATTACACCCTCCCTATCTCAGACAGCCTGAAAATCCTCGGCGTTACATTGGACCGCAACCTAACACTAGAGAGCCAAGTGACCTCCACAACAAAGAAAATGTTCCAATCAATGTGGAAACTCAAACGCGTGAAACAATTCTTCCCGAGGGAAACATTTCATAACCTGATACAATCAATGGTACTATGCCAGGTAGACTACTGCAATAGAATTTATGCGGGATGCAAAGAAACTCCAGACCTTAAAGGCGATGCGTTCTTTAATGGGAAGCCAGTGTAATTTTTCACGAAGGGGCTTGGCAGATTCGAATTTTGATTTCCAAAGATCAGTCTTGCTGCTGTGTTTTGGGCGGTCTAGTACATATATACAGTGGTGGAAATAAGTATTTGATCCCTTGCTGAATTTGTAAGTTTGCCCACTGACAAAGACATGAGCAGCCCATAATTGAAGGGTAGGTTATTGGTAACAGTGAGAGATAGCACATCACAAATTAAATCCGGAAAATCACATTGTGGAAAGTATATGAATTTATTTGCATTCTGCAGAGGGAAATAAGTATTTGATCCCCCACCAACCAGTAAGAGATCTGGCCCCTACAGACCAGGTAGATGCTCCAAATCAACTCGTTACCTGCATGACAGACAGCTGTCGGCAATGGTCACCTGTATGAAAGACACCTGTCCACAGACTCAGTGAATCAGTCAGACTCTAACCTCTACAAAATGGCCAAGAGCAAGGAGCTGTCTAAGGATGTCAGGGACAAGATCATACACCTGCACAAGGCTGGAATGGGCTACAAAACCATCAGTAAGACGCTGGGCGAGAAGGAGACAACTGTTGGTGCCATAGTAAGAAAATGGAAGAAGTACAAAATGACTGTCAATCGACAAAGATCTGGGGCTCCACGCAAAATCTCACCTCGTGGGGTATCCTTGATCATGAGGAAGGTTAGAAATCAGCCTACAACTACAAGGGGGGAACTTGTCAATGATCTCAAGGCAGCTGGGACCAATGTCACCACGAAAACCATTGGTAACACATTACGACATAACGGATTGCAATCCTGCAGTGCCCGCAAGGTCCCCCTGCTCCGGAAGGCACATGTGACGGCCCGTCTGAAGTTTGCCAGTGAACACCTGGATGATGCCGAGAGTGATTGGGAGAAGGTGCTGTGGTCAGATGAGACAAAAATTGAGCTCTTTGGCATGAACTCAACTCGCCGTGTTTGGAGGAAGAGAAATGCTGCCTATGACCCAAAGAACACCGTCCCCACTGTCAAGCATGGAGGTGGAAATGTTATGTTTTGGGGGTGTTTCTCTGCTAAGGGCACAGGACTACTTCACCGCATCAATGGGAGAATGGATGGGGCCATGTACCGTACAATTCTGAGTGACAACCTCCTTCCCTCCGCCAGGGCCTTAAAAATGGGTCGTGGCTGGGTCTTCCAGCACGACAATGACCCAAAACATACAGCCAAGGCAACAAAGGAGTGACTCAGGAAGAAGCACATTAGGGTCATGGAGTGGCCTAGCCAGTCACCAGACCTTAATCCCATTGAAAACTTATGGAGGGAGCTGAAGCTGCGAGTTGCCAAGCGACAGCCCAGAACTCTTAATGATTTAGAGATGATCTGCAAAGAGGAGTGGACCAAAATTCCTCCTGACATGTGTGCAAACCTCATCATCAACTACAGAAGACGTCTGACCGCTGTGCTTGCCAACAAGGGTTTTGCCACCAAGTATTAGGTCTTGTTTGCCAGAGGGATTAAATACTTATTTCCCTCTGCAGAATGCAAATAAATTCATATACTTTCCACAATGTGATTTTCCGGATTTAATTTGTGATGTGCTATCTCTCACTGTTACCAATAACCTACCCTTCAATTATGGGCTGCTCATGTCTTTGTCAGTGGGCAAACTTACAAAATCAGCAAGGGATCAAATACTTATTTCCACCACTGTATACTTGATCTTACATAGCACTTATTTTACAGGTCAAAGTGCACCTCTTTAACATTGCTTTTGACTCGTAACCACTTGTAACCACTCGCCTCCACCTACCCTCCTCTTTTCCTTCCCGTTCACATTAATTGATTTCATTTGCTTACTTTATTTATTTTTTGTCTATTAGATTGTAAGCTCTTTGAGCAGGGACTGTCTTTCTTCTATGTTTGTGCAGCGCTGCGTATGCCTTGTAGCGCTATAGAAATGCTAAATAGTAGTAGTAGTCTCTTGTAACCAGAGCTAATATTGTGATGTCATAATGCCTCAGTCCACCAATAAGAGCCAACCTCATCAGTGATGTCACAATGGCTTGATTGTCCTATACTTGGCTCACTTTTATTACATAGCTCTTTGAGCAGGGACTGTCTTTCTTCTATGTTTGTGCAGCGCTGCGTACGCCTTGTAGCGCTATAGAAGTGATAAGTAGTAGTAGTAGTCTCTTGTAACCAGAGCTAATATTGTGATGTCATAATGCCTCAGTCCACCAATAAGAGCCAACCTCATCAGTGATGTCACAATGGCTTGATTGTCCTATACTTGGCTCACTTTTATTACATAGCTCTTTGAGCAGGGACTGTCTTTCTTCTATGTTTGTGCAGCGCTGCGTACGCCTTGTAGCGCTATAGAAATGCTAAATAGTAGTAGTAGTAGTAGTAGCATAGCATAGATATGTGCACATATCTCCGGCAACTAGACGCAAGAAGACACTTACATCTACCCAGACATGTCAGTTGATGCTTCCTTTTCTTTACAGCATAGGCACCTCATGGGCACCTCCAGGGTTGTGTCCAGGGGCGTAGCCAGATTTCAGCGGGAGGGGGTCCAGAGCAAGAGGTGAGGGGGCACATTTTAACCCCCCCCCCCGGCCGCCGACCCTCTCGACCCCCCTCTCCCGCCGCCAACCCGCCGTTGCCTATTTTTGCCGGCGGGGGACCCCAACCCCCACCAGCTGAGGTCCTCTTCTTCTCGCAAAAGGCTTCCTTCTGTTTCTGACTGCACATTGTACGTGCATGACGTCAGACTCACAGAATGAAGCCTTGCAGATCAGCTGATCTGCAAGGCTTCGTTCTATGAGTCTGACGTTGTGCAGGACGTCAGAAACAGAAGGAAGCCTTCTGCGAGAAGAAGAGGATCTCAGCTGGCGGGGGTTGGGGTCCTCTGCCAGCAAAGGCCGGCGACGGTGGGTTGGCAGCGGGAGGGGGGGGTCGGGTGGGTCGTCGGCAGGGGGGTCCAGGGCCAAATCTACAGGGGCCCAGGCCCCACGTAGCTACGCTACTGATTGTGTCTCTGTTAATGTGCATTCAGTTCGTTAGTGGGCCTTATGTGCGCTAATCATTTTGAATTCCTTATTTTGTTAGAATGCATTCAATCAATTTAGCAGGCCCTAAAAATTCCCTGTTAAAGTAAGGCATGAAACTAACCAAAGGAACATCTGAAAATGAGGGAAAATTTGTGAAAAAAAAAATGAAAACTAGCCACATTTTTCTTGTCTGTGTTATTGAAGAGAAAATCTCCACATCACCTCCTGATCCATGGGAGAGGTCTCCTGGCTTTGTTAAGGAACTCTCCTTTCAGACCCCTCCTAGAAATACGGGTAGGTACCTCACACTTTCCTTCCCCTCCAGGCTCCAAAAGAGATGATTGAGAGGGAGGCCTCCCTTAACAGGTCTCGATTCCCTTTCATTGGTTTGCTGGTGCTGCCATCTACTGATGCCACCAAAGTTTAGCATAGTTTATTAGCAGTTTTCAATTTAAACAATTAAAATCTGTAAAACAATGCAGACAGACAAACATAGCAAAACAAATTGCACATCTGGAAACGGTGATTTCGTAAAGATATTATTGTACACATGAAGATCCATCGATTCCCACTGCAGGCACAGGCAGCTCCTTGTGACTCTGGGCAAGTCACTTAACCTTCCATTGCCCCATGTAAGCCGCATTGAGCCTGCCGTGAGTGGGAAAGCGCAGGGTACAAATGTAACAAAAATAAAATAGATACTATTGGAGATTCTACATGGAATGTTGCTACTCTTTGAGATTCTACATGGAATGTTGCTACTATTGGAGATTCTGTTGCTATATTGGAGATTCTACATGGAATGTTGCTACTATTGGAGATTCTACATGGAATGTTGCTAGTGGGACTCTGAGCAAGTCACTTAATCCTCCATTGCCCCATGTAAGCCGCATTAAGCCTGCCATGAGTGGGAAAGCGCAGGGTACAAATGTAACAAAAATAAAATAGATACTATTGGAGATTCTACATGGAATGCTGATACTATTGTGGAGATTCTACATGGAATGTTGCTACTAATTGAGATTCTGTTGCTACTGTTTGAGATTCTACATGGAATGTTGCTATTCCACTAGCAACATTCCATGTAGAAGGCTGCGCAGGCTTCTGTTTCTGTGAGTCTGACGTCCTGCACGTACGTGCAGGACGTCAGACTCACAGAAGCAGAAGCAGAAGCCTGCGCGGCCACATTGGTGATCTGCAAGGGCCGACTTCTACATGGAATGTTGCTAGTGGAATAGCAACATTCCATGTAGAATCTCAAATAGTAGCAACAGTGGAGGAGTGGCCTAGTGGTTAGGGTGGTGGACTTTGGTCCTGAGGAACTGAGTTCGATTCCCACTTCAGGCAAAGGCAGCTCCTTGTGACTCTGGGCAAGTCACTTAACTCTCCATTGCCCCATGTAAGCCGCATTGAGCCTGCCATGAGTGGGAAAGTGCAGGGTACAAATGTAACAAAAATAAAATAGATACTATTGGAGATTCTACATGGAATGTTGCTACTATTTGAGGTTCTGTTGCTACTACTGGAGATTCTACATGGAATGTTGCTATTCCACTAGCAACATTCCATGTAGAAGACTGCGCAGGCTTCTGTTTCTGTGAGTCTGACGTCAGGACGTCAGACTCACAGAAGCAGAAGCCTGCGCGGCCACATTGGTGATCTGCAAGGGCCGACTTCTACATGGAATGTTGCTAGTGGAATAGCAAAATTCCATGTAGAATCTCAATAGTAGCAACAGTGGAGGAGTGGCCTAGTGGTTAGGGTGGTGGACTTTGGTCCTGAGGAACTGAGTTCAATTCCCACTTCAGGCACAGGCAGCTCCTTGTGACTCTGGGCAAGTCACTTAACTCTCCATTGCCCCATGTAAGCCGCATTGAGCCTGCCATGAGTGGGAAAGTGCAGGGTACAAATGTAACAAAAATAAAATAGATACTATTGGAGATTCTACATGGAATGTTGCTACTATTTGAGGTTCTGTTGCTACTATTGGAGATTCTACATGGAATGTTGCTATTCCACTAGCAACATTCCATGTAGAAGACTGCGCAGGCTTCTGTTTCTGTGAGTCTGACGTCAGGACGTCAGACTCACAGAAGCAGAAGCCTGCGCGGCCACATTGGTGATCTGCAAGGGCCGACTTCTACATGGAATGTTGCTAGTGGAATAGCAACATTCCATGTAGAATCTCAAATAGTAGCAACAGTGGAGGAGTGGCCTAGTGGTTAGGGTGGTGGACTTTGGTCCTGAGGAACTGAGTTCAATTCCCACTTCAGGCACAGGCAGCTCCTTGTGACTCTGGGCAAGTCACTTAACCCTCCATTGCCCCATGTAAGCCGCATTGAGCCTGCCATGAGTGGGAAAGCGCAGGGTACAAATGTAACAAAAAAAAAATAACACTCAGATTTCAAGGGTTTTTTTGGGGGGTGGGGGGTTAGGGTGGCAGAAGTATGGTTTGAAGAAGCCAAAAACCTATACATGTGTTCCCCATTTTAGAGGGAATAGAGACAGATGGGATAAAATTTCCCCCATCAGCTCGGAGGCACACGCAGATTTGTAAAAAGCGTTAATTTCATCACAAGGGTTAAAGGAGTTTCTCTGTAATCTCCTGTTGTTGATTTCTGCCCCCAAATGAAAAACAAATTGCTGCCTCACTACTTAATTGGCGGCATTTACGCATTCGGCATTATACTGCTGGAACTGAGCACATCCCAACCCATGCATTTTAATTCTGATCTCGGCATTTTGTGTTAAATGGGCCTTTTAGCATAAAAATGTACCTAACACTGCTAAAATCAAAAACAAAGACAAAAGGATGAAACAAAAGACAGAATCCACTAAGAAGAGCAGAGCAAATGTTCTCATCTCCCAGGCGAATGTTCTGTACACAGTCCGTTGGGTCTGTTAATACTGTATCCCTATCACGGTTTCCTCTAAGCTGAGCTCCCATGGAACCTCCCCCGTCTCCAAGGATTTATTAAACAAATCTTTAAGGGGCCCGTCAGAACCTGTCTGAGCTCCCTCAATATTCTGGGATGGATCCTGCCAGTCATCCAGGTCTTTTGCAAAAAAATATAGGAGAATGTGCAGGAGAGCACATATATTTCCGGCATGTACAGTGGGACCTGCCAGTTTGCAAATATCTATCAGCTCCAAGACAGAAGCGGTGACACTTATAAGTACATAAGTATTGCCATACTGGGACAGACCAAAGGTCCATCAAGCATCCTGTTTCCAACAGTGGCCAATCCAGGTCACAAATACCTGGCAAGATCCCCAAAAAGTACAAAACAGAAACAAGCAGTGGGTTCTCCCCAAGTCCATTTTAATAATGATCTATGGACTTTTCCCTTAGGAAGCCGGCCAAACCTTTTTTAAACCTCGCTAAGCTAACCGCCTTTACCACATTCTCTGGCAACGAATTCCAGTTTAATTACACGTTGAGTGAAGAAAAGTTTTCTCTGATTCGTTTTAAATTTACTATTTTGTAGCTTCATCGCATGCCCCCTAGTCCTAGTATTTTTGGACAGAGTAAACAGACGCTTCAGGTCTACCCTTTCCACTCCACTCATTATTTTATAGACCTCTATCATATCTCCCCTCAGCTGTCTTTTCTCCAATCTGAAGAGACCTAGCTGCTTTAGCCTTTCCTCATAGGGAAGTCATCCCATCCCCATTATCATTTTCGTCACCCTGCTCTATACCTTTTCTAATTCTACTGTATCTTTTTTTGAGATGCAGTGACCAGAACTGAACACAATACTCGAGGTGCAGTCGCAGCACGGAGCGACACAAAGGCATCACAATGTCCTCTCCTTTGTTTTCCATTCCCCTCCTAACAATACCCAACATTCCACCCGCTTTCCCAACCGCCGCAGCACGGCGGCTGGGAAAGCCGTGATTTTGCAGTTTCCAGGTGTGGACCCAGTTTACAAACCTGTACTTACAAGTGCCACCAGTTAATTAGTGAAGCAGTAATCCATCCAGGGGTGTAGCCAGACTTCGGCGGGAGGGGGGGTCCAGAGCCCGAGGTGAGGGGACACATTTTAGCCCCCCCCCCCCCCGGTGCTGCTGACCCCTGCACCATTTTTGACCTCCCCCCTCCTGCAGCCACCACCACCACCGCTTTTGACCCCCCCCCCCGACGACGACCCTCTTGACCCCCCCCTCCCACCGCCAACCCTCCCTCGCCGTCGGCTACCTTTGCACGTACAACATGCAGGACGTCAGACTCACAGAAACAGAATGAAGCCTTGCGCCGGAAGAAGAGGACCTCGGCTGGCGGGGGTTGGGGTCCCCCGCCAGCAAAGGTAGCCGACGGCGTCGGGGGGGAGAGGGTTGGCGGCAGGAGGGAGTCGAGAGGGTTGTTGTCAGAGGGGTCCAGGGCCAAATCGTGGCCTAGTGGTTAGGGTGGTGGACTTTGGTCCTGGGGAACTGAGGAACTGAGTTCAATTCCCACTTCAGGCACAGGCAGCTCCTTGTGACTCTGGGCAAGTCACTTAACCCTCCATTGCCCCATGTAAGCCGCATTGAGCCTGCCATGAGTGGGAAAGCACGGGGTACAAATGTAATAAAATAAAATAAATAAAATCTACGGGGGCCCAGGCCCCCGTGGCCCCACGTAGCTACGCCACTGGGTCCATCCAGTCTGCCCAACAAGATAAACTCATTTTACATGGTATGTGATACTTTATATGTATACCCGAGTTTGATTTGTCCTTGCCATTCTCAGGGCACAGACCGTAGAAGTCTGCCCAGCGCTGTTCTTGTACTAAAAGTTCTGAAGCTGATGTCGAAGCCCCTTAAAATTTACACTCCAGCCCATCCATATCTATTCAGTCACGATCAGGGCGTAGACCATAGAAGCCTGCCCAGCACTGGTTTTGCTTCCCAATTACTGGCCTTGCCACCCAATCTCTGCTAAGATTCCGTGGATCCATTCATAGTAACATAGTAGATGACGGCAGAAAAAGACCTGCATGGTCCATCCAGTCTGTCCAACAAGATAAACTCAAATGTGTAAACCTTACCTTGATTTGTACCTGCCTTTTTCAGGGCACAGACCGTACAAGTCTGCCCAGCAGTATTTCCCGCCTCCCAACCACCAGTCCCGCCTCCCATCACCGGCTCTGGCACAGACCGTATAAGTCTGCCCTCCACTATCCTCGCCTCCCAACCACCAACCTCTCTTCCCCCACCTGCTCCGCCACCCAATTTTGGCTAAACTTCTGAGGATCCATTCCTACTGCACAGGATTCCTTTATGCATATCCCATGCATGTTTGAATTCCGTTACCGTTTTCATCTCCACCACCTCCCGCGGGAAGGCATTCCAAGCATCCACCACCCTCTCCGTGAAAAAATACTTCCTGACATCTTTTTTGAGTCTGCCCCCCTTCAATCTCATTTCATTTCATTCATTCCTTATTCCTTTGTGTTTATCCCATGCATGTTTGAATTCCATTACTGTTTTCATCTCCACCACCTCTCGTGGGAGGGCATTCCACATATCCACCACCCTCTCCGTGAACAAATACTTCCTGACATTAGTCTTGAGTCTGCCCCCCTTCAACCTCAATTCATGTCCTCTAGTTTTACTGCCTTCCCAACTCCGGAAAAGGTTTGTTTGCGGATTAATAACTTTCAAATATTTGAACGGCTGGGAGTTCCAGCATCTGTGCAGCCAGAAAAAAATCTCACTTGTTCGTGGTGAAAAATAAACGCTGTATATTTACAAGGGCAGCACAGCTGGAACTGTCACCCAAAGTACAATACCTCCTCTCAGACTAACAAAAGTCTCTTCCTACTGTGTGTTATAAGAAATATCCACAGTTTTTGACCTATAAACACCACTGACCTCTAGCAAAAGTATACACAAAGTACATGGTCCTAATCCTGGGGAAATACCTGTTGGTGGCCCTCAAGGGCTGGGAAGACCCCTGAAGTAGGTAAAATGTCCTGTGCTCGTTGCAGTGAGAATTTCACATCCAGGGTCCTCAAGTGACCCAACAGAAAAGTTCTGAAGAATTTCTCAAAGCTGGATCCTACAGAAGGAGTAAGGAGAACACTTACCACCCAAAAATAAGAAATATACAGGAATATACTAGATTCCGCAAAATCCTCAAATCGTTCCTATTCAAACAAACCCTCACAAACAACAAATTATTACCTGAATTGGTTATTACTCTATTTACCATTAACTTTCTCTTTGCTTCATGTACAATTTCTCATTCATAATAGGTTTTCTAAATGTTAAACATCCATAGCTGTCCCAGTACGTTTATGATATTGTATTGTAAAATTGGATTCTTACAACAAATTACTTTCTTATGCATTATTCTTTGTTACGTATCCTATACTGTTTATTGTAAGCCACATTGAACTCAAACTTGCTTGGGATAATGTGGGATATAAATGTCACAAATAAATAAAACAGGAGAGGAGAAGAGACAATTCTCCTATGTATACCAGCACATTGGCCAAGGGTTTAAAAAAAGAAAAGGTCCAAAAATCACAGCATGATGACATAAGGCCAGTTCTGTTGCATGCGCCTCCTACAGGGAAGTGTGATAGAAGAACTGACAGTAATGCATACCACTAATGTGAGGGCTATGCAGCAAAGAATGAGTTGTGTTCAGTGTTGCAGACTTTGGAAATTTATTTATTTTATTTTATTTTTGTTACATTTTGTAGCCCGCACTTTCCCACTCATGGCAGGCTCAATGCAGCTTACATATACAGGTACTTATTTGTACCTGGGGCAATGGAGGGTTAAGTGACTTGCCCAGAGTCACAAGGAGCTGGACGTCAGACTCACAGAAACAGAAGCCTGCGCAGCCTTCTAGATGAAATGTTCCTAGTGGAATAGCAACATTCCATGTAGAATCTCCAATAGTAGCAACATTCCATTTAGAATCTCCAATAGTATCTATTTTATTTTTGTTACATTTGTACCCTGCGCTTTCCCACTCATGGCAGGCTCAATGCGGCTTACATGGGGCAATGGAGGGTTAAGTGACTTGCCCAGAGTCACAAGGAGCTGCCTGTGCCTGAAGTGGGAATCGAACTCAGTTCCTCAGGACCAAAGTCCACCACCCTAATCACTAGGCCACTCCTCCACTGTTGCTACTATTTGAGATTCTACATGGAATGTTGCTATCCACTAGCAACATTCCATGTAGAAGTCGGCCCTTACAGATCACCAATGTGGCCGCGCAGGCTTCTACATGGAATGTTGCTAGTGGAATAGCAACATTCCATGTAGAATCTCCAATAGTAGCAACATTCCATGTAGAATCTCCAATAGTATCTATTTTATTTTTGTTACATTTGTACCCCCGTGCTTTCCCACTCATGGCAGGCTCAATGCAGCTTACATGGGGCAATGGAGGGTGAGTCACAAGGAGCTGCCTGTGCCTGAAGTGGGAATCGAACTCAGTTCCTCAGTTCCCCAGGACCAAAGTCCACCACCCTAACCACTAGGCCACTCCTCCACTCCATGTGGTGGTGGATGGCCCTTGGTGACTCTGGTCAATGTTATATGGGTCCATCAATAGCTTTATTCTGTCCTAATGCTAATACGTCTGTTACATTGCAGTGTTCAAGTAACTGTGGCCAAGGGACAAAGAGGAGGACGGTCACCTGTTCAAATTTCCAAGGAAAATGTGATGTAGCCACCAGGCCGCGGGAAGAAGAGGAATGTGAGGACCACTCGGAGTGCTATGAGTGGAAAACAGGCGACTGGGCTAAGGTAACTCTGTCCCCAAAGGATTCATTAAAAGCAGGTCTTCAGATACACACTGAGTTTCGTAGTCTGCGATGCAGCTTTTCCCATTCCCTGGTGAGAGAGGGGAATGGGTCAATTTGAGTTGAGGATGTGGTCCTGTACGTTATTAGCGTCTGTAAACTGCTTTGAGTTCCATAATTTTGGAAAAAGGCAGCATAGAAGTGCAAATGAAATAGAAAGCAAAATCTAATTAGTATAGAAAAAAAGGTGAGCTTCTAGTGTCCAGCAATCAGTCATGGGTGGTGTTCTAGGCCATATGGTTAGGGATTTGCGTTACAAGACGTACAAGGAGAGACTTACTGACCTGAATGTGAATACCCTGGAGGAAAGGAGAGACAGGGGTGATATGATACAGACGTTCAAATATTTGAAAGGCATTAATCTGTAGACAAACCTTTTCCGGAGACAGGAAGGTGGTAGAACTAGAGGACATGAATTGAGGTTGAAGGGGGGCAGACTCAGGAGTAATGTCAGGAAGGTGGTAGAGGTGAAAACAGTAACGGAATTCAAAAATGCGTGGGATAAACACAAAGGAATCCTGTTCAGAAGGAATGGATCCACAGAAGCTTAGCAGAGATTGGGTGGCAGCAATGGTAACTAGGAAGCAAAGCTAGTGCTGGGCGCCCTGAAAATGGCAAGGACAAATCAAGGTCAGGTATACATATAAAGTAGCTCATATAATGAGTTTATCTTGTTTATCTTGGCAGACTTCTACGGTCTGTGCCCTGATCGTGACTGAATAGATATGGATGGGCTAGAGTGTAAATTTAAGGGGCTTCAACGTTAGCTTCAGAACTTTTAATGCAAGAACAGTGCTGGGCAGACTTCTACAGTCTGTGCCCTGAGAATGGCAAGGACAAATCAAACTCGGGTATACATGTAAAGTATCGCATACTATGTAAATGAGTTTATCTTGTTGGGCAGATGGACCGTACAGGTCTTTATCTACCGTCATTTGCTATGTTACTGTGTTGTTGGGCAGATTGGATGGACCATCATCTGCTATGTTACTATCGGGCTCATTTTCGAAAGAGAAGGACGTCCATCTTTCGACATAAATCGGAAGAATCCAAATCGGTATAATCGAAACCCAATTTTGGACATCTCCAACTGCAGTCCATCGCAAGGACGTCCAAATTTCAAGGGGGCGTGTCGGAGGCATAGTGAAGGCGGGACTTGGAAAAAAAACAAGGACGTCCCTGACGAACACTTGGACGTTTTCACCTGGACGTGTTTTTATTACGAATAAGGCACAAAAAGGTGCCTGAAATGACCAAATGATCACCGGAGAGAATCCGAGATGGCCTCCCGTTACTCCCCTAGTGGTCACTAGCCACCTCCCACCCTCAAAAAAAATCTTTAAAAATATGTCGTGCCAGCCTCTATGTCAGCCTCAGATGTCATACTCAGGTCCATAACATCGCATGCAGGTCCCAGGAGCAGTTTTATTGGGTACTGCAGTGCACTTCAGACAGGCGGACCCAGGCCCATACCCCCCCCCCCTACCTGTTACATTTGTTGAGGAAACAGCGAGCGCTCCAAAACCCACCACAAACCCACTGTACCCATATATAGGTGCCTCCCTTCACCCATAAGGGCTATGGGGTTGGGGGGGGGGCTCAGCACACAAGGTAAGGGAGCTATGTTCTTGGGAGCATTTTATGAAGTCCACTGCAGTGCCCCCTAGGGTGCCTGGTTGGTGTCCTGGCATGTCAGGGGGACCAGTGCACTACAAATGCTGGCTCCTCCCACACCGAAATGGCTTGCATTTGGACATTTTTGACATGGACGTCTTTGGTTTCGAAAATCGCCGAAAGTCAGAAAAGTCCATGTCAAGGGACGTCCAAATTTAAGGATTTGGGCGTCTCTGACGGTATTTTCAAAACCATCCATCCATCTTGTTTTGAAAATACGGGTTTCCCCGCCCGAGGGCTCACATTTACCACTACAAGTGTAACAGGTAGGGGGGGATGGGCCTGGGTCCGCCTGCCTGAAGTGCACTGCACCCACTAAAACTGTTCCAGGGACCTGCATACTGCTGTCAGGGAGCTGGGAATGACATTTGATGCTGGCATAGAGGCTGGAAAAAAATATTTTTAAAGTTTTTTTTAGGGTGGGAGGGGGTTGGTGACCACTGGGGGAGTAAGGGGAGGTCATCCCCGATTCCCTCCGGTGGTCATCTGGTCAGTTCGGGCACTTACCTTAGACCATTAGACCATTCTTCTAGCTTCTGCAGATCCCTTTTCATGCTTTCCACTCCCTCCCGGGTGTCCACTCTGTTACAGATCTTAGTATCATCCGCAAATAGGCAAACTTTACCTTCTGACCCTTCGGCAATGTCACTCACAAATACATTGAACAGAATCGGCCCCAGCACCGATCCCTGAGGCACTCCACTACTCACCTTTCCCTCCTCCGAGCGAATTCCATTCACCACCACCCTCTGACGTCTGTCCGTCAACCAGTTCCTAATCCAGTTCACCACTTCGGGACCTATCTTCAGCCTGTCAAGTTTATTAAAGAGCTTCCTAAATCTTTTAACACGATTCCCCACAGGAGGTTCTTGAATAAATTCCAGAGTGCACAACTTCAAGGGGGGGGTGGGTATGTATGTCGGTCAATTACATGTGCAGGTTATAGACTATCCTTTACATGCCTAACCAGTGGTGTTCCTTGGGCAGATCACCTCTGCACCGGTGGTGTTCCTAGGGGGGCTGACACCGATCCGCTCCGCCCCCCGGGTGCACGCTGCTGGGGGGGGGGGGGGGGGTGCCGCGCGCGCCTGTCCTTTGTTCGTTCCATGCTCCCTCTCTGCCCCGGACCGCACCCACCGCCCCCCCCCCCCCTAGGATCGCCACTGCTGTGCACCATGGTGCACTGCACTGAGCACGACACTACTCCAGGGACCTGCATGCTGCTGTAATAGACCTGCCTCTAACATGTGAGGCCGTCATAGAGGTTGCTAAATCATATTTGTATTCAGATTTGTGGGGGGGTGGGAGGGGGGTCAGTGACCACTGGGGGATCACCCCCGATTCCCTCCAGTGGTCATCTGGTCCTTTAGGGCACCCTTTTGTGCCTTATTCGTTATAAAAACAGGTCTAGCTTAAAACGTCTTAGTTTAGTTCCATTATGGCTGAAATAGTCCAAGTGTTAGGAACCAGTGGCGTACCAAGGGGGGCGGTCCGCCCCAGGTGCACGCCGCTGGGGGGTGCCGCGGCACGCACCTGTGGGCTCCGAGTTCGCTACGCTAACTTTGCTGGTTCGCTGCAGCTCCCTCCCTCTGCCCCGGAACAGGTTACTTCCTGTTCCGGGGCAGAGGGAGCTGCAGCGAACCAGCGAAGTTAACGTAGCGAACTCGGAGCCCACAAGCGCTCGCCGCGGCACCCCCCCCCCCAGCGGCGTGCACCCGGGGGGGGGGGGTCATTTCGCCGGGGGGGCGGGGAGGGGTCACTTCGCGGGGGGGGGACGTGCTGCACCCGGGGGGGGGGCGCATCGGCGATCCGCCCCGGGTGTCATTGAGGCTAGGACCGCCACTGTTAGGAATGCCCAGATCTCGCCCTTAACACGCCCCCTTGTGATTTGAATGCAGTTCTGAAGGACTTCCTAGAAAAACCGTCTAAAAACTAGTTTTGAAAATACCAATTTGGCCGTTTTTGTGAGAAAAACGGCCAAATGCAGATTTTTGCCACTTTTCAGGCATTTTTCTCTCTTGAAAATGAGCTCCATAGAGACTCTCTGCTTTTAAAACGGGTCTTGCTGTTTCTGAGCTGGGGGATGAGGAGGTCACAAGTTGATTGTATTTACCAACAAGGCCTCCCCTCAAGTAATTGAAAGCAGAGGAGTATCGGAGAACTCTGATCCTTTGGAAGGCTAAAAATGATTCACTGCATGTTTACTTCCAAGTATCAGGCTTTTAATTAGCAAGTGATTGCAGATCATGTTCTGGTTAACTAATGTAAACCTGTAGGTACATAAAAGAAGAGAAAATGAACAACCCAAGGATAAGAAGGCTTGAAGAAATAGGGGAAGGGAAGGGGGTGCATCTCTGCTGTTAAGCGAGGGAGTAGCACCCAGGAAGCATTGGAGTGTGAGGGAACTCCTGTAATGTTACAGTGTAAGAGTAAGAAAGGAACTGTAGGGTGCAGGGACCCAGGGGGAATCCTCTAGTGTTGCAGTATAGGGGTCAGAGGGGAACAGGGACAGGGGCAACTTTTCCAGTGATGCAGTATAGGGGCTATAGGGGAACAGAAACATAGGGGGGGGAGGGAAATCCTCTAGTGTTGCAGTACTTGGGTGCAAATGTTTCTGTTTCCTGCAATCAGCAGCAGAGTTGGAATTCTCCAGGGAATAACGGCAGCCTAGGACTTCTTTAGTTCTAGAATGGAAGCTCACGAGGATCCCTTTTAATAATTCCAGATGTGGTCTATCTCCTCCTGCTGGTTATTTTTATTTTATTTATTTATTTGTAGCATTTGTATCCCACATTTTCCCACCTATTTGCAGGCTCAATGTGGCTTACATTTGCCGTAATGGCGGTTGCCATTTCCGGGTAACAGGATTACAAATGGTGTTGCGTTAAGGTACATACATACATGTTAGCCTAGATGGAACATCACATATGTGGAAAAGATCATGGTATATATATATATACCGTGTGCTTACATACATGGTAAAGAAGAATACATTATGGTATTGCATGAGGGCTCCTGGGTAATAACTGGATTATATCATACATTAGGTCATCGACTATGGAGAGACCATGTTTGACACAAGGATTGTAGTAATAATGTTTGTTCATTAATGGCAAAGAGGTTAATCAGTCAAGTGATAGGATTTCGGTTGTGTCTAGGTCGTATATAGTCGTATATGTTTGCAGATGTATGAGAAACTGGTCGCGTATGTGGATTTATATTTTAATCCTTTGCAGTTATGGTAGTGGAGATTAAGGAATGTGCGTGCTGATCTTTTTGCGTTCCTGGTAGGCAAGTCTATAAGGTCTGACATGTAGGTTGGGGCTTCCCCTGTGGACCAGGGTGCAAACATATGGGAACATTGGGCACTAATGGGTTAAAAACCAAGCAGAGTATTAACTTGTTTTGTCTATATCTTTAGCGTGTTTCTATAAATGCAGATAACCAAATGGAGGGGAAGAATACAGACAAATTCATCCCCTGCCAGGTGGTAAAAGTCAGTACTATCTGGAAGAGTATTTTGTTCCCTTTAAGCACAGGAAAATCCTTAAGGTTAGTTCCGGGCCCGGTAGCGGGTGGAGGGGGGGCCTGGCGACTTCAGGTGGACGGCGACCTCGGGTGGGAGGGGGGCCCGGGGGTGGCCTTGTCCCGGGCCCGGCCCTGGCTCTCGGCAGCCCTGGTGATCCAAATAGCAGGGTCAGAAATGTTTACTGGTCATCCTTCCCGCTCTTTTGTCCTCCTCAGAATCCAGGCTCTTCTGGATAGCCACCGTTGCAAGTTGCAGCCGGCTCCAGATTTCAGTACAGTCCTGGTTTTACCCCACTGCTCGTATAGACATAGTTCTGATGTCACTAAGAAAAGCAAGAGTTCTCGACCCTGTAGCACTGAGATCAAACCGGGACTGATCAGCCTATCCTGAAACTCAGGAACCAGTCGTCAACCACATATTGCAATCCTGTGCATAAGGAATGGATCCTCAGAAGCTTAGCTGAAATTGGGTGGCGGAGCAGGTGGGGGGAAGAGGGGTTGGTGGTTGGGAGGCGAGGATAGGGGAGGGCAGACTTATACGGTCTGTACCAGAGCCGATGATGGGAGGCGGGAAATACTGCTGGGCAGACTTATACGGTCTGTACCAGAGCCGGTGATGGGAGGCGGGACTGGTGGTTGGGAGGCGGGAAATACTGCTGGGCAGACTTATACGGTCTGTGCCCTGAAAAGGACAGGTACAAATTCAAGGTAAGGAATACACATATGAGTTTGTCTTGGGCAGACTGGATGGACCATGCAGGTCTTTTTCTGCCGTCATCTACTATCGCACCCTGGCCTGGTGAACTGGCACAAAAGGTCATTCTGCAACTACTTCTTTCTGTCTAGGTGGAAAACAGGAAGAGTGCATTTCTTATTACTATATAGGTTATGGGAAATCGATGTCATTTGCATCAGCCCTGATGAAACAATACAGAGCTGCCAAGGGGTCCCGATTTTTGAAAGGGAGATTTTAGTACACGCTCCAGCCTGCCCACTCTGCCTCCTGTCATCTTTTTCTTTTGATGTAGACATAAGGGGGGGAGGGGGGGGAAGATTTTAAATGTTCCCAGGTTTGAGATATAAATAAGTAAAGAAATAGATAGAAACTCTGAATGTTGAGCACCTGATTCTCATAACATGATGTCTGTTTCAGGGGCGTAGCCAGACTTCGGCGGGAGGGGGGTCCAGAGCCCGAGGTGAGGGGCACATATTAGCCCCCCCACCACCACCGACACCCCCCCACCGCCGCCACCAACTTTGACCCCCCCCCGCCCATGACCCTCTCAACCCCCTCCCACCGCCAACCCTCCCCCGCCGTTGCCTACCTTTGCTGCCGGGGGACCCCAACCCCCGCCATCCAAGGTCCTCTTCTTCCTTCGTTCTGTTTCTGAGTGTGACGTCGTGCAGGGCGTCAGACTCAGAAACAGAACAAAGGAAGAAGAGGACCTCGGCTGGTGGGGGTTGGGGTCCCCCGCCAGCAAAGGTAGCAGACGATGACAGCGGGTTGGCGGCGGGAGGGGGGGGGGTCAAGAGGGTCGTCGGCAGGGGGTCCAGGGCCAAATCTACGGGGGCCCAGGCCCCTGTGGCCCCACATAGCTTCGCCCCTGGTCTGTTTTAGAGGCCCTTTACCTTTAGAAAAAAAAATCTTTCAACAAATATAACAGTGTCCCCATAACCAGCACTTCCAAATGACACACTGATTACAGTTTCTAACAAATTACTACTCTTACCTATGAAAAGTTATTCCCTTATCATACTTTATATACATCTGTATACTGCACAAGCCAGCATGTTTGAAAATATAAGTGAGATTAAATAAATGCTACCAACAATAAAGAATGACAACGTGGATACAGCAGCTCATAGGTCTGCTTGCTTTGTTTAGAAGGGGAACCAGATAAAAACTAACCTATTGGCTTCAACTTGTTTCATTTCATCCATCTCGCTCCTGTTTCCATGCAATCTCTGCAGCAGCCACGACAAAAATAAAAATTTGCGGGGCTGCAGCAGCCTTCAGGCATGCGCTGTCGGCACTGGTGGTCCTCTGCCCCCGCTGACGTCAACTTCAAGTTCCGGGGGCACAGGACCAGCAGAGCCGACAGCGCATGCCTGAAGGCTGCTGCGGCCCCCTGCGCTTTTGTATTTTTGTTGTTATTTGCCGGGAGCAGCAGCAGCAGTGATGAGCGATTTGATCTCAGCTGGAGACCGTCCCGCTTTGGCGGGAGATGACCCACCAAAGCGGAAGTCTCCCACTGAATGCAGGAGACTTGGCAGGTCTGACAATATTGTCTGGTTTTAGTTTTTACTGCTCTTTGCACCACTTTGATGCACGAAACAACCTCCGTGCCATCCTCCATCTGATGAGGATGGCAGATGAGTTACCCTTGCTTTGTCACTCATGGGTGGTGGCTTTGTGTTCTTTCAGTGTTCGGCAACCTGCGGGAAGGGCCTTCAGTCGCGAGTGGTACAGTGTATGCACCGAGTGACTGGGCGCCATGGCAACGAATGTCCCACACTGTCCAAGCCTGCGGCCTACAAGCAGTGCCACGGAGAAGCCTGCAACGAGAAAATAAATGTCAATGCAATTACTTCCCCAAGACTTGGTGAGTGTGAATCATTAAAAATATATATATATATTAATGGTATACTGTCTTTCTGTGGTTACAATCAAAGCAGTTTACATACTATATACAGGTATTAATTCTGTACCAGGGGCAATGTAGGCATAGGCGGTTTGGGGAGGCTAAATGGGGTGGGGTTAGGGGTTGTGGCCAGGGGTGGAGCTTACATCCATAATTGTCTGACAACACACAGAAAAAAAAAATAAGTAAAAATAAAATAGTCACAATTAATACCTTTTATTAAATTTAGATATTAGATATGTATCATATGTCAATAAAGTGGTTGCTCAAAGCATATACTAACCACAATCGCTCAACTGCAAAACACTAATCACAAATTTGTGCAAAAACAGAACCTTACTATACCATAAATATTACACTGGGCAGACCTAATACACCAATGTGGAGGAGTGGCCTAGTGGTTAGAATGGTGGACTTTGGTCCTGGGGAACTGAGGAACTGAGTTCGATTCCCGGCACAGGCAGCTCCTTGTGACTCTGGGCAAGTCACTTAACCCTCCATTGCCCCATATAAGCCGCATTGAGCCTGCCATGAGTGGGAAAGCGCAGGGTACAAATGTAACAAAAATAAAATAGATACTATTGGAGATTCTACATGGAATGTTGCTACTATTGGAGATTCTACATGGAATGGAATGTTGCTATTCCACTAGCAACATTCCATGTAGAAGGCTGCGCAGGCTTCTGTTTCTGTGAGTCTGACGTCCTGCACGTACGTGCAGGACGTCAGACTCACAGAAGCAGAAGCCTGCGCGGCCACATTGATGAATCTCTAATAGTAGCAACAGTGGAGGAGTGGCCTAGTGGTTAGGGTGGTGGACTTTGGTCCTGAGGAACTGAGTTCGATTCCCACTTCAGGCACAGGCAGCTCCTTGTGACTCTGGGCAAGTCACTTAACCCTCCATTGCCCCATGTAAGCCGCATTGAGCCTGCCATGAGTGGGAAAGCGCAGGGTACAAATGTAACAAAAATAAAATAGATACTATTGGAGATTCTACATGGAATGTTGCTACTATTGGAGATTCTACATGGAATGGAATGTTGCTATTCCACTAGCAACATTCCATGTAGAAGGCTGCGCAGGCTTCTGTTTCTGTGAGTCTGACGTCCTGCACGTACGTGCAGGACGTCAGACTCACAGAAGCAGAAGCCTGCGCGGCCACATTGATGAATCTCTAATAGTAGCAACAGTGGAGGAGTGGCCTAGTGGTTAGGGTGGTGGACTTTGGTCCTGAGGAACTGAGTTCGATTCCCACTTCAGGCACAGGCAGCTCCTTGTGACTCTGGGCAAGTCACTTAACCCTCCATTGCCTGCCGCATTGAGCCTGCCATGAGTGGGAAAGCGCGGGGTACAAATGTAACAAAAAATAAATAAATATACCACCCATACGGAAAATGCAGACCGACAACAATATGAAACAAGGATCAAAAAACAAAACAAAAAGGGCTGCAAATACTACATACTAGCAGAATACTGCACCTTGATCACACATGAACAGTGGCATTCCTGGGGGGGGGGGGGCGGTGGGTGCACGCTGCTGGGGGGGTGCCACGCGTGCCTGTCCTTCCTTCATTCCATGCTCCCTCTGCCCCGGAACAGGAAGTAACCTGTTCTGGGGCAGAGGGAGCATGGAATGAAGGAAGGACAGGCGTGCACGGCACCCCCCCCAGCGGCGTGCACCCGGGGGGGGGGGTTCTTTCATGGGGGGGTGTCCCTTCGCTGGGGGGGGTATCGTGGGGGTGCTGCACCCGGGGGGCGGGGCGCATCGGCGATCCGCCCCGGGTGTCAGCCCCCCTAGGAACGCCACTGCACATAAAAAACACATGACACAACAGATATGACACAAGGAACTACAAATAAAAAAAAATATGAAGGCAAAATACTGAACTGGAAAGTTACCTCAAGAAGTTAGACTCAGCATGCAGCAATACTAGAAAAATTGAAACTTGCATGCAAAATATCACAGATGCACATTTCCAAAAGCTGACATATTCCAATTAATAAATTCTGAATAAAATACTTTTTTCTACCTTTGTTGTCTGATCATTTAGTTTTTCTATTCGCTTTGGTCCCACTGTCTTCTGTTTTATGAAGTGTCTTCTTTCCATTTGATATTTTTTCACTCACTATGTCCGCCATCCTCCTGTGTCCTGTCAACCATCTGTAGCCCTGTCCCTATCCCTATCCTTCCTCATTTCAGTATCTGCCCTCAAAGTGTTCCAAACTAGCCATTACAGTCAGCAGTTTTCCCTCCATCCATATCCAGCATTTCTCCTCTCTCCCTTCCCCTCCATCCGTGTGCATCCGTGTGCATCTCCTTCCTTTGTCTTTCCTTCCCTCCATCCTTGTCCAGCATTTCTCCTCTCTTCCCTCCCCTCCATCCATGTGCATCTTTTTCCTGACTTCCCTCCCTTCCATCCATCCGCCCAGCAACTCTCCATTCTCCCCTGCCCTCTCCTCCATCCACCCATATCCAGCAAATGTCCTCTCCCCTGCCCCCTCCATTCATCCATCCATGTTCATCAATTCTCCTCCCTCCCCTCAATCCATGTCTAGGAACTCTCCATTCTCCCCTGCCCTTTCCTCCATCCACCCCTATCCATTTCTTCCCCCCCCCCCCCCCCCACCACGTGTTTAACCTTTTTATTTTCAGTGGCAGCAACGGCAGTAAAGAAGAAAGCACTGCAGGCGCACCTCTAGCTTCTCCCTTCCCTCACCCAGTGTCTCACCTTCTGCGATGACGTATTTCCTGTTTCCGCGAGGGTGGGACACTGTGAGGGAAGGAGCTAGAGGCGCGCCCGCAGTGCTTTCTTCTTTACTGCCATCGCCACTCGCTAGCACTGAAAGTAGGAGTTAAACACGCGCCGGGGGGGGGGGAGTGGAATGAAGAGAGGAGGGCTGTCGATCGGGGAGCTTAGCTGAGGGTGAGAAGGAGCAGAGGAACCTTCCGAGAGCTGCCTGGCTGCAGCGCTGCTGCGCCAGGCAGCCCTGCGTTTGGGGGGGGGGGGCAGCAGCCAGGGGAAGGTCACGTTTGGGCCCAAGCCTCTTTTACGGGGCGCCTATGAATGGAGGATTAACTGACTTGCTCAGGGTTACAAGGAGCTGCAGTGGGAATTGAACTTAGTTCCCCAAAATCAAACTCCACTGCACTAACCACTAGGCTACTCCTCCACTAGCAACATTCCATCTAGAATCTCCAATAGTAGCAACATTCTCCAGTGTGGCCGCATTGCTGATCTGAGACTTGACATGCTGCCTTTCTGTGGGTTTTGCAACCTATATTCGAAGTGGTTTACATAGTATATACAGATACTTATTTGTACCTGGGGCACTGGAGGGTTAAGTGACTTGCCCAGAGTCACAAGGAGCTGCAGTGGGAATTGA
Organism: Microcaecilia unicolor; assembly: GCF_901765095.1. Taxonomy (NCBI): domain Eukaryota; kingdom Metazoa; phylum Chordata; class Amphibia; order Gymnophiona; family Siphonopidae; genus Microcaecilia; species Microcaecilia unicolor. Next base: position 757,827,182 of record NC_044031.1, on the reverse strand, counting down.
ACCCAGTTCCCCAGGATCAAAGTCTGCTGCACTAACCACTAGGCTACTCCGCCACTCATTCCACCAATAAGAGCCAACCTCATCAGTGATGTCACAATGGCTTGATTGCCCAATACTTGGCTCACTTCTGATATTGTGATGTCATAAGGGAAAGGGAAATGGGACTTGATATACTGCCTTTCTGAGGTTTTTGCAACTACATTCAAAGCGGTTTACATCTATTCAGGTACTTATTTTGTACCTGGGGCAATGGAGGGTTAAGTGACTTGCCCAGAGTCACAAGGAGCTGCAGTGGGAATCAAACCCAGTTCCCCAGGATCAAAGTCTGCTACACTAACTACTAGGCTACTCCTCCTACATCTTGAAAAGATACCTGTCTATAATATATAAACCACTTTGGTGGTACCACAGATATCAAATGCATGACCCATACCCATACTCTAATTCCTAGGAGGTGGGGTTATTATTTATTGTGTTGTTCATCCATCGGATTCTATAAACTGTGCCCAAATTTGGGCGCAGTCCTGAGATCTGTTCATAAATAAATGAGTTAACGAGCCATTAGAATCAACAGTTGACTGTTAAACAATCAGTCATTGACATTAATTGGCTCTAGTCTGGATTTGCACACGGATCTGGCTGCATGTGATTCTGTAAAGACCCATGCCCAGCTCCTCTTGTGTGTAGCCCAAAGGGGGGCGTTGCTGTGGGAGGGGCATTCCAAAAAAATGATGCACAGCATTATGGAATTTGAGGGCTGTGCGCCAGGATTTACACCAGGTTTCAGTTGGTATAAGTTCTTGTGGCCAGAGCTATGCGCAGTCTGACTCGGAAACCAAATGAAGGAAGAAGACTTCGGCTGGCGGGGGTTGGGGTCCCCCGCCAGCAAAGGTAGCAGCCGGCGACAGCGGGTTGGCAGCGGGAGGGGGGGTTGAGAGGGTTGTCAGCAGGGGGGCCCAGGCCCCCGTGGCCCCATATTAGCTACGCCACTGGTACACATACATCCTTATAGAATAATGCTTAGCTTAAATCCAATAGTGCTCAATTTTTGGTGCTAGTTGGCCCATTACTCAAATTGCACGTGGAATTTTGAGTCTGGGAGGAAGTGCATAATTTTCCTTGTGTCATGGATACACCTAGACAGACTATGTCAATATTGCCCCCTTTCTACCTATATGTCTAGCCTGTAGAGTGAAGTATTTTATTGCATTCTGTGGCCTTGTCGTTTTGCATTGCATTTATGATATGGATGCCATGTTGGGATTCATCCACAAGATCTTTGTAAGCTGTTCCTGTCTATTTGTGGCCAATGCTTTGCATAACATGTTTGCTCTTCTTGTCTCTGGTTCATTGACAGCTGCCCTAACGTACAAGTGTACAGGAGACCAGTGGACAGTGTACTGTCTGGTGATTCGAGAGCAGAACCTCTGCCAGGACATGAGATGGTACCAGCGCTGCTGCCAGACTTGCAGGGACTTTTATGCCAACAAGCTGCAACCAAAGAGTTAACGAATCCAGCCTGCCTACAGACATTTCTACAGGAAATTAAATCTCCCTCCTTCCCAGCTTGTAATAAGAAATGACAACATGGTGCATTCCAAAGCTTTATCTTGCAAGACTTGCAACTATTTCTGCAGGCTGCATGTATCACAGGAATCCAGCAGCCCACCTTGCCAACCATCAACTGTAGGACGCAAATCTTGCAGGTCCTGGAGAAAACTGTTGGTCCTGGAGAAAACTGGATTCGCTGTTGGTTGGGACACCTTTTTCGGGACCAGTGCGAGAATTATCCAAAGATGACGAGGTTCCAGAGCCTTCGAAGATAATGTGGATCTAGGCATGTCTCTGTGCATCTGAAGATGGGACCTGTGTATGCTTGAAAGTGCCTATGCTATGACATTTTTGGATTGTTCTTATATTGGATCGATATAAAAGTGTCACAGCCCGCAGAGAATTCAACTGTGTTCTAATAGCATTACTACATTTTTCATTACTGTGTTTACTTAATGGCCACTGGTTGGCTTGCTACGATAAAGACAAGGCAGAGAGATGTTAAGTGAATCTGCTTGCTAAGGTTTGTTGGTTTTGTGTTACTGGCAATGATGAGGCTCCTCGGTGCCCGAATGTGCTTGGACAAGGATGCATTCTAATGATTGAGAGGAGAAGCTGCTGGTTTTAAAGGGTTAATGCCGCAATCATTGCCGTAACCTGCCATTCACTTTGAAAGGTGCTAGACTATTTTTGTTAAAGGGACTGAACTTGTAGCAGAATGCAGGGCTGCCAGCCACTGGCTGCAGGGTCTTCAGAGTGGGGTATTTATGTGTCTGATACAGAATTGCAGTGTTCACATTCCAGAAGGGAACATTTTGGTGGGTCTCTTTTTTACATTTACCGATTAAGTGAGTTATTCGTTGACAAGGTTGCTTTGTTACTAGCGTTCCAGTTGGGAGTCCCTGGCCAAAGGTAAAGCTTAGTGCAGTGTGCTGCATGCTTATAAGAAATCTAGCATACCTGTCAAAATATGCAAGTACAAATTTCAAAGCCATGTAGGCAGTTACAAAAACTTGTTTCAAAATTTGCAATCCCTGGAGCAGGGGTTCTCAACCCAATCCTTGGTTGCTTCAAAATTTGTAATCCCTGGAGCAGGGGTTCTCAACCCAATCCTTGGTTGCTTCAAAATTTGTAATCCCTGGAGCAGGGGTTCTCAACCCAGTCCTTAGTTGCTTCAAAATTTGTAATCCCTGGAGCAGGGGTTCTCAACCCAATCCTTGGTTGCTTCAAAATTTGCAATCCCTGGAGCAGGGGTTCTCAACCCAATCCCTGGAGCAGGGGTTCTCAACCCAATCCTTGGTTGCTTCAAAATTTGTAATCCCTGGAGCAGGGGTTCTCAACCCAATCCTTGGGACACCCAGCCAGTCAGCTTTTCAGGATACCCACGATGAGTATGTATGAGATAGATTTGCATACAGTGGAGACGGTGCATTCTAATGTACCTCATGTATATTCATTCAGGCAAGCTTTTGGAATTTGAACACTGTATGGTGCTATTTTTGGGGGGTTATTTTGGTGCTATATTCGGAAGAGATGTGTTGATGTTTGTAAGGTTTCTTTTGAGTATTGCTGCTTCCCCCTCCAGTGTGAGCGCAGGCTGTCAGTTTACTATAGCGTCATATTTCGTGTTGATGGTGTTTTACCCTTGCTTTTCAAAATAAGGCCCTTTCTCTCAAAGGTATTACTTGTATTTTTAGATTTTAATTATTTGCTTTTCCAAATCCGAGCTGACGAGTCCATATTATCTGTCATTCATGATGGTTACTCCTTGTAAATAGTGCCTCAGACCATCAGGGATAGGTGATTTCCTCTCTGATTTTGCAGCTGGGGTCTAGGAGTGGATTTCCCCTACAATAACATAGCCACACTGTAGTGATGTTGATAGTGTGCTATGCTGAACCACAGATAGACACACGCATGCCTCTTCCGATGGGCCTTTCTCTATCTAGCCCAGAGAGTCCCATTAATTAGTGGTCAGCAACGCCACAGAATACATTAGGGTCGATATTTAAAAGCACTTAAGTGGTGGCCACATAAGAGCTGTTTGTTGAATTTCCCAATGCATTGAACAGATAAATTTTTGCCTACAAGTCAATATTCCTTGGATTCCATAATGCTCACTCAAATGTGGGCACGATCCTGGGATGCATGCGCTACCTAACTGATTAACAAGCCAATTAACATCAATAATTGTGCATTCACAGTCAATTATTGATGTTAATTAGCACCAATTAGGGCTTGCGTGCACATCTGGTTGTTCCCAAATCCCATAGCGCACAATCCAAAAGGGGGCTTAGCCATGGGAGGGGTGTGGGTGGGAGGGGGCGTTCTCAGCGGATATGCGCGGTGTTACTGATTCCAGGGATCTGCACCAGGTTCCAGATGGCATAAGTCTTTGCGCCCAAAGTTGGCTGTGGGAATCCCCGCTAGGCGCTCATCCCAGAACACTTGTTCTAGAACACCACCGAATGCTGTTTTTTCCCGGCACCTATTTTTCAGTGTCATTTACTGAATCCAGTCCTTCATGGCCAAAATGTATCTTATCTATCACAGGGCTGCCGAGAGAGAGAGCCAGGGCAGGGCCACCGCCGCAGCCACTGCCCCCCCTCAGACGCAGCCACCACCACACCTAGTTGGGACGCAGCTGCCGCCACTGCACCCTACCCCCTTACCTTCCTACATCAGTGCGTCTGCACCTCCCTAGCCTCCAAGGAAGCGGGACCTGTGTCTCTCCTGCTCCTTTGTGCCAGGACGCATTAATGCAATCACCAAGGTCCCAACAGGAGCAGGAGAAAGACAGACCCTGGCGCTGCCCCCCCCCCCCCTTGGAATCTGGGCCTGGGGAATTTTGCTTCCCCCCTCCCTTCCTGATCTGTCTGAAGGAGAGGACAGTCAGTATTTGCACCCCATAGAAGTTGGCTCTGGGAGCCAGTCTTATGAAAGTACACGGGTACCCATGTTACCATTATAAAACAGGTGCCTTTTTAGACTCCTCACAGAGTCATCCTGTCATAAAATCAGGCCCCATAGCAGCAAAATTCAGCCACTATCTGTAAAACTTACCCATTTAATTTGTACCTATGAAATATCAGGCCTAACTTTATATGAATCTGTATAAAATTAAGCTGGCAGATATCTCTGCCGAATAGTTACATAAAGATATGTGGATAACGTATGTGGATATCACGTTAGCAGTTTCTGGACCACTGAACATTGCTTCCATTGTCTATAGCTCCCGTTCAGAGACATCACTGTGCCTGAGGGCAACAGAGCAGTGATGGGTGTATTGCGGCATGTCTCGCCTCACTGGAGTATTAAAGAGAGGCCCAAATTTCCTCTTCCTGCTGCTTCTGAAACTTTTTCTGTAACAGGCTGTACAAAGAGCAAGGAGAAACCTGGAAGCAGTAGGACTCTTGCTAGGAAATCCAAAGACTTTTAGTATTCTTTCTGCACAGGCCTATAGCCTTCTGTCTTCCCATCGCAAAGCAATGCAGTATTAGAGATGTTTTTCATTCATGTTTCTTACGTCATACCCAGCCCTCTCCTTTCCTCTAACCTTGCCTGATTTTAACCTTCTCCACCTTCTGAAGTGCAAGATCTGGCCGCATTTAATGATAGAGTATTGATTTGTCTCCTTGGTAACCATCATCGTACCAGGCCGGAGCCTCCATGTCATCACTTCACCACTCTATCAAGTCTCTTGTCCACATTGTATAAAGCGAGAGTGAAGAACTGTGTTAAATGCATATCCCAAAGAAACTGTTATTGGCTTGACAATGCTTTCTCTAAAGTCCAAAATAAACAAGTCAAAAACCAGGGTACGTGCCTCAAAATATTTAAAGGAGCATCAACAATGGTCAAAATTAACCTATGCATCCAACTTCTCCTACATAGGCACACAACTGTGGAATGCACTGCCAAAGACTGTGAAAACAATCTACGACCACCTAAACTTCAGGAGATCATGAAAGACCTACTTATTCAGAAAAGCATTCCACACCAACCTAACTTAGATGAATCAACTCTGCAACACAGCAAAACCATAGATTGTATTGGACGCTATATATCCTTCCTATCTTGGATCCCTATGCACCTGAATATATTAACCTTACTCGACCTTAATATCAAATTGTATTTGTTTCCATACCGGACTTGGCGATCGCCTTTACGGTATTATGTAAGCCACATTGAGCCTGCAAATAGGTGGGAAAACGTGGGATGCAATGTAACAAATAAATAAAATGCTACCTATAACCTTACTGGCAGATCATTTCCCATGCTCACGGGGGGGAAGCTCTATAATCTAAGGCATTAATATTACATGTGAGTCACCATGATAATGTTTAGACTACAGTAGAATATTTGTGCATATGAGCATGCTGACATGAGAATATGCTAGCATGCCGCCTAAGCCTCTGAAGTCCGGTTATAGTTAAATTGGTATTTCAGAGAGAGAGCACGTTTATGAGCCCAACCTGCGACTTTTAGGCAGCACTATTTACACTAACCGTAGACAACGGCACATAACTGTGGATTACGCTAGTATTCTAGAACAGATATGGTGCACAGCTCTGGCATTACAGGAATACTAACTTAGCGCCAAGTTCTATCACACCTGGCTTGCAGCACCATTATTTATTTATTTTGTAATATTTGTATCCCGCATTTTCCCACATTAGCAGGCTCAATGTGGCTTATAAAATACCGTAATGGTGAACGCCAAATACGATAGGTATTAAACAAATACAATTAGAAAAAGGGTCAGGTAAGGTAGGGGTAAATGGGTACAATAAGGGACAGGGAAATAAGAAATAAAAATGTCCATTGCAATGTATGTATTAGATGCATTGTAGAGTTCAGGCTTTTAAGTAGAATCAATAGGGTAGGCCTCGCAAAACAGGTAGGTCTTTAAAGTTCGCTTGACGTTTTGATGATTGTGCACTGTTTTCACACTCTTTGGTAATGCATTCCACATTTGCGTACTTAAGTATGAAAAATTGGATCCATGGGTTCATTTGTATCTGAGTCCAATACAGCTTGGATAGTGAAGGTTCAGATAAGTACGTGCTGAACTGATTCTATTTCTAGTTGGAAGATCTATAAATCAATCATATATCCTGGGGCCTCACCGTAGATTATTTAGAGAATTGCCCCCAATATGTCCTCAATTCTGTCATGCAAATCTAAAGCAAATGGGTGAATTCTGTGTGTGACGCCGGAAAAAGCGCTATTCTGTAGGCACACATAAAGTTAGGCCTGGTTTCTAGACTATCTCTTGGGAATCGTGCCTAACTTTAGGCACAAAACAAACAGTAGTAGACCAATCTCGCTTTAGCCACAGCATTTGCACCAACTGAAACATGGTGTTAGGCGCATACCCCCGTTAACGCTATAGCAACGCACATAAACATTAGGAGCACCCCATTCCGCTCAGGACCCTCCCATTTCCATGCCCCTTTTTTCAACTTGCACATAAAATGTAGGCGCAGATTCCATGCCTAAATTACATAAGTACATAAGTATTGCCATACTGGGAAAGACCAAAGGTCCATCGAGCCCAGCATCCTGTTTCCAACAGCGGCCAATCCAGGTCACAAATACCCGGCAAGATCCCAAAAATGTACAAAATATACTGCTTATCCCAGAAAATAGTGGATTTTCCCCAAGTCCATTTAACAACGGTCTATGGACTTTTCCTTTAGGAAGTCGTCCCAACCTTTGTAAAACTCCCACTAAGCTAACCACCTTTACCACATTCTTTGGCAACGATTCCAGAGTTTAATTACACGTTGAGTGAAGACAAATTTTCTCCGATTCATTTAAATGTACTACATTGTAGTTTCATCGCATGCCCCCTAGTCCTAGTATTTTTGGAAAGCGTGAAGATGCTTCACATCTACCCTGTTCAACTCCACTCATTATTTTATAGACCTCTATCATATCTCCCTCAGCCGCCTTTCTCCAAGTGAAGAGCCCTAGCCGCTTTAGCCTTTCCTCATGGGAAGTCGGCCCATCCCCTTTATCATTTGCGTCGCCCTTCTCTGCACCTTTTCTAATTCCACTATATCTTTTTGAGATGTGGCAACCAGAATTGAACACAATGTTCGAGTGCGGTCGCACCATGGAGCGATACAAAGGCATTATAACATCCTCATTTTTGTTTTCCATTCCTTTCCTAATAATACCTAAGCAATTCTATTTGCTTTCTTAGCCGCAGCAACACACTGAGCAGAAGGTTCAACGTATCATCAACGACGACACCTAGATCCCTTTCTTGGTCCGTGACTCCTAACGTGGAACCTTGGCATGGTGTAGCTTTGCACATTGCTCACATTAAACGTCATCTGCCATTTAGACGCCCAGTCTCCCAGTCTCGTATTCCAATTAAATCTAATTACTGCCAATAATTGCTTGTTAAAAAGCCAATTATAGGTGCTCATTAGCTATTAATTAAATTGCGCACGTAAATTGGGCACCCACAATTTTGGCCACTTTTCTAGAATTAGGTAGGATAATGTAGATGGAAAGGATCCCATCAGTAAGATGATGGCTGACCTTTTTTTTAAATATTATAATGCCTCTTTGAATGTTTTGATGAGCGTACCCTATCTCTTTGCTTCTTGATTTGGGATGTTCATCTTCTCTGGGTCAATGACATGCTATAAATTGTGAGCATTGGTCCTGCAAATTAAACTTTGATTCCCCTGGTGGCTGAGTTTCTAGTGCACTGTACTGCCATGCAAGAGAACCCGGGTTTCATTCCCTCAGCCTGCTGGAGATACTGCAGGGAACAGTATTTACGGCTGTTGGGGAACAGAAGGGTAGGGGCATGGGACTTGATATACCGCCTTTCGGTGGTTGCAAGCACATATTATATACTGACGCTTATTTTGTATCTGGGGCAATGGAAGGTTAAGTCCACTTGCCCAGAGTCCACAAAGAGCTGCAGTGGGAATTGAACCCAGTTCCCTAGGATCAAAGCCTGCTGCACTAACCAGTAGGCTACTCCTCCAATCAACCCCATTGCTCTACACTGACACACTGTGGCCAGATTCAGAGTGTATGCCAGTGAGATTCCTAAACGAACTGTGATTGGTGGCCTCCAGCCAAAAAAAACCCATAATGGCTCATTTGAAGGGAGGGGGTTGGACGGACTTGTATTGTGAGTGAAGGTTGCCTTCGCCCAGCAGAGGCTAGGTCCTGTCATAAAGAAGTGGGAAAATTGCCAGGTATCAAACCAAAAATCCTATTTCCATAGATCCAACTTTTTTCATTTTTGCAGTGCTTTATATTTCTTGTTATAAGCAGGGCTGGTGTGAGACATTCAGGGGATCAGGGCGGAAACTGGAGAGAGGATCCCACAGCCTGCTTCCTTCATCATGAGACAGGCAATGGGGGGGGGGGGGCCCTGTGGCATAGTGGCCTACGGCATTTGCTCTGTTTGCCACTCCTTTAACGCCAGCCCTGTTTATAAGGTAATAGGAAACCATTAGCCCATCACTTTACCATGTGTTACATTCATTTTCCTCTCTCTCTCTGAAAGGCAGGGGCTGGTGCACGTGTGACATCCTGTTACTGCATCCTTAGACACACCTCTTGGTTTAAAATCTGCAACTCAGTGAAAACTTTAAAAGTAGGGCCTCTGTATTTTATTTCAGTTTATCTTGTTGCTATACAAGTTAAGGCAGGTTTAATTAAAGTGGCTACTTACTTGCTTATGAAATTTGCTTGGTTTACCGGTCAGTAGAGGTGGCCCTCTTGTCAGAACTGTTCCTCCAGAGGTGCCCAAACAGCTTAGCTCCGTTATCACCTTCCTAAGCCTTCCAGAACCAGCAGGAGGCGTTGATGCTCACCCAAAGCCAAATTCTGCTCACCAGCCACCTAACTTATAGATAGAAACATGACGGCAGATAAAGGCCACATGACCCATCCAGTCTGCCCGTCCTCTGTAACCCCTAAGGGAAAGTGCTGGAACCGGGAACTTGGTACCTGCCCACTGTGCCAATAAGAGAAGAGACAGAGAAACACACAGTACCCAAAGCTCAGAGAGGGGCCCAAAGAAACAAGACGGAAGATAGATGCCACCATAAGGGAAACAGCCCCAAAAACGTGGATCATTGCATTGGCTCATCATCCCCTTTGAGGATTGGTGGCTGGTGAAAGTAAAGGAAGCCCATGGTCTTGAATAATTCCATGAATCTTCATGTCATCAGCTGCCAGTGCCTTTTGATGTAGCAGTGCAGAGGAGACAGACTTTTGCGAAAAAGTTGTGTGCAAGACACAGGTGCTATTTTTCCGATTGTAGTGATGTTATGTCTCTCTTTTCAACACTCTCCGTGCCTTCTCAGTACTGTACATTTGAGTTGTGTGAACTATCACTGTACTCATGGTGCTGTTTCTTCTACCGGTGAAAAAACAATATATTGTAGCATGTCGGTTAAGGCTTGATACGTTACTATAATACAGGGATATATCCGTGGCAGTACTCTCATTTCATTGTCTACTGCGGCATTACTTGTGTAATTTTACAGTACTTAATTTGCATATGTATTGTATCTGCAGAATGTTTTCTTGGACTATGTTCATGCTGAGTCATGGTTGGAAGCAAAGATGAATTAAATACAATGAAGATTTTCTTTGGGGAGGGTGATGATCCTTTTTTTTGTTTAATTTGTAGCAATTTAAATGTACAAGTAGTAAAATAAACTTGTCATGAAATACAGAGAAAGTGATATAAAGACAATTATTACAATCAGGTAATTCAGTTCACTCTTTCTTAGACCACAAATTGAGGGAGAGTGGGATAGACAAGGAGATCAATTATCTGTTGAAAAACGTTTACAAAAGAAAATGGCGTAAACCTGAATATCCCCACTAATTATTCATTTAAATCATTAGTCCCCATCGGTCCACTGGATAGTTTCTTCATATCTAAGAAGGTGTACAGTTGATTCAGTTCATAGAAAACATATTTATTGCCGAGATCCATCCGAACAATTAACGACCATCTACCATTCAGAAAAATGTTGAAGACCCATCTCTTCAAGAAAGCTTACCCTAATGACCCCAACTTACTTTTTAAGCCCACCCACATAGTAACATAGTAGATGACGGCAGAAAAAGACCTGCAAGGTCCATCCAGTCTGCCCAACAAGATAAACTTATATGTGCTACTTTTTGTGTATACCTTACCTTGATTTGTATCTGTCATTTTCAGGGCACAGACCGTATAAGTCTGTCCAGCAATATCCTCGCCTCCCAACCACCAGCCCCACCTCCTACCACCGGCTCTGCCACCTAATCTCAGCTAAGCTTCTGAGGATCCATTCCCTCGGAACAGGATTCCTTTATGTTTATCCCACGCATGTTTGAATGCCGTTACCGTTTCGTTTCCACCACCTCCCGCGGGAGGGCATTCCAAGCATCCACCACTCTCTCCGTGAAAAAATACTTCCTGACATTTTCTTGAGTCTGCCCCCCTTCAATCTTGTATCATGCCTCTAGTTCTACCGCCTTCCCATGATTCCTGCCCCGACGATTATTATACCTTTGACCAGGTCTCACAATCTCCTTATGCTCATTCCTCAATCTCTTCCTCTCCATCCTTCCTACTCCTTACCCCTCCCAATCTCTTCTCCTTTTCCTCATCCTATCTTTGTTTCCCTCTCCATGCTCAATTTACATATCCTCAAAACCCCACTACTACTATGTTTACTACAACTTGTAACATTCTCCTTCAAGACTTTGTAATTCTATTTACTATGTAAGCCGCATTGAACCTGCTATGTGTGGGAAAGCGCGGGGTACAAATGTAATTAATAATAATAATAATCAAACACTTGCAAGGATACGCTAACAAAAAGGATTCACCTAGTTTCCTTGTTTCCTCTCTTAATGCCAGAAATTGTGTCCTTCTATCTTGCGTAGCCTTAGTCACGTCTGGAAAAATCCATATTCCTTGACCACAAAAAGGTAATGAAACGAACTTGAAGTATAATCTCATCACTGAGTTCAAGTCCTGCTCAAATACAAACGAAGCAATAAGCGTCCCTCGAATAGATACTTCTGACAATGAAACTTCCAGCAACGCAGACAGATCTTGATTCTCTGATCCAATTCCCATTAATTGAGGCAAATCCCCACCATTCACTGGTTCCACTGCCTTTTGAGCAGGAGTTGTTAAATGATATATTTTATTATATGGGGGAATAGCTAGTACTACCCAAACTCCAACCCTTCCCACATCTCCCACTATTGTACTACTCGATGTAATTATGTCATCTCTGATACTTTGTTCCATACTGTATTATCTCTGTGATACTTGTATCATACCTTGTAAGCCGCACTGAACCTGCTATCGAGCGGGAAAGAGCGGGTATAAATGCCACTAATAAATAAATAAATAGAGTCATTTTCAAATTTTCCGTTAAATATTTTTTGAAGAAATCTGTAAGTCATGCCTGAAGCTCTAGGAAAGTTCAACAATCTTAAGGTTAAACATCTATTATAATTCTCCATTTGTTCAATTTCCGATTTCATAATCTTAACCTCTTCCTGTACCTCTAGAACGTTATGTCACGTTTCAGTTTTAACATTCTCAAAGGGTTCACTTAAACTATCCATTCTACTCACAAGTAAAGTGTATCCTGAGCAGACTTAGTTACAGCCACCATTAGATCCTGAAGCGCCTTCCAGATAGAACTCATGTAACCTCCATGGGAGGACAAAACTCCACACTGGCTTCCCTGCGGGTTTAGGAGTAGCACCGCCGATTTGAGTTCTGCTGCTAACGACCTCCGTTTCAGCACGTACTCCTATACTTCGCAGGACATGGAGGCAGGTTGATTCCGGGGGCGATAAAGTTGTTTCCAGGCCCAAGAGCGTCGATGCTCCTTCATCGGTGCTGAATGCGGGAACTCGCTAACCCGGCGGTTTGTGGGCGACTCGTTGCACAGTGCTCCAAAGTTTGCTGAACAGGGGACGAAGTTCTGGCCATTGGAGGTTGGCCTTTAGTTGTCCCCTTCCTCTTTGTATGGGGCATCACTATTAAAGAAGAAATTTAGGTAAGTAGAAAACTTCAGAATACAGCAGGGCCGCTCAGCGTGCAAGCTTCAGGTCGCCATCTTGCCACTCCCCTGATGATCCTTTTAATAAGGTTTTGGATCTTGTAAAAAATTATTGTAGCAGAATTGTAGCTGTAACGTAATACATTGACTCTGAGGCTTTGGTGAAAGTGACTGGATTCTTCTGATGACAGCTACATATATGTCCTGTCAAATGGATTGCGTGTCATTAATACTGGTTCGTGTTACCAGCATGACACAAACTTTGCAACTCTTCATTTCTTTTCACCAGGTTGCAACCAGGGGCGTAGCCAGACACCCAAGTTTGGGTGGGCCTGGACCCAGGTGGGTGGGCAGAACTCCCGCCTTGTCCTACAAATGATTTGGTTCTCCCTCTTTCGCCTGCATGCCATATGGTCTTTCAACATCCCCTCTCCCCCGTATACCTTTTAAATAGCAGATTTTCACCGGCAGCAAACAGTTGTTGGGAGTTTTTGGCTGGTGGGGCTTGGGGTCCCTGCCAGCCACATTATAGGTGTGCTGCTACTTGGTGGCCTGAACCTAAAGTGGGTGGGCCTGGGCCCACCCCAGCCCACCCTTGGCTACGCCACTGTTGCAAACTGAATGTGCAGAGACTGCAAGAAGGATCATTCATGTCTTCTGTTTATCAAAATAAATTGGAACAACCGCACTAGACTGAAGGGGGCCTTTTACTAAGCCACGGTAGCGTTTTTGCTCGCGGGTAGAAATTAGCTGGCAGTAACGGGTGTCCTCGTGCTACTGCCAGCTAATTTCTACCGTGAGCTAAAAATGCTACCGTAGCTTTAGTAACAGACTCCCTAAGGTAGGTAACTCAATATATCAAAAACAAAGGAAAAAGTCTCAGAATATTATGGAGTACTCAAATGTACTTCCCCATTCAATCACCAGGCATAAAACACTTGTTATGACTTTTAGAGCCAGATGCACTAAAGTCGTCGGTAATTCCCGGTTCCCTACCGATTCCATAGCGAATCGTAGGGAACGGGAATGCATCAACGATCGGGAAGGCAATGAGCTACTCGTTTGTAGCTCAGTTGCATTCACTATTTTCCTCGGTTTGCCAGTCGGAGAATCAGGACGTCCCATTCGGTTATGCTCCTCTTCCTGGTCTCTTCAGCCAATCAAAGCGGATTTAGCTGGCTGTTGTCAGCGAAACACGCTCTGATTGGCTGAAGAGACCAGGAAGAGGTGTATAATCGAAAGGGACGTCCTGATTCTCCGGCAACCAGGAAAATAGAAAAATTTTGCTGTGGAGGGGTAAGTGGCACGGCGAAGACAAAATAGAAGGGGGAAAAAACGGCAGAGCGAAAAACAGGCGAAAAAAAAAAGACGTCTCTCACAAGCGCAGGGAGAGTACTTCCATAAAGGACGCCCCTCACATGCGCTCCCTGCTTTTTTTTTCTTTTTTACCTTTTTGGGGGGGCCCTTTTCCTTTCCGATTCCCTCACAGGAGCCCTAACGAGAGGTGCAGACCTCCCGTTAGGGTTCCTACGGTAAGGGAATTGGAAAAACGGTAGTGGCATCTCATTATAATAGCTTTTGAATAATTTGCATTCCGTTGTTCGTGCCTGCTTGACCGTGGCAGGGAAAATGCCCTTAGTGGCAGGCCCCCGGTAAACTACTTGCATTTTATAAACTGGCTGGAACCAGTTTAAACGCAAGTTGTGGCTCGGTTAGGTTTAGTGCTCTGGCCCTTAAACACAGTGCCATTCAAATCCAAGAAAAACTCAAATAATGAGTAAATGTAAATATCAAATAGTCCATAAATAGCTCAAGTACATATTTCAGAACTTATCTGCATGGGTGGTGCTGAGGCTCAAGAAAATACCCAGAAACAGGTTCCTGTGGTGACTGAGCTGTGCAGCCAATCAGATTCAGCTATGCAAAGAGTAGCCCCACACAGCTCAAACACAGTTAAAACCTCTCATTTTCACACTTAACACCATACAACTCTTATAGCCATGCTTGAGGAGAATTATGCGACAATCTGCACTTTTAAACCTTCTTAAACCCCCAGAGAGAAACACAGTTTGAATCATTTTATATATCAGACTTCCTCAAAGGTCACAGCACCACTTTAGGACCTTAGAGGGCAACCCGAATTCTATCATTTATAATCATACACACCAGTGGTGTGCTGGTAAATGTTTACAAAGGCTCTCTCCCCCGGTCCACCTCTGTGCCCCCCCCCCCCCAATTGCAGAGCTGGCTATAGCCGGGGAGAGAGCCTGGGGGGGCAATGCATTACTCCAGGGAAAAAAAATTTAAATGAGCCCAGGTTCCAATTCTAATTCATGTTTAATGTGCGATAAAATGCCATAAATAAGTAAATAAAGATAAACTTTAATGTTTGTTTATTTATTTAAAGTATTTGACAGTATTTGCATTTGTATCCCACATTTTCCCACCTCTTTGCAGGCTCAATGTGGCTTACAATACATCATGGTTAGCACCTGATTCTCAAAGTGGACATATTCCAAACACTATAATGAAAATAAAATGATCTTTTCTACCTTGTTGTCTGGTGACTTTGTTTTCTGATCGTGCTGGCCCAGTATCCGATTCTGCTACTATCTGTCCTCTTAACGTTTCCAGGGCTTCCTTTCCATTTATTTCTTTACTTTCCGCCTTTCTTCTTCATTTCTTGCCCTACATCCGTAAGTAAAAGCTGGGTCCTCCGCAGACTTGACTGTCCATGAATCCAGCTTCTGCCTATTTTCTTCATCCATGTGCAGTTTCTCCTCTCTCTCCTTTTCCCTCATCTCATCTCCTTCCTCACTCTTCCCTCCCCTCCATTCATGTCTAGCATTCTTCTCTCCCTTCCCTTTCCTCCCCACCCATGTCCAGCAACACTCCTCTCCCCTGCCCTCCCCTCCATCCACCCATGTCCAGCAACCCTCCGCTCCCCTCCAGCCACCCATACCCAGCAATTCTCTTATCTCCCCTGCCCCCTCCAGCCACCCATGCCCAGCGATTGCTCTCTCTCCCCTGCCCCCCCCCCTCAAGCCACCCATACTCAGCAATTGTCGGTTGTTGAGTGGATTCTTCGGGCAGGCAGGAAAGATCCCCAGTTCTGCCTGCCCGCTGCAGGCGCTGACTCTCCCACGGCGCTACTGCATCGCTCTTCAAAATGGCCGCCGAGACTTACAAGGGTGGCCTCCAAGACTTCAGCAGAAGTCACTTAACCCTCCATTGTCCCATGTAAGCCGCATTGAGCCTGCCATGAGTGGGAAAGCGCGGGGTACAAATGTAACAAAAATAAAAAGTCTCGCAAGGCCACCGCTGGAAGTCTCGGTGGCCATTTTTAAAGAGCAATCTGGCAGCGGGGAAGGTTCAGCACCGGCAGTGGGCAGGCATGAGTGGGGATCTTTCCTGCCTGCCCCGAAGAATCCATACACTGGGAGGGACCCTGTAGCTTAAGGGAAGGAGAGAGAAGCCGGCTCGCCCTGAACAACCAGCTCGCAAGATGGTAACAAATTTTAACAACCGGCTCTTGCGAACTGGTGCAAGCCGGCTCCAGCACACCACTGCACACAACCATCAAACATTTTTAAACAATTTATCTTATATACTGGTCTCGTGCCATTGTGAACTATTTCTGGGCTGCCCTGAGGCCCTCCCTCCTTGCCTGAAATGAGCTTCCCCCTTCAGGTAAACAAAATAATATTTAACCGCAGGTTACATTTTGTTATTCCAATAAACATGTTATCTTAAGTTATTAAGTTGCTTGTTCATTAATGAAGATTTAGAAGGGCTATGGGCAGTGGTGTGCTGGTAAATGTTTAACAGCTCTCTCCCTGGTCCCCCTGTGCACCCCCCCCCCCCCCTCCTCCTCTGTGCCCCCCCCCCTCCAAACTGCAGAGCTGGCTATAGCCGGGGAGAGAGACTGTGTAGGGGGGCAATGCATTACTCCAGGAAAAACAAATTAAATGATCCCAGGTTCCAATCTAATTCATGTTTAATGTGCGATAAAATGCCATATAATAGTAATAAATATAAACTTTTAATGTTGAGCACCTGATTCTCAAAGTGGACATATTCCAAACACTATAATGAAAATAAATGATCTTTTCTACCTTTGTTGTCTGGTGACTTTGTTTTTCTGATCGTGCTGGCCCAGTATCCGATTCTGCTACTATCTGTCCTCTTAACGTTTCCAGGGCTTCCTTTCCATTTATTTCTTTACTTTCCGCCTTTCTTCTTCATTTCTTGCCCTACATCCGTAAGTAAAAGCTGGGTCCTCCGCAGACTTGACTGTCCAGTGAATCCAGCTTCTGCCTATTTTCTTCATCCATGTGCAGTTTTTCTCCTCTCTTCCTTTTCCCTCATCTCATCTCCTTCCTCACTCTTCCCTCCCCTCCATTCATGTCTAGCATTTTCTCTCTCCCTTCCCTTTCCTCCATCCACCCATGTCCAGCACACACTCCTCCCCCTGCCCTCCCTCCATCCACCCATGTCCAGCAACCCTCCGCTCCCCTCCAGCCACCCATACCCAGCAATTCTCTTATCTCCCCTGCCCCCCTCCAGCCACCCATGCCCAGCGATTGCCCTCTCTCCCCTGCCCCCCCCTCAAGCCACCCATACTCAGCAATTGTCGGTTGTTGAGTGGATTCTTCGGGGCAGGCAGGAAAGATCTCCAGTTCTGCCTGCCCGCTGCAGGCGCTGACTCTCCCCGGCGCTACTGCATCGCTCTTCAAAATGGCCGCCGAGACTTACAAGGGTGGCCTCCAAGACTTCAGCAGAAGTCACTTAACCCTCCATTGTCCCATGTAAGCCGCATTGAGCCTGCCATGAGTGGGAAGCGCGGGGTACAAATGTAACAAAAATAAAAAGTCTCGCAAGGCCACCGCTGGAAGTCTCGGTGGCCATTTTTAAAGAGCAATCTGGCAGCGGGGAAGGTTCAGCACCAGCAGTGGGCAGGCATGAGTGGGGATCTTTCCTGCCTGCCCCGAAGAATCCATACACTGGGAGGGACCCTGTAGCTTAAGGGAAGGAGAGAGGAGAGCCGGCTCGCCCTGAACAACCCAGCTCGCAAGATGGTAACAATTTTAACAACCCTCTTGCGAACTGGTGCGAGCTGGCTCCAGCACACCACTGCACACAACCATCAAAACATTTTAAACAATTTATCTTATATACTGGTCTCGGTGCCATTGTGAACTATTTCTGGGCTGCCCTGAGGCCCTCCCCCTTGCCTGAAATGAGCTTCCCCCTTCAGGTAAACAAAATAATATTTAACCGCAGGTTACATTTTGTTATTCCAATAAACATGTTATCTTAAGTTATTAAGTTGCTTGTTCATTAATGAAGATTTAGAAGGGCTATGGGCAGTGGTGTGCTGTAAATGTTTAACAGGCTCTCTCCTGGTCCCCCTGTGCACCCCCCCCCATCCTCCTCTGTGCCCCCCCCCTCCAAACTGCAGAGCTGGCTATAGCCGGGGAGAGACTGTGTAGGGGGGCAATGCATTACTCCAGGAAAACAAATTAATGATCCCAGGTTCCAATCTAATTCATGTTTAATGTGCGATAAAATGCCATAAATAAGTAATAAATATAAACTTTTAATGTTGAGCACCTGATTCTCAAAGTGAACATATTCCAAACACTATAATGAAAATGATTTTTTTTCTACCTTTGTTGTCTGGTGACTTTGTTTTTCTGATCATGCTGGCCCAGTATCCGATTCTGCTGCTATCTGTCCTCTTAACTCCGTTTCCAGGGCTTCCTTTCCATTTATTTTTTCCTTCCCTCCTTTCATCTTCATTTCTGGTCCTCCGCAGACTTGACTGTCCAGTGGATCCATCCATTTTCTTCATCCATGTGCAGTTTTTCTCTCCTTCTTTTTTCCTTCATCTCATCCCTTTCTCACACTTTCCTCCCCTCCATCCATGTCCAGCATTTCTTCTCTCTCCCTGCCCTCCCCTCCATCCACCCATGTCCAGCGACCCTCCTCTCCCTGCCCTCCCCTCCAGCCACCCATGCCCAGCGACTCCCTTCTCTCCCCTGCCCCCCTCCTCCAGCCACCCATGTCCAGCGACTCTCTTCTCTCCCCTGCCCCCCCTCCAGCCACCGAGGATGTCCAGCGGATGCTTCAGGGCAGGCAAGAAAGATCCCCAGTCGTTCCTGCCCGCTGCCGGCGCTGACTCTCCCCCACTGCCACATCGCTCTTCAAAATGGCCACCGAGACTTACAAGGGCGGCCTCCTAGACTTCAGCAGAAGTCTCGCGAGGCCGCCGCTGGAAGTCTCGGCGGCCATTTTAAAGAGCAATCCAGCAATGGGGGAGGGTCAGCGCCAGCAGCGGGCAGGCAAGATTGCCTGCACCAAATAATTTGCTGAACAAGGGAGGGGAGGGACCAGACCCTGTAGCTGGAAGTGAGGAAGGAGAGCCAGCTCGCCCTCAAGAACAACCGGCTCGCAAGTCAGTAAAAAATTTTAACAACCAGCTCTTGCGAGCCGGTTCCAGCACATCACTGACTATGGGCTTCATTTACAAGATTGAGAAGGGTGATGGGTCTCACATTCCCTGTTATGCATAGTTATTGAGTAATGATTGGTTACGCAGTCCTGGAATAGACCAGCTGCTCTTTAGGTTATTTATAGATGTCCTGCTCCTGCTCCTCAGAGGTGGCTTTTCCCTCCCCCCGCCCATGTGTACTTCTTCTCATAGTAGGGATGTTTAATGTTCAGATAAATGCTAATACTTTGTCACAGCCGGCGGATGCCCAAGCTACAGGGTATTGGATCATAACGGATGAGTCTGGAGCATAAGAATTACTCCAAATTAAGTTGCTAAGTGGAGCCAGGTGAGCTGAATGTTAATTTTGCATGGAGGTCCATGCAGTCCCTTTTAGCCCTGGCTGCTGAAGCGGGCAGTGCTCAAGGGCTGCTTAGCTGCCAAGGCGACCAGTGGAGGTGTGATATCAACTACTGTTGCTTAGGTAAAGCCTGTTACTATTTACTGTTAAATATCAATAAATGGAGCTGCTGTGGCCAAACTGTTATACCAATCAACTATCGTTGTAGTTATTATTGTACATAAATTACAGCATATGAATTTGGAGAGGGGGAGAGGAGGTTGTTTTTAATCAGGCTGGGTGAGGTAGTCCCCTATCCAGCGTTAATAACATAGATAGGGGAAGTGACATCACTGTCTTTTTAGAATAAAACCATTTTCTGATCTGCAGTGGTGATTGACTCAGGCACTGACATTAGGACATTAACCTCCCCCCCCCCCCCCCAAAACCACACACATACATACAAGAAGTTCAGAGAGACAAGGACATTTCCCTGGTCTCCTTCTGTGCCTCATTTTGTAACTGGCTCAGGTCTCCCTTCTGTCACAGCCTTCTTCGGGCTGACTCCCAGGTCTACCCCGATCCATCCAGGACCTTCACCCCAGGTGCCCAGTGCTTCGTCCGGCTAACTTCCAGGTGCTGTGGAGGACTTGCAGCCCATCTGCGTATCCTTACAGCCTTCTCTGGGGTGACTCTCAGGTCCACCCCAATCCATCCAGGTGCCCGCACCTCCACCTGCTGCGGTGAAGGACTAGCAGCCCTTCTGCATATCCTTACAACCAGGTCCACCCCAATCCATCCAGGACCTTCGCTCCAGGTGCTGTGCACCAAATCATTTTCTGTATACACATTGTATTTTCTGAGTTACTTCTTATGGCTCCAGTACACTTTCTCTTGGTACTGTCCCTTCCCAATCTCTTTCTCCATCTGAAACCACTGTATACCTCAGGAACACATTGCCCACCTTGTGCTTTCATCATCTCACCATCTCTTTTGTCTTCTCAACCTTCAACATTTTCTTCCTTTCATTCAACCATCTGCATTCTGTCTCAGTACATCTTGCCTTCATCTCTGTTGTCATTCCTCTCCTACTCTTTCCATACTCTCTTGCTCCTTCTCCTGCTCCCTGCTGGGATATCAATCCCAATTCTTGTCCTCCACATCACCTCTCATCCTATTCGTGCAAGTCACACCGTGATGTCTCCAATCTAATTTCTGTTCTCTCCCCTTCTTTTCTGCCTTTCTCATGTGCTCTATGGAATGCCCCTCTCTGTCGCAAAAAACTTTCCTGCATCCACGAGCTCTTGATCTCTCATACTCTTCATCTGCTTGCCCTGAGACTTGGTTTGCCCTGAAGACTCTACTTCAGCTGCGGCCCTATTTCATGGAGGTTACTTTTCTCCCATACTGCTCGCCTGGTCGGTCACGGAGGTGGTGTCGGACTACTAATCTCACCTTCTTGTAGATTTCAACCTCTTTCTTCCACCTCAGTCTCACTGCTTTTCTTCCTTCAAAGTCCACTCCATTTGTTTATTCATTCCTCTACCTCTCCGAGTAGCAGTCATTTATCAACCCCCTGATAAGTTCCTTTCTTCCTTTCTCACTGACTAACTCCTGGCTTTGCTTCTTTCTTGAACCTTCATCTCCTTGCCTCATGCTTGGGGATTTTAACATTCATGCTAATGATCCCTCTGATTCTTATGCTTTTCAGTTTCTCACTCTAACATCCTCTTTCAATCTTCAACTATGCTCCACTACCCCTACTCACTAGAATGGTCACTGTCTTGATCTTTTCTTCTTCTCGGCTGCTCACTCTCCAGTTTCTGTGCCTCAGCTCTTCCCCTCTCTGACCATCATATGATAACTTTCACACTTAAACACCCTCTTCCCCTGTCCCGTCCAATCTCCACCAATACATTTAGGAATCTTCAGGCTATTGACTCTTCTACTCTGACCGTCAGTGTTTCAAACCTCTTCTCAAACCACTATGTTATCCAAATCTGTCATGAGCATTCTCTCCTCTGCTCTGGATACTCTCACTCCTCCCATTCCCTGTTCAGTAAGGCATACCAAACCCCAGCCTTGGCTGACCTCTAGAATCCGCTACCTACGTTCATGTGCCCGATCTGCTGAACACCTATGGCTGAAATCCCTTGATCATGTTGACTTCATACATTTCAAATTCTTGCTGACTCCCTTCTAATCTGCTCTTTCACTTGCCAAACAGGACTACTACATCCAGTTCATAAACTCTCTTGGCTCAAACCTTCCGCGTCTCTTTGCCACTCTGAACTCTCTCCTCAAAGTGCCTTCACCTCCAACCCCCCCTTTCACTTTCCCCCCAGACTCTGGCTGAGTTCTTTCATGATAAGGTTCACAAGATTAACCTTGGATTCTCAGCCAAGTCATCTCCACGCTCCTTCCCTCAGTCCAGTTTTGTGCTGGAGGGGGCTCTCGCAGGCTCACAAGAGCCGTTTCTTAAGTTTCTAAATTTTGGGAGCCGGTTGTTAAAGTAGCCCCCCCCCCCCCATGGCTATTTTAACAACTGGCTTAGAAAATGCTCCTGAATTCTCTTTTACTTTGCTGGCAGGGATGCTGAGCCCTGCAAACCAAGTAATAGACTACTGCTACTTCCCGCTCTCTTGTTTCCAGCTCTGAGCAGCAGCTGGGACTTCTCCTGCATGACAGTCAAGTCTAGTGTGCTGCTCAGAGCCAAAACAAGCAGTGGGTAGGTGGCAGCCATTTATTGGTGGTGGGGCTCGGCTCCCTG